>NC_134358.1:207087344-207408733 GCF_048569485.1 Anomaloglossus baeobatrachus
CTGAATCCTCCCGGTGACCGGCACTGCCAGCAGAGATGCAGGACCTATCGTGACGTCAAAATAGCCATGTGACCAGTCACGTAGCTATTATCTCATTGGCTACAGACTGGTCACATGACTATGACGCGTCATGTAGGACCTGCAAGTGCATCTCTCCGGTACACGGTGCACATTTGTGTATCGCCGTGTACCGGCGACATGCTCTAGCACACGATCGACTCCCCGCTCCGTTAGGGACCGGCTGACACAGCCGGTCATTAACGGAGATCACCGTTGCCATAGCAACGCAGTTAGCGGTGACGTCACCGCTAACCGCGGCTCCGGGAGCACCGTTGCTATGGTAACGCGTCTGTCAGCGTTACCGCTGTTACCGCTAGCAGCACTGATCACTCACGGAGTGAAGGCTGCACGCTGCTTCTCGTGCAGCTTTCACGGAATGCTCCACGGGAAGCAGCGTCTTCCCCCATGCAGCAGTGATGTAGCAGAGCTGCATTTGTTGAACGAGAAAGACAGAAGACCATGGATCGTGGAGAGCTGACAGGGGGTAATAAAGATGGAGTCTCTAATGTGTCTGTGTATTTATTTCTATTAAAGTATTTTTTCTCTGTGTGGTGTCTTTTTTTAACCCTTTATTGGACATTCTTAATGGCCGGGTCAAACGTGCCTGACATTAAGAATCTCTGGCTTAATACTGGCTAGTAAAACAAAGCCAGTATTAACTCATGATTACCCAACAAGCCACCCGGCTCCAGGGCTGTTGGAAGAGTTGGATACAGTGCCAGATGATGGCGCTTCTATGAGAGCGCCATTTTCTGGGACGGCTGCAGACTGTAATTCGCAGCAGAGGCGCCCAGAAACCTCAGGCTAACCTGTGCTGCGGATTCCAATCCCCAGCTGCCTAGTTGTACCTGGCTGGACACAAAAATGGGGCGAAGCCCACGTCATTTGTTTTTTAATTATTTCATGAAATAAGTGAAATAATTAAAAAAAACGGGCTTCCCTATATTTTCGGTTCCCAGCCGGGTACAAATAGGCAACTAGGGGTTGGAGGCAGCCCGTGGCTGCCTGCTGTACCTGGCTAGCATACAAAAATATGGCGAAGCCCACGTCATTTTTTTGGTGGGCAAAAAAATTCTGCATACAGTCCTGGATGGAGTATGCTGAGCCTTGTAGTTCTGCAGCTGCTGTCTGCTCTTCTCCATACAGACAGACAGCAGCTTCAGAACTACAAGGCTCAGCATACTCCATCCAGGACTGTATGCAGAAGTTTTTTGCCCCCTGAAAAAATTATGTGGGCTTCGCCATATTTTTGTATGCTAGCCAGGTACAGCAGGCAGGTACGGCTGCCCCTAACCCCCAGTTGCCTATTTGTACCCGGCTGGGAACCAAAAATAAAGGGAAGCCCTTTTTTTATTATTTCATGAATTTCATGAAATAATTAGAAAACAAATGACGTAGGCTTCGCCCCATTTTTGTGTCCAGCCAGGTACAACTAGGCAGCTGGGGAATGGAATCCACAGCACAGGTTGGCCTGAGCTTTCTGGGCCCCACTGCTGCGAATTGCAGTCTGCAGCCGCTCAGAAAATGGCATTTTAATAGAAGCGCTATCTTCTATTCAAAAAAATGGAGAAAAAAATGGAAAAAAGTGGAGAAAAAGTGGAGAAAAAGTGGAGAAAAAATGGAGAAACAGTGGAGAAAAGGTGGAGAAAAAGTGGAGAAAAAGTAAAGAAAAAATGGAGAAAAAGTTGAAAAAAGTGGATTAAAGTGGAGAAAAAATGTAGAAAAAGTGGAGAAAAAGTGGAGAAAAAATGTAGAAAAAGTGGAGAAAAAATGGAGAAAAAGTGGAGAAAAAGTGGAGAAGAAAATGCAGAAAAAGTGGAGAAAAAATAGAGAAAAAGTGGAGAAAGGGTGGAGAAAAAATGGAGAAAAAGTGGAGAAAAGGTGGAGAAAAAGTTGAGAAGAAGTGGAGAAAAAGTGGAGAAAAAGTGGAGAAAAAATTGAGAAAAAGTGGAGAAAAAATGGAGAAAAAGTGGAGAAAAAATGGAGAAAAAGTGGAGAAAAAGTGGAGAAAAAATGAAGAAAAAGTGGAGAAAAAATGGAGAAAAAGGGAGAAAAGGTGGAGAAAAAATGTAGAAAAAGTGGAGAAAAAATGTAGAAAAAGTGGAGAAAAGGTGGAGAAAAAGTGGAGAAGAAGTGGAGAAGAAGTGGAGAAAAATTGGAGAAAAAGTGGAGAAAAAAATGGAGAAAAAAATGGAGAAAAAGTGGAGAAAAAGTGGAGAAAAAAATGGAGAAAAAAATGGAGAAAAAGTTGAGAAAAGGAGGAGAAAAAGTGGAGAAAAAGTGGAGAAAAAGTGGAGAAAAAGTGGAGAAAAAGTGGAGAAAAAATGTAGAAAAAGTGGAGAATAAGTGGAGAAAAAGTGGAGAAGTGGAGAAGAAGTGGAGAAGAAGTGAAGAAAAAGTGGAGAAAAAGTGGAGAAAAAAATGGAGAAAAAGTGGAGAAAAAGTGGAGAAAAAGTGGAGAAAAAGTTGAGAAAAAATGGAGAAGAAGTGGAGAAAAAGTGGAGAAAAAGTGGAGAAAAAGTGAAGAAAAAGTGAAGAAAAAAATGTAGAAAAAGTGGAGAAAAAGTGGAGAAAAAGTGGAGAAAAAATGGAGAAAAAGTTGAAAAAAAGTGGAAAAAAAGTGGAGAAAAAGTGGAGAAAAAGTGGAGAAAAGGTGGAGAAAAAGTGGAGAAAAAGTGGAGAAAAAATGGAGAAAAAGTTGAAAAAAAGTGGAAAAAAAGTGGAGAAAAAATGTAGAAAAAGTGGAGAAAAATGTATTAAAAGTGGAGAAAATAATGTAGAAAAAGTGGAGAAAAAATGGAGAAAAAAAGGAGAAAAGGTGGAGAAAAAGTGGAGAAGAAGTGGAGAAAAAATGGAGAAAAAGTGGAGAAAAATTGGAGAAAAAATTGAGAACAAGTGGAGAAAAAGTGGAGAAAAAGTGGAGAAAAAATGTAGAAAAAGTAGAAAAAAAGTAGAGAAAAAGTGGAGAAAAAATGGAGAAAAATTGGAGAAAAGGTGGAGAAAAAGTGGAGAAAAAGTGGAGAAAACATGGAGAAAAAGTTGAAAAAAAGTGGAAAAAAAGTGGAGAAAAAATGTAGAAAAAGTGGAGAAAAAATGTAGAAAAAGTGGAGAAAATATTGTAGAAAAAGTGGAGAAAAAATGGAGAGAAAGTGGAGAAAAGGTGGAGAAAAAGTGGAGAAAAAAGTGTAGAAAAAGTGGAGGAAAAAGTAGAGAAAAAGTGAAGAAAAAGTGGAGAAAAAAATGTAGAAAAAGTGGAGAAAAAATGGAGAAAAAAAGGAGAAAATGTGGAGAAAAAGTGGAGAAGAAGTGGAGAAAAAGTGGAGAAAAAATGTAGAAAAAGTGGAGAAAAAGTTGAGAAAAAGGGGAGAAAAAGTGGAGAAAAATGGAGAAAAAGTGGAGAAAAAGTGGAGAAAAAGTGAAGAAAAAGTGGAGAAAAAGTGGAGAAAAAAAATGTAGAAAAAGTGGAGAAAAAGTGGAGAAAATGTGGAGAAAAAGTGGAGAAAAAATGGAGAAAAAGTGGAGGAAAAAGTGGAGAAAAAGTGGAGAAAAAATGGAGAAGAAGTGGAGAAGAAGTGGAGAAAAAGTGGAGAAAAAGTGGAGAAAAAGTGGAGAAAAAGTGGAGAAAAAGTGGAGAAAAAGTTGAGAAAAAATTGAGAACAAGTGGAGAAAAAGTGGAGAAAAAGTGGAGAAAAAGTGGAGAAAAAGTGAAGAAAAAGTGAAGAAAAAAATGTAGAAAAAGTGGAGAAAAAGTGGAGAAAAAATTGAGAAAAAGTGAAGAAAAGGTGGAGAAAAAGTGGGGAAGAAGTGGAGAAAAAGTGGAGAAAAAAATAGAGAATAAAATGGAGAAAAAGTGGAGAAAAAGTGGAGAAAAAGTGGAGAAAAAATGGAGAAGAAGTGGAGAAAAAGTGGAGAAAAAGTGGAGAAAAAGTGGAGAAAAAGTGGAGAAAAAGTGGAGAAAAAGTGGAGAAAAAATTGAGAACAAGTGGAGAAAAAGTGGAGAAAAAGTTGAGAAAAAATGGAGAAAAAGTGGAGAAAAGGTCGAGAAAAAGTGGAGAAAAAGTGGAGAAAAAATGGAGAAAAAGTTGAAAAAAAGTGGAAAAAAAGTGGAGAAAAAGTGGAGAAAAAGTGGAGAAAAGGTGGAGAAAAAGTGGAGAAAAAGTGGAGAAAAAATGGAGAAAAAGTTGAAAAAAAGTGGAAAAAAAGTGGAGAAAAAATGTAGAAAAAGTGGAGAAAAATGTATTAAAAGTGGAGAAAATAATGTAGAAAAAGTGGAGAAAAAATGGAGAAAAAAAGGAGAAAAGGTGGAGAAAAAGTGGAGAAGAAGTGGAGAAAAAATGGAGAAAAAGTGGAGAAAAATTGGAGAAAAAATTGAGAACAAGTGGAGAAAAAGTGGAGAAAAAGTGGAGAAAAAATGTAGAAAAAGTAGAAAAAAAGTAGAGAAAAAGTGGAGAAAAAATGGAGAAAAATTGGAGAAAAGGTGGAGAAAAAGTGGAGAAAAAGTGGAGAAAAAATGGAGAAAAAGTTGAAAAAAAGTGGAAAAAAAGTGGAGAAAAAGTGGAGAAAAAATGGAGAAAAAATGGAGAAAAATTGGAGAAAAGGTGGAGAAAAGGTGGAGAAAAAGTGGAGAAAAAATGGAGAAAAAGTTGAAAAAAAGTGGAAAAAAAGTGGAGAAAAAATGTAGAAAAAGTGGAGAAAAAATGTAGAAAAAGTGGAGAAAATAATGTAGAAAAAGTGGAGAAAAAATGGAGAAAAAGTGGAGAAAAGGTGGAGAAAAAGTGGAGAAAAAAGTGTAGAAAAAGTGGAGGAAAAAGTAGAGAAAAAGTGAAGAAAAAGTGGAGAAAAAAATGTAGAAAAAGTGGAGAAAAAATGGAGAAAAAAAGGAGAAAATGTGGAGAAAAAGTGGAGAAGAAGTGGAGAAAAAATGGAGAACAAGTGGAGAAAAAATGTAGAAAAAGTGGAGAAAAAGTTGAGAAAAAGGGGAGAAAAAGTGGAGAAAAATGGAGAAAAAGTGGAGAAAAAGTGGAGAAAAAGTGAAGAAAAAGTGGAGAAAAAGTGGAGAAAAAAAATGTAGAAAAAGTGGAGAAAAAGTGGAGAAAATGTGGAGAAAAAGTGGAGAAAAAATGGAGAAAAAGTGGAGGAAAAAGTGGAGAAAAAGTGGAGAAAAAATGGAGAAGAAGTGGAGAAGAAGTGGAGAAAAAGTGGAGAAAAAGTGGAGAAAAAGTGGAGAAAAAGTGGAGAAGTGGAGAAGTGGAGAAGAAGTGGAGAAGAAGTGGAGAAGTGGAGAAGAAGTGGAGAAGAAGTGTTTGTTCATGCCAGATGGGAGATAAATAATTTTTTACCGGCGCTGTCATTTACTGTAACGTGATCATCGGTGTACGGTGTATACCTGTGATCACATGAGCGGGGACCGGAAAAACCGTCCTGAATCATGATCTCCAGGGTCTCAGCTAGCCCTGAAACCCCGGAGGTTTTCTGACGCTGGGGGGCGTTATTCACTTATTTCTGCCTGCTCTTTATAAACGGCAGATCAGAATAAGGCTACATTAACACGACCGATCCATTTTTGCGGTCTGCAAAAAACAGTCCGTTTTTTTTCACGGGTGCATCCGTGTGGCATCCGTTTCCGTTCCGTAGACGGTCCGTATGTCATCTGTTTGTCATCCGTGTGCCTTCCGTTTTTTTTGTGTACTGCAAAAAAACTGAAGGAGGGTAAATGCATAAATTTACCCAGGATCCATAGCTTCATCCTACATGAGGCGGTCACATGTTCCCTCCAGTGCCATTTTCTACTGGTTTTCACAGCGTAGAGCGCTCTGGTGATTTTCCTGTGCTTGTGCACTTCATATCAGTCTTTTCTGTCATTATAATGGCAGAAAGACACATAATGTCCCATTCTCCTGCATTTTGTAATTTTGCACCCTTTGGTGCCTTTCATGTGGCACTAAGGGGTGCTTAGCTTTGTATTTAGCCAAAAAAATGGAAAAAAAAATGACGTAGGGTTCCCTCTAGTTTTGTAGCCAGCTAGGGTAAAGCAGACGGCTGCAGCCTGCAGACCACAGCTGGCAACTTCACCTTGGCTGGTAATCCAAAACTGAGGGCACCCCACGCTGTTATTTTAAATTAAATAAATAATTAAAAAAAACACGTAGGGGTCCCCCCAAAATTGGATCACCAGCCAAGGTAAAGCAGACAGCTGGGGCCTGATATTCTCAGACTAGGGAGGTCCATGGTTATTGGACTCTCCCCAGCCTAAAAATAGCAGGCCGCAGCTGCCCCAGAAGTGGCGCATCCATTAGATGCGCCAATCCTGGTGCTTCGTCCCAGCTCATCCCGCACCCTGGTGCAGTGGCACGGGGTAATATATGGGGTTAATACCAGATGTGTAATGTCACCTGGCATCAAGCCCTAGGGTTGGTGAGGTCAGGCGTCTATCAGATACCCGACATCACCAACCCAGTCAGTAATAAAAAAAATAGACGACAAACACATTTTTATTTGAAAAAACACTCCCCAAAACATTCCCTCTTTAACCAATTTATTAGAAAGAAAAACAAATCCAGGTCTGGTGTAATCCAAGGGGTTGCCATGACGATCCACACTGTGCCAGTCAATGAAGAGTAGAAATTGGCATAAACATCTGCATATCGTTTAAATTTAAATATAGCAATGCACATGTACATACATATTTATCATATATAGCTCAGAAGGAACTATCATATATGCACCAAATCGCTGAAGGAACAACCAAGAAAAGAAGAAAGAGGCGATCAACGGTTCAACACTTATTTTATTAATATTCATATTGAAATATAGAACATGTGGACAAGTGAAGGGAGGAAAGAACGGTATACATCACCGCAACCAGTATAGGTATAGATCACAATGTGCCAATTATATACCAAATTCATGATATAAGGTCGCATCCAAGAAGGGGCAAGGGTCCGACAATTAAAAGAGAACACCACACCAAGATGCTACATCAAAAATTCTTGATAGATGGATACAATATACAATGAAAAAATATATATATATTTAAAAATGGAAGCAAGAAAGGATGGTATATAACCTCTCAGTGTGGAAAAGACTCTTTAATCATTGTATAGTCCATATCATATAAAGTACACCATACTAGTATACATCTATGTGCTCACACATCTCATGGAGAAACACGTGAGCATACATCCACAAACACATATATTCCATGCTAGCTCCGCTGTAGAAACCACAGCACACAGACCCCACATATGACCAGTGTGAGACTAAACAATTATTCATATACAAAGAAATAATCTCACACCAAAGTCAATATATATGGAAATACCAGCGGCAAGAGCAATAGCATGAGGATACCTCACAGAATAAATGTAAACATGGAGATCAATGTGTGTCTCACACAGCATGGAAACTTGAGGAAAACACACAATTGTGTATACATGTGCATATAGACGTATTAATGGACAATGCTGCAGCAAGAGGACACACACAGGCCACACTATACTCAATATCGTGAGGGCAATAGATCAAAACACATACAGGTATACTCACTACCGCGGCCAATGTGTGTTCGTCATGCAGCAGCAATGACAATCACCAAGACTGCAGCACGTACAGGTGCCAGTGTCAATAGGACTGATAACACCGCAGTGTAATAGAAACTATAGCACTGACACCCCACACATGCTACTGGCTGGCGACTGCCACCATAATAGCACAGCATGGTAGAAACATACGGAGAAAAATCCACGTGTTTCTCCATGAGATGTGTGAGCACATAGATGTATACTAGTATGGTGTACTTTATATGATATGGACTATACAATGATTAAAGAGTCTTTTCCGCACTGAGAGGTTATATACCATCCTTTCTTGCTTCAATTTTTATATATATATATATATTTTTCATTGTATATTGTATCCATCTATCAAGAATTTTTGATGTAGCATCTTGGTGTGGTGTTCTCTTTTAATTGTGGGACCCTTGCCCCTTCTTGGATGCGACCTTATATCATGAATTTGGTATATAATTGGCACATTGTGATCTATTCCTATACTGGTTGCGGTGATGTATACCGTTCTTTCCTCCCTTCACTTGTCCACATGTTCTATATTTCAATATGAATATTAATAAAATAAGTATTGAACCGTTGATCGCCTCTTTCTTCTTTTTTGGTCAGTCAATGAAGAGCAGAATGTTCCCCATTGGCTGGGAGAGCAGTGCAGTGACCTGAGCTAACATCAATGGGTCAGCCCAGGTCACTGCAGGGCATGACAAGTGCTGCTGTCAGCGAGGTACATTACCTGCGCTGATCTCCAGCACTGCCGACAGCACCTGTCACTGAGTTCAATGACCGCCGCCTTCACAGCCAAGTATCGCGAGAGGCCCGTGACGTCACCGCTAGTCAGTCTCGGGTCGGAAGCGAGAGAAGGTGATGTGACAAGCGGCGGCCATGGAGGACAGTGACAGCGCTGAGGTCGGGATGGCGGGACTTCATCACCGCAGGTAAGCCGAGCGGGGCCATGTGTGCAGAGTGTGTGTGTGTGTGTGTACGTGTGAACATGCCGCGGGCAGGAGGGGGTGGAGCGAGCTGAGCGGGGAACTGTGGGCTTCCTGCACATAACTAGGATAAACATCGGGTTACTAACCAAAGCGCTTTGGTTGGATACCTGATGTTTATCTTGGTTACCAGCTTCTGGCAGGCTGCCAGCGATGGCTCCTGCACACTGTAGCTGTAAAAAGCCCTGCTTTTTGCTGCTAGAACCGTTCTCGAACGTATCTAGAACTATCGAGCTTTTGCAAAAAAGCTCGAGTTCTAGTTCGATCTAGAACAGCCCCCAAAATCACTCGAGCCGCGAACTGGAGAACCACGAACCGCGAACCGCGCTCAACTCTAGCCACAAGTCTCCTCCGCAGGAGACCGCAGCTGTCAGTACCCACAATCAGGCTTCAGTGCACTGCGGTTTCTCGTTTGTGTTCTCCCTACTGAGGACGCATGCGATTACGCAGCAAACAATTGACATGCTGCGGTCTAGAAAGAAGATCCGCAGGTCAGTGTTTGCTGCGGAAACAAGAATCACATTGGGCACGGGATTTCTAGAAATCCCTCCACTGTGCTTGTACTTACAACGCAGCGTTTTTAATGCAGCTGAACCATGCTACAGCCAACATGCTACAAACACTGATCGTGGGCGGCTGGGCACGCACCCTTACAGGGGATTTCCCAGATAGATGGCGGCAGAGGGGGATTAATATTAGTATATGTTTCCATGTGAAGATGCTGGATAACGTTCTGCTTCTCTTTGATTATTGTTTGGCTGATGGACTCGGTGGTTTTCCTAGGACAAGGAATGTCCATGTGTAAGAAAAACTGCGACTGACTGTAAATAACAGATTCCATTATTAACTACAATAAATAAGAGGCTACAAGAGATCCTGTGCTATCTGCAGGCACAGGACAGGGCTCTTCTGCGCACTGTAGAGTTTGTTAAAAGGCCCACGTTATACTGAGAGAAGCCGCAAATGTACAAGTAATAAAAATGTTTATGGTAGCTATAGTTTGGGCCCCTAGAGGTAATTTCCCTGGTAGGCCCCTCACACCCCAGTCCGACCCTGTTTGTATGTGTTTGTATTTGCCTCCCATTGTTTTCAATGGAGTTCGAAGGTGTTCGTCAAACGTTCGCCGAACTGAGCTGCCGTTCCACGAACCGAACTCAAACACTAGGGGGGTGGCTCAACACTAATTATGGGCACTTAGTACTGGGGGCAGCACCGGCAAAAAAACCATAGGGTTAACAATGGCCGCTACTATATACGGACTGATAAACCTAGAGCCCAGTGCCCCAGATAAACACTTCAACCTAATCTTTTTGGAGGACACCCATATATAATCATTTATACACAGGTTCAGACCTGAGTGTTTATTACTAGCCATCGGTTAATCAGGATTATACAAAAATTCTAGTGCACGCCCTCATAATCTCCCGCATCGACTACTGCAACATCCTCCTCTGTGGTCTCCCTGCTAACACACTCGCCCCTCTCCAGTCCATCCTTAACTCTGCTGCCCGACTGATCCACCTCTCTCCTCAATACCACCCCGCTTCTCCTCTCTGCAAGTCCCTCCACTGGCTCCCAATCTTCCACCGTATCCAATTCAAATTACTAACACTGACCTACAAAGCTATCCATAATCTGTCTCCTCCATATATCTCTGAACTAATCTCTCGCTACACTCCAAAACGTAACCTCCGGTCCTCCCAAGATCTCCTTCTATCCTCCTCTCTCATTCGCTCCTCATGCAACCGACTCCAAGACTTCTCCCGAGCATCCCCAGTCTCCTGGAACTCACTGCCTCAACACGTCAGACTATCTACTACACTTGCAAACTTCAAACGGACCCTGAAAACTCATCTGTTCAGAAATGCCTATAATCTACAATGACCTCACCGCCCCACCACCGTGCGGAGCTGCCGCCCCACCACCGTGCGGAGCTGCCGCCCCACCACCGTGCGGAGCTGCCGCCCCACCACCGTGCGGAGCTGCCGCCCCACCACCGTGCGGAGCTGCCGCCCCACCACCGTGCGGAGCTGCCGCCCCACCACCGTGCGGAGCTGCCGCCCCACCTACACCCCACCTACTGTCTCCTCCCCAAAATCCTTTAGGATGTAAGCCCGCAAGGGCAGGGCCCTCTTCCCCCTGTGCTAGTCTGTCTATTGTAACGTGTACATGTATTCTGTATGTATCCCCCTCATGTACAGCACCATGGAATCAATGGTGCTCTATAAATAAACAATAATAATAATAATAATAATAATAATAATAATAATAATTATATAATCCCCATGAATGACAGGTAACAGGTGAATACCCTTCTGTCTTCAATGCTTCTGGTCAATGGGACCTGGTGCACTTCCCTGAAACTTCACAACCACACCTTTGGTAAGTGAGCTCACAGTAGAATCGATCACTCCCTCCTGGCCAATAGGAAGAGAGACCCAAGAACCACTTCTCTCAGGGGAATATTGAGGCCCAGCTTTAACCTGGAGTAAGGGTAGAATATTGTCCCTTCTTTCCAGAAGAACATCAGCCACCTCAGGCAGGAATGAAGATGTAGATTTTATAAAGACAGTAGAGATAGTCATGCTCAAGCATTTTTTTTTGCAAAAAATTATCCCAACTGACAAATTCTCTAGACTGCCAATTAATCTCAGGTTTCATTAGCCAGGGAAGACCCAATACAACATGAGTGGGAAGACCCTCCAAGATGTAGCAAGAAATGACCTTTGTGAAGATTTGCTATGCTCAAAACAACTTCCCTGGCTGAGAGGAGCAGCATCAATAGCCAGTATGGGAATGGATCTTGCTAATAAACTACAGATGAGACTGCGAGTCTGGGCAAAATGAGAATCCCTCATATTGGCACCTGCTCCACTGTCCACAAGAAAAGAAACAGTCTCAGTTTTTGAACCAAAAACCACTTTAGCAGTTATGGTATAACGAGATGTAAATGTAAAGGAAATGTACACATACAGGTCCCTCCACACAACCTGGGGGCTGCAACAGAACTTCCTCCTTAGGGAGAACAACAAGGGTAAGGTAATCATAGGTCTATACCTGAGGCATCTATCTACCCTTAATGCAAGGGCTATTGCAGCCTCTAATGACTCTATAGTAGCATACTGAGCCAGAACAACTCTAAGCCAACCTGACAGACCCTGACAAAAATGACTCTTAAGAGGATGATCATTCCACTGGGTTTCAGTTGCCCATCTACTAAACTTGGAGTAGAACTCCTCTCCTGGCCATGCCCCCTGCTAGAGCTTACAGACTTCAGACTCAGCAAGGGAGACACAATCAGAATCATCATAAACAAGTGCCAAAGCCACAAAAAATCATCCACTGACTGCAACAACAGAGTTGGTTGGTATAGGATTAGGGATCTCCCTGTAGAAGAGAGACTACAATCTCCACTTGCTTTTCTTCACTGCCTCAGGAATGAGAGCAGAGCTTGAAATATAATTTACAAGCTTCCTTAAACACTATAAATGTATTTTTCCCCAAAAAAAACTGTCCAGGAGGGCAATCTTTGGTTTGAGCTGGGTCTTGAATTGATCCAAGACCAGCTAAACTGCAATTTGCTGTAGCTGCTGCACAACCTAAGGGGTAATTTGCATGCTGCAACATCGCTAGCCGATAATACCCGCCCCAGTCGCACATGCGATATTTAGGGATAGCTGCCATAGCGAACATTATCGCTACGTCAGCTTCACACGCACTTACCTGCCCTGCGACGTCGCTCTGGATGGCGACCCGCCTCCTTCCTAAGGGGGCGGGTCGTGTGGCGTCACAGCGACGTCACACGGCAGGCGGCCAATAGAAGCAGAGGGGCAGAGATGAGCGGGACTTAAACATCCTGCCCACCTATTTCCTTCCGCATAGTCGGTGGAGGCAGGTAAGGAGAAGTTCCTTGCTCCTGCGGCTTCATACACAGCGATGTGTGCTGCCGCAGGAACGAGTAACAACATCGTACCTGTCGCTGCAGCGAAATTATGAAAATGACCGACACTACACAGATCACCGATTTACGACGCTTTTGCGATCGTTTATCGGTGCATTTAGGCTTTACACGTTGCGACGTCGTTACTGGCACCGGATGTGCGTCACTTTCGATTTGACCCTGACGACATCGCAGTAGTTATGTCGCAATGTTCAAAGTACCCCTTAGACCACAGATCCATCACATCCTGCACTAGACTCTGGATCTGCTGTGCAAAAGTCACAGCTGGGACCATATTGAATCCTGAAAGTTATTTTTCAGATGATTGTAATGTCACGCTCAGGCAAGGAAATGCCTGGTGCATGCCCCAACACTGTTTGCAATAGAGATGGAAAGGGTAGGAAGGCCTCATGGTAAAGAAAGGGGAGACGGGTCTCCTCCTGACACTAACTTGCATCTGAACCATAAGCTGCCTATCATCCCTAATTCCCTCTTGTTGCCATCACGTGCTTAGTCTCTAGCTGTCCCTCCACTCACACTGAGTATTGCAAAAGCCAGTGAGTGCACTAGACTTCACTACTGCAATAGTCAAACACAGGTGACGGAAGACAGAAAGGAGAACATAGTGTCACGTTCGGAGTGGCTTGTGTCTGAAGTCATTGCGTGACAGTTGAGCTCAGACCTACAGACATTTGGAACACTACACAACACACAATGTACAGGGGAGACACAATGGACACTTTAACAATGGTGGGGCCCTGGTGCTAAGGAGGGGGGAAGATGGTACATGTTCTCTGCTCACCCTAACCTCCCTAGCCAGCCCTATACGAGTTATTTCACCCTGTCACCAAGCAAGATACTGAATGCCCTCGCTAGCCCTCTACTTATCTTCACTAGTGAGATGGCCGGCAATAACCACTAGTCCCACCAATGTACTAATACAACATGAAAGGGAGGAAAACAAACAGGGGCAGAAAGGATACAAACACAAACTCCATGGGTTCTAGTCAGAACCCCAGCAGTACCTATCACCCAGGTGGGCAAAACAGCAATTAATTGTATCCTAGCCAAGGTTTAGGGGTATTGTGACTATTTGAAGGTGATGGGTGTGGTCACAGAGCAGCTGCACCTGAAAGGGAGTGCTAGAAAGCTGCTGGCAACAAAACTGATATTATTACACCAAAGGAAAGGAAAACACATTTAATATTAAACGTCTCAGAGCATTGTGAGACTCTGGAACCAAATCTGTCACAATCCTCTTAATGATGAGAGACCACCATGACACATAGACAAAAGGATATACACAACATCAAAGTTGAAGCCAAACATCAGGGCTGCAAACAACAGGACTCCAGCAGCTTTTAGAGACTTCCTTCCAGAATGGTAGTCAGTTAAGAAATTAATCTGTAACTGGCATCAGGAAATGGAACATGTGACTATTCAAAGGAGATTGGAATGGTCACGAACTGGCTGCACCTAAGATTGGAATAACAAGGAACTACCAGCAAGGAAAGAGTATTTAATCCTTGCTGAACAAAAAGAAAGAAAATACATAAAAAACACAGTTTGATAAGGCAATGTGAAACGCAGATTCCCAAGTTGTCAAAGGTCTCCCAAGAACGACAGAAAGTCTTGACACTTAAGGGTTCTTTACACGCTGCAACATCGGTACCGATATCGCTAGTGAGTGTACCCGCCCCCGTCGGTTGTGCGTCATGAGCAAATCGCTGCCCATGGCGCACAAGATCGCTAACACCCGTCACACGGACTTACCTTCCCTGCGACGTCGCTCTGACCGGCAATCCGCCTCCTTTCTAACGGTGCAGTCCAAGTGGCGTCACAGCGATGTCACACGACAGCCGTCCAATAGAAGAGGAGGGGCGGAGATGAGCGGCCGGAACATGCCACCCACGTCCTTCCTTCCTCATTGCCAGGGGACGCAGGTAAGGAGATGTTCGTCACTCCTGTGATGTCACACATAGTGATGTGTGGTGTCGCAGGAACAAGGAACAACATCGTACCTGCAGCAGCAACGATATTAAGGAAATGAACGGCGTGTCAACTCAACGAGCAATGATTTTTCACGTTTTTGCGCTCATTGATCATTGCTCATTGGTGTCACACGCTGCGATGTCGCTAACGGCGCTGGATGTGCGTCACTAATGACGTGGCCCTGTTGAAATATCGTTAGCAATGTCGCAGCGTGTAAAGCAGCCTTTTCTTTACTGCAAAGGACCCAAATAGTTTTCTTGCACGTGGGCCCTCTCCTGTCTGTGTCCACCTCTTGTTAAACTATAAATCATGGTGTTTGAAAAATGAAATATAGAGAGACGATTGCAGCCTGAAACTTGGTGCAACTTTTTAACCCCTTTGCCCCTGGGTGATTTTCAGTTTTTTTTGCTTTTGTTTTTGTTTTTTGCTTTCCTCTTCCAAGAGCCATAATATTTTTATTTTTCAGTCAATCTTGCCATTGGGCTTATTTTTTTTGTGCGACGAGTTGTACTTTTGAAATAAACCATTAGTTTTACCATGTAGTGTACTGGAAAACAGGAAAAAAAATCCAAGTTCAGTGAAATTGCAAAAAAAAAGTACAAATGCACAATTGTTTTTGGAATTTGGGATTATTTCATTATACCATTAAACTAACATCTCAGTATGATGCCTCAGGTAGGTATGAGTTTGAAGATACCAAACATGTTTACTTTTACTTTTATCTAAGGGGTAAAAAAAAAATCAGACGTTTTTCCAACAAAAGAGTAGCTCTTTAGGTGCCATTTTCTGAGACCCGTAGTGTTCAGATTTTTAGATCTGGGGCTTAGTGATGGCTTATTTTGTGAGTTTTGAGCTTACAGTTCTAGTTACAGTTACAGTTTCATTCTTGTGCAGATGCTACTTTTTGATCACCTGTTATTGCATTTGAACAATTTTTTGCAGCGACCAAAAAATGTCATTTTAGCATTAGGCATTTTTTTCTCTCCAAGCCACACAGCGATACTAAATATGTGTACATTTTGTATTTTTTTAATTGTTTTATTTTCAATAGGTTGAATGGAGAGGTGATTTGAACTTTTCGTTTTTTTTTTATTTTTCATATTTTTAAAAACCTTTTTTATATATTTTTATTTATTTTACTAGTCCCCCTAGGGAACTTTATGGGATCAGCAGTCTGTTCATTGCTGTTGGTCAGAGCTGCACAGCTCTGATCAGCAGAAATACAGAGTTCCTGTGAGAGCCGGCTCTCTATTGGCTCTCACTGGAAATACGTCATGGCAGCATGAGCTGTCATCACATGACTTCGAGGTACCATGGCAACCATCGGCTCCCCATGATTATGTTACGGGACCTCCGATGGTGGTGGAAAATGGCATGGTCCCTGCTGTAACCATTTAAAATGTGCAATCTAAGGGGTACTTTGCACACTACGACATCGCAGGTGCGATGTCGGTGGGATCAAATCAAAAGTGACGCACATCCAGCATCGCTGTCGACATCGGAGTATGTGAATCGTTTTTACTATGATTAACGAGCGCAAAAGCGTCGAAATTGTATGATCGGTGTAGCGTCGGTCATTTCCATAATTTCGGAAGGACCGATGTTACGATGTTGTTCCTCATTCCTGCGGCAGCACACATCGCTGTGTGTGAAGCCGCAGGAGCGAGGAACATCGCCTTACCTGCGTCCCGGCTGCAATGAGGAAGGAAGGAGGTGGGCGGTATGTTTACGTTTGGCTCATATCCACCCCCTGCTTCTATTGGCTGCCTGCCGTGTGACACCGCTGTGACGCCGCACGACCCGCCCCCTTAGGAAGGAGGGGGTTCGCCGGATAGAGCGACGTTGCAGGATGGTAAGTGCATGTGAAGCTGCCGTAGCGATAATTTTCGCTATGGCAGCTATCACAAGATATCGCAGCTGCGACGGGGGCGGGGACTATCGCGCTCGGCATCGCTACCATCGGCTTGCGATGTCGTAGTGTGCAAAGGACCCCTAAGTGTGCGATCCACCCACGCCTGTTAGCCCCACATGTGCGGGGATCACCGACAGCTCCCTGCAGCAGCCAGCGGTGATTACCGTGACATAACCAATGGTCGTCATCATTGGTCGTAAAGGGTTTTTAACCCAAAGTTACCACTAACCTATCAAAAAATCATGTTTTTCCTTTTAAAGATTTTATATAACTCACTGACAGCAAAAATTAATATTTAAATTCTTCAGAAAAAATGAGAATACTTTAAAGTCTTTTCTCCTTCAGTGCTCTATAAAGAACGTACCGCAAAGAAATTGCCTGACCTTCTCTACCATATGGGTTTATATTGCCTGCATATGAGATTATCTTAATTACTTTTTTGTTATTCACAGATCAAAAGATAATAGTTGATCATTACCATTTTAAATTACTTGCAATTTCTAAACTTGTATATAGATTTATGAGCAAAAACTAAATTAATGTGCCCAGAAAACATAGGCAAACGTAGCGTAGAATAGGGAATAAATAATTTGTTTAGAGCTCGCAATAATTTTTGAATAACTTAAAAAACTTTTAGAATATTTTTAACATTTTTCCTAATTGCGAATTGTCTCGAAGTCATGCAGAATGGCCTCTTGGTTAATATAAGAATTATTCACTGCCTCTTCTTTAATTACAATAACAAGGATCAATGATACTGATAAAAAATGTGGTATAACTGTATACTTAATATAGTGTGTCAGCAAAACACATGGTCAGTTTGCTAATGAGAAATGAGAAAATATTTGCTGTAATTTAAAAATTGCATTTAATGATGTTAGCACTAAACTAAAAAAGGCTAACTTCACTTACGAATATCAAGAATACAATCACATTGAATTTTATGATGCCAGTTATCAAAACAGTCACATTACAAGGGGGCCTTGATAGAATTTAATTTATGTCGGTAATGCTATTTATCAGACCTTTGCATTTGCAGGATTCATCTTTCAAACGTGAATACAGATTCTGAGGTTTAAAGTTCAAAGCAATACGTCAACATGAATGTCTCCAAGATAGTTTTCTGCTGCTTTATGAGACTGGCGAAATTCATAAGTACTAAAGTCTATTAAATGCTTATTTTTACTAGAATATTAGAACTGTATTAATATATATAATAAGTACCAGATTTGTTTGGTTTATAAGACTCCCCCTCTAATTTAGAGGAGGAACATAGGAAAAAAGGGTCCATCTTATAATTCTAGTGTGTCTTAATCCTAATGCTTACCAGGGGGAGTGGCGGTGGCAGAGCGGCTCAAGAGGGTCACAGGAGGCAGGGTCAGCGATGCTATGGGCTCAGAGGATGGGGTGTTGCATTTCAGGTGGGTCAGTGGGTGGAGGGTCAGCGATACTGTGGTCTTGAGGGTGTCACGGCTGCCAGTGCTATTGATCTGCTGGCGTGCTGCAGGGGTATTACTGCAGTGGAGGACTCAGGAGGGTCACACGACGGGTTGTTGGGGTGTCCCTGCGGCGGTGGGCACCTGTTTTGACTGTGGACTTTATTGAATCACTCGCAATTGACGCAATGGAATTCAAGAAAGTGGGAGCGGGGGCAGCGCATGTGCAAAAAGGTCTTCGAGGCCATTTTCTTGAAGTTCATTGTGTCAATCTAAGCACACGTCGCCTCTGCAGCCATTTTCTTGAAGTTCATTGCGTCAATCGTGGGCAATTCAATAAAGTCAACAGTTAGCTCAAAGCATCCGCC
The DNA here is from genome assembly GCF_048569485.1 of Anomaloglossus baeobatrachus. Classification (NCBI taxonomy): domain Eukaryota; kingdom Metazoa; phylum Chordata; class Amphibia; order Anura; family Aromobatidae; genus Anomaloglossus; species Anomaloglossus baeobatrachus. The sequence goes on from NC_134358.1 coordinate 207,105,607, forward strand.
GCGACACTGCAGGGACACCCTCAGTATCGTCAACCCTACCTCCCATGACCCAGCTCCACCACTACCACCCTGGTAAGCCATATCCAAATTGTAAGATGCACCCTCATTTTACCCCCAGTTTTGGGGATAAAAAGTGTGTCTTACAATATGGAAAATATGGTATTTTATGGAATGCAATCCATAACAGAACGGTGTAATATTTTTTTAAGGCCTCATTCGTCAGTCTGTTTTTCCCATACATGTTCTTTCTGGGTTTTTCACAGATAGGGCTTGCTCTCACTTGCATATAAAATGGAACAGTGCAAAGAGAGAAAAAAATGCATCACCCTCAGACCCACGTTATTCAAGGAGCCAGTGCTGATCCGAGAATTTTTTCTCAGCTTTAATTAGCCTGAGAAGAAAATTGCAGCATGCTGCGTGTGGCTGCGTATATCACATGAGATTTGCCAATGCAAGTCTATAGGAGCGAGAAAAAAATGCACAAGGACCATTCATAAGCCGTCCATTTTTTACAGATACATTACCATTCTGTAGCAAAGTACACTGTAAATGGTTCTTTATGTAAAATTATATGGATGTCATACTCATGTCATCCAGATGATAGGCGAAAATAATATCGCACATTCGCATGACATATGGAATGCCAAACTAATTTCACTCTTCCAATTTTTCTGTATGAGAATAGGACCGATTTTTTTATACGCAAGTGGGAGCAAGGCCTTATACTGTAACTGAAACTCATTATAGTTTATGTAGTCAATTTAATTGTCATTACTTTTTTTGCCGACTATGTGCCCATAAAAAAATCATAAATACACATCTGTATTTTACCAGTGACACGGATGAGAATCTCACATATATGTCTAAGGTTCTGTGAAAATCTTGAAAAACACATAGATGAATAACGCCTGCTTTACACATTGCAATTTCGCATACGATATCGTATGCGATTTGCAACGCCCCCATCGTATGTGTGGCACGTTCAATTTGTTGAACGTGCCGCACAAACGATTAACCCCGGTCACACGTACTTACCCGTCCATACAACCTCGCTGAGGGCGGCGAACGTCCACTTCCTGGAGTGGGAGGGACGTTCGGTGTCACATCGATGTCACGCGGCAGCCGGCCAATAGAAGCGGAGGGGCGGAGCTGAGCGGGACGTAAACATCCCACCCACCTTCTTCCTTCCGCATTGTGGGCCAGCAGCCGCAGGACGTAGGTAAGATCTGTTCATCGTTCCCGGGGTGTCACACACTGCGATGTGTGCTTCCCCGGGTACGATGAACAATCTGACGTGCAATTCTAGAGAAAAGTACGATGTGTATGCGATGAACGTTTTAACGTTCAATCGCAATCGCACGTACCTGTCACACACTGCAATGCACCTTACAATGCCGGATGTGCGTCACTTACGACGTGACCCCGCCGACACATCGTAAGATACATTGCAGCGTGTAAAGCAGGCTTTACATTACAATGGATATGAGAGGCTTTACATTTATATATTTTTTATCAGCAAAAATCACTGATGAAACAATGCTTACAACTAACACATTGATGAAACAATAATGAAGCTTTGATCAAAAACACTAAAATCATTTATATAATCTTTTTGCCTAAGAGTACTTCAAGTTTACACAATGAGTATTTGATCAGTTTTTGATGTTGCAAAATTTCTTCAGCATTTCTTTACTGATTATATATATTGGATTACTTTTGCTTTTTTCATTGTTTTGAGTCCTTTTCTTTTTACATACGTTTTTAGTGTGTTTTGGGGTTTAAGTGGTAACATTGCCCTTAAATATTTATTTCCCAGAAAAGCATTGCATATCCCATGAGCCTTCTTACATTTGCATGTCACAATCCTCTCATATGGCCAAATCAGATCTCATGCATTGTGCTGATGATGGGCAACACCTTGATACACTAAGGCTATGTGCGCACTGGGAAATGAATTTTCCTTGCGTAAATTCCGCAGGCTCTCAAAGATGTTATCACCTGCGGAAAAAATCCGCACCAAATTCCGCACCAAAATCCGCATGCGGATTGTCGCGTTTTATTGTGGATTTGGTGCGGAATTGGTGCGGATTTGGTGCGGTTTTTCCGCAAGCTGTTCCCTGCGTGATTTTTACATTAGATTAGGGAGAACCCGCAGCTACCTGCGGAAAAGAAGTGACATGCACTTGTTTTTGCTGCGGGATTTCCGCAGCAAAACATGCAGCTGTCAAATTCTGCCTAGTGCGCCCAGGATTTTTTTTCTCCATAGGATTTGCTGGTGATTCACTGTAGAGATGTTATGAACATTTTCTGCAGCGAAACAAGCAGCAAATCCGCGGAAAATCCGCGGCAAAATCCGGTAAGTGCGCACATAGCCTATATCTGCAATCTGAGATTCTGGTTTGGCTTTTAACATAAGTCATATGGCAAGATTTGTTAAACAGTTCATATTGACTTTTAGGATTGCTACTTCCAATGGGTGGCACTGGAGTTTAAGTCATTTCCTCTCTGAAAAAGCAATTTGCATATCTCATTTTTGATGAAGCCACATTTGTGTTTTTTTATTATCTTTATTTTAATGGGGTAAAAGGGTTGTGATTTGAACTGTCATAGCAACCCATCAGTGAACCGCGATCTCTACACGGGCGCACTGATGGGTACTGAAAGTGGCATATCTGCATGCCGGGGTGTGTTAAATGCCTCTGTCAGAGTTTGACAGTAGGATTTAACAGGTTAATAACAATCATGGGCGGTGGTTCATTCCACTTGCAATTGTTAGAGGCAGGTCCTAGCTCTAGCACACAGCCGTTACCTGTCAAGTATTGGGTGGACTCTCAATGTGAGCCCACTTCATACACCTGCTTCCGGCTTGCACAGTACATGTGCAGTGGCTGTCTTAAAAGGTCAAGAAAGTAAGTGTTTCATAATACCATATCAACACCACATCTTCGTCTTGCTGCCCTCTGAGTCAAAGTGGAGCTCTATGTCCGTTGCTGATACAACCAAAGGCAAATCCATCTGGTGTTCTAGAGTAAAGGGTGCATTACACATTGCGACATTGCTAGTGATTGCTAGCGATGTCACGTGCGATGGCACCCGCCCCTGTCAGTGGCATCATATGTGGTGATCGCTGCCGTAGGGAACATTATCACTACGGCAGCGTACACGCACATACCTTGTCTGCGAAGTCGCTGTGACCGCCGAACAATCCCTCCTTCAAGGGGGAGGTACGTTCGGCGTCACAGCGACGTCACCGTGACGTCACAGTGACGTCACCGTGACGTCACTAAGCGGTCGGCCAATAGAAGCGGAGGGGCAGAGATGAGAGGGACGTAACATCACGTCAACTCCTTCCTTCTACATTGCCGGTGGACGCAGGTAAGGAGATGTTCGTCGCTCCCGCAGTGTCACACATAGCGATGTGTGCTGACGCAGGAACGACGAACAACATCATACCTGCTGCAGCAACGATATTAAGGAAATGAGCAACGTGTCAACGAGCAACGATTTTTCACGTTTTTGTGCTCGTTGATCGTCGGTCATTTGTGTTACACACTGCGATGTCGGTAACGGCACCGGATGTGCGTCACAAACGACGTGACCCCGATGATATATCGTTACCGATATCGCAGCGTGTAAATCCCCTTTATTCTCATCTCACCAGTCCAAAAAACTTTTAAATAATCTGTCTTCAAACATTTCTTGGCTCATTGTTTAATTTTAAACTTGTGTCTTGTTCAGTGCTGGCCGGGTTTCAGTCTTCCTTAGGTTAGCCATGTTTCTGAGCACCGATTTATTTGTAGTTCTGGGCACTGCAGGGAGGATGCAGTTCTGGAATATGAGTGCATTGGAGAACAGTGCATTCTTATTTGTTTGTTTCAAGTCCTAGTTTCCTTATCTTCAGCAAGGTTTCTCTTTTATTGCCTGAAAAGTAGCTTCCTTTCCATCACTGCCTCTAGCCTATGATTAATTTCCTGTATTTGACCCTAGTTTTCTTGACTTTTGCTTATTGCTTTGCCCTTTGGATTTTCGTTTCCCAGTGCATTTCCTGGCTTTGAGTTGTCGGCTAACATCCTGGCCTAGTTCTTAAGTGTTCTTCAAGCCCTGCTATTGAATCTTAGCAAGATGTCTCATGCAATGGCTGAAAAGCAGTTATTTTTGACACACTGCCACTGGTCAGTTAATGTTCTATGGACTCCCTGTGTTTGACAATAGACTTCTCTGGATTTGCTTATTGCCTTGAACTTATGAAAGTCCCTTTTTCCTTGTAATTTCTGGTGTTTTTTCTGGTCTAAACTTTGATTTTGCCTTTTTTACTATGATTGTATTGTTACATATGAATGATCCTCTTCATTTAACATGCTCCTAATTACGCGACAGTTCTGACATCATTGATGTGCTGTTGTCAATCAGTCACTACGATGAGAACCACAACATTAGAAATCCTAGGCTATATGAACAGAGTTTTTTTAAGGAGTTTTGGAGGCAAAACTGAGTGTGAACTGAAAAAAAACTTTCCAAATTCTCCTGAAAAGTTCAAAACACCTCTAAAACTTTGGATTTCCTGTCAATTTTTGTTTTGAAAACTCAGCAAAAACAATCTGTCCACAGGACAACTATTCATCGCATACTTCACAAATCTAGCCTTTTAGAAAGCCGTTTCTAAAATCAAGCAATAATAAATCTCAATTGCAGTTTGCAAAAAGCCATGTAGAGGACACAGCTAGCATGTGGAAGAAGGTGCTCTGGTGAGGTGAGACCAAAGTAGAACTTTCTTGGCTAAATGTAAAACACTGTATGACACTGCAAATCATCCTGAAAGCACCATCTCCAACATCAAAGATGGTGGTAGCATCATCATGCTGTGGATATGCTTTTAACCAGCAGGAACATGGAACCTGGTCAAAGTTGATGGGAGGAGAGATGACACTCAATACAGGGCTATCTTGGAGGAAAACTTGTTAGAAGCTACAAAGACTTGAAACAGTTGTGCAGTTTTACCTTCCAGCAAGACAACAACCCTTTTCATACTTCCATACTTCCAGACCTACAATGGAAAGGCTTAGATGAAAGCATATTTATGTTTTTAAATCTCAGTCAAAGTTCAGACCTAATTCCGATTGCAAATCTGTGGTAAAAAAAAAACTGGAGAGGCAATAAAAAGTGCAAGTATGGTCTTATACGGGTAATATACAATTAAAGCCAAAATAGTTGTGCTTACCTTGCGGGGCTGTGCAAGTCACATCACTGTAATAGTATGGAAATGTCTGCTAGAAGTAGATAGCTTCAAAGCATCTCCATTTTTTCTCCAAATGTAACCATGATCATTATGGGCAAATATTTAAATTTTAGTTTTATCAGACCACAGGACGTCTCCAAAAATTAAGTTCTGGGTTCCTGTCTGCATTTGCAAACATGAATTTGGCTTCTTTATGTTTCTTTTTGAGTAATGGCTTACTCCTGGCAGAGAGGCCTTTCAGCCCATGTTTATACAATACTGGTTTCACTGTGGATAATGACATAATCTTACTAGCTTCCGCCAGCACCTTCACAAGGTCTTTGCTTTTGTTCTTGGGTTGATATGTGCATTTCTGACCAAAGCACATTCATCCATGGTACACAGAACCTGCCTCCTTCCTAAACGGTATAATGGCTGGACATTCCCATCTTGTTTGTACTTGTGTATAATTATTTGTACAGATGAACAAGGCACCTTCAGGTATCTGGAAATTACATCAAAGGATGAACCACAATTGTGCAAATCCATAATTCTCTTCCTGACATCTTGGCTGTTTTCTTTTGACTTTCCTATGATGCTACACAAAGATGCAGTTTGTTTCAGGTATTGTAGTAATCCCAATGGACCTAAAATGTTAAAGATTTATTCTGATTTCATATCAGAATGTGAGAAAAACATGCATATGTGTCATTTTAGATAGTGGATGTAAACTTCTGGTTTCAACTTTATATATATATACATATACTAGAAGGTGACCCGATTCTACGCATCGGGTATTCTAGAATTTACGTATTGTGTAGTTCATGTATGATTTTTGTTATATATATATATATATATAGATGTTGTTGTGTGTAGTTACCAAGTGTTTGTGTAGGGCGCTGTACATGTTCTGGGTGTTGTCTGGGTGTGATGGGGGGTGAGAGCGGTGTTGTTTGTGTGTTGCGTTGTTTGTGGAGTGCTGTGTGTCTGTAGCGTTGTGTGTGTGTTGCGCGGTTTGTGTGTGTGTCTTGTGTTTTGGGGGGAGGTATGTTTTGTGCAATGTGTGTGTTGTGCGGTATGTGCGTATATTTGTGTGTGCAGCATTGTCTGTGTGTGGGTGTCTGCGTAGGGCAGTTGTTTGTGGTTCCCAGTGTGTGTGTGGTGTGTTGTGCAGTGCGCGCGCGCGTGTGTGTGTGTTGGGGGGAGGTGTGCACTTCCCATCGTGCTCCATCCCCCATGCAGCGCACTCCCCATCGTTCTCCATCCCCCATGCAGCGCACTCCCCATCATGCTCCATCCCTTATGCTGCGCACCCCCCATCGTGCTCCATCTCTTATGCTGCGCACTCCCAAACGTGCTCCATCCGCCATGCAGCGCACTCCCCATCGTGCTCCATCCCCCATGCTGCGCACTCCCAAACGTGCTCCATCCGCCATGCTGCGCACTCCCCATCGTGCTCCATCTCCCATGCTGCGCACTCCCAAACGTGCTCCATCCGCCATGCTGCGCACTCCCAAACGTGCTCCATCCGCCATGCTGCGCACTCCCAAACGTGCTCCATCCGCCATACTCCGCACTCCGCATCGTGCTCCATCCCCCATGCAGCGCACTCCCCATTGTGCTCCATCCCCTATGCTGCGCACCCCCCATCGTGCTCCATCTCCCATGCTGCGCACTCCCAAACATGCTCCATCCGCCATGCTGCGCACTCCCAAACGTGGTCCATCCGCCATGCTGCGCACTCCCAAACATGCTCCATCCGCCATGTTGCGCACTCCCAAACATGGTCCATCCGCCATGCTGCGCACTCCCAAACGTGCTCCATCCACCATACTCCGCACTCCCCATCGTGCTGCATCCCCCATGCTGCGCACTCCCAAACGTGCTCCATCCGCCATGCTGCGCACTCCCAAACATGCTCCATCCCCTATGCTGCGCACCCCCCATCGTGCTCCATCTCCCATCCTGCGCACTCCCAAACGTGCTCCATCCGCCATGCTGCGCACTCCCAAACGTGCTCCATCCGCCATGCTGCGCACTCCCAAACGTGGTCCATCCGCCATGCTGCACACTCCCCACCGTGCTCCATCCCCCATGCTGCGCACTCCCAAACGTGCTCCATCCGCCATGCTGCGCACTCCCCATCGTGCTCCATCTCCCATGCTGCGCACTCCCAAACGTGCTCCATCCGCCATGCTGCGCACTCCCAAACGTGCTCCATCCGCCATGCTGCGCACTCCCAAACGTGCTCCATCCGCCATACTCCGCACTCCCCATTGTGCTCCATCCCCCATGCAGCGCACTCCCCATCGTGCTCCATCCCCTATGCTGCGCACCCCCCATCGTGCTCCATCTCCCATGCTGCGCACTCCCAAACGTGCTCCATCCGCCATGCTGCGCACTCCCAAACGTGGTCCATCCGCCATGCTGCACACTCCCAAACGTGCTCCATCCGCCATACTTTGCACTCCCCATCGTGCTGCATCCCCCATGCTGCGCACTCCCAAACGTGCTCCATCCGCCATGCTGCGCACTCCCAAACGTGCTCCATCCACCATGCTGCGCACTCCCAAACGTGCTCTATCCGCCATGCTGCGCACTCCCAAACGTGCTCCATCCGCCATGCTGCGCACTCCCAAACGTGCTCCATCCGCCATGCTGCGCACTCCCAAACGTGCTCCATCCGCCATGCTGCGCACTCCCAAACGTGCTCCATCCGCCATGCTGCGCCAGCATCAGCCTCTCTACCTGCAGCATCAGCCTCTCTGCCCGCAGCATCAGCCTCTCTCATCCCAGCATCAGCCTTTCTGTCCCCAGCATCAGCCTCTCTGTCCCCAGCATCAGCCTCTCTGTCCCCAGCATCAGCCTCTCTGTCCCCAGCATCAGCCTCTCTCATCCCAGCATCAGCCTCTCTCATCCCAGCATCAGCCTCTCTGTCCCCAGCATCAGCCTCTCCATCCCAGCCATCCCCAGGATCAGCCTCCTCCAGCACGCCATGCTCCTGTGCCGACACTCACACACCCGATCGCATACACTCACACACACCCGATCGCATACACTCACACACACCCGATCGCATACACTCACACACACCCGATCGCATACACTCACGCACACACACATTGACGATATTGCACATACGCGCTCATACTCACAACATCCGGAGATACCACATGCTTCTGGCCATGTGATCCTCCGGCAGGTCATGGAAGGTCACAACAGCACAGTATCGAGGCCGAGAAGCAAGCGATATCGCCGGATGCTGTGAGTGTGTGGATGCGATGTGATGTATGTGTGAGGTGTGTGTGAGAGTGAGTGTGATCCGGTGTACACTGGTAACTATGATACACATCGGGTAACCAAGGGACCTTAGTTACCCGATGTGTATAATGGTTACCAGCGTTCACGGCCTCCATCAAGATCCCAGCATCGCAAGGTTATGTCTGGCGCTGCTGGGATCCTGACGGAGCCGGTGTAGAAGCAAGCGATATCCCAGGATGTTGTGAGTGTGTGGATGTGATGTGTGAGGTCTGTGTGAGAGTGAGTGTGATCTGATGTGTGTTTGTGTACTCACCTGGGAATCGGAGCTCCGTGTCAGTTGGGCCAGAGCGAGCGTGCATTGCGTGAGGGGGGCGGGGCCTGCAGAGAGCCGGGGCGAGAGGCCAATCCATGTGCGGGGGCGGGGTCATGGCGAGCCCAGCGGCCAATCAGCTTTGTGTCACCGTAAGGACACAATTTTGGAGCATGACAGACAGACAGACAGACAGACAGACAGACAGAATAAGGCAATTATATATATATATATATATATATATATATATATATATATATATGTATATATACAGTACAGACCAAACATTTGGACACACCTTCTCATTCAAAGAATTGTCTTTATTTGATTCACAGTGAAGGCATCAAAACTATGAATTAACACATGCGGAATGAAATACTTTACAAAAAAAGTGTGAAACAACTGAAAATATGTCTTATATTCTAGGTTCTTCAAGGTAGCCACCTTTTGTTTTGATTACTGCTTTGCACACTCTTGGCATTATCTTGATGAGCTTCGAGAGGTATTCATTGGAAATGGTCTTCCAACAGTCTTGAAGGAGTTCCCAGAGATGCTTAGCACTTGTTGGCCCTTTTGCCTTAACTCTGCGTTCCAGCTCACCCCCACACCATCTCGATTGGGTTCAGGTCTGGTGACTGTGGAGGCCAGGTCATCTAGCGTAGCACCCCATCACTCTCCTTCTTAGTCAAATAGCCCTTACACAGCCTGGAGGTGTATTTGGGCTCATTGTCCTGTTGAAAATAAATGATGGTCCAACTAAGCGCAAACCGGATGGAATAGCATGCCGCTGCAAGATGATGTGGTGGCCATGCTGGTCCAGTATGCCTTCACTTTTGAATAAACCCCCAACAGTGTCACCAGTAAAGCACCCCCACATCATCACACCTCCTCCTCCATGCTTCAGGGTGGGAACCAGGTATGTAGAGTCCATCTGTTCACCTTTTCTGCATCACACAAAGACACGATGGTTGGATCCAAAGATCTCAAATTTGGACTCCTCAGATCAAAGCACAGATTTCCACTGGTCTAATGTCCATTACTTGTGCTCTTTAGCCCAAACAAATATCTTCTGCTTGTTGCCTGTCCTTAGCAGTCGTTTCCTAGCAGCTATTTTACCATGAAGGCCTGCTTCACAAAGTCTCCTCTTAACAGTTGTTCTAGAGATGTGTCTGCTGCTAGAACTCTTTGTTGCATTGAGCTGGTCTCTAATCTGAGCTGCTGTTAACCTGCGATTTCTGAGGCTGGTGACTTGGATAAACTTATCCTCCGCAGCAGAGGTGACTCTTGGTCTTCCTTTCCTGGGGCGGTCCTCATGTGAGCCAGTTTATTTGTTGCATTTGATGGTTTTTGCACTTAACTTGGGGACACTTTCAAGGTTTTCCTAATTTTTCCTAATTTTTCGGACTCACTGACCTTCATTTCTTAAAGTAATGATGGCCACTCGTTTTTCCTTACTTATCTGCTTTTTTATTGCCATAATACCAATTCTAACAGTCTATTCAGTAGGACTATCAGCTGTGTATCCACCAGACTTCTGCACAACACAACTGATGGTCCCAACGCCATTCATAAGGCAAGAAATCCCACTTATTAAACCTGACAGGGCAAACCTGTGAACTGAGAACCATTCCCGGTGACTACCTCTTGAAGCTCATCAAAAGAATGCCAAGAGTGTGCAAAGCAGTAATCAAAGGAAAAGGTGGCTAATTGGAAGAACCTAGAATATAAGACATATTTTCAGTTGTTTCACACTTTTTTGTTAAGTATTTCATTCCACATGTGTTAATTCATAGTTCTGATGCCTTCAATGTGAATCTACAATTTTCAGAGTCATGAAAATAAAGAAAACTCTTTGAATGAGAAGGTGTGTCCAAAGTTTTGGTCTATACTGTATATATATATATATATATATATATATATATATATATATGAATATACAGTATATATAACATACACGCATGGTGTATATATCTACTATAGACTCACATTAAGTGCTACTAGTTTTCATTACACAGTATTCATTTATCTATAAGGGGTTAGGAATGGTGATGATAGAGGTCAGTGGTGTGGCAGATTACTGACAGCCAATGAGTGCATACTTTGCAGAGGGTGGGGCTGGAAATTGAAGTTGGGAGGTTGCAGCTCTGGTTGTGAAGTTTGACAAAGAGGTACTTTGCACGCTGTGACATTGCTAGCCGATGCTAGCGATGCCGAGCTCAAAAGTACCCACCCCCGTCGCACATGCGATATCTTGTGATAGCTGCCGTAGCGAACATTATCGCTACGGCAGCTTCTCATGCACATACTTGCCCTGCGACATCGCTCTGGCCGGCTAGCTGCCTCCTTCCTAAGGGGGCGGGTCGTGCGGCATCACAGCGGCGTCACATGGCAGGCGGCCAAAAGAAGCGGAGGGGGCTGAAATGAGCGGGACGTAAACATCCCGCCCACCTCCTTCCTTCCGCGTAGCCGGTGGAGGCAGGTAAGGAGAAGTTCCTCACTCCTGCGGCTTCATACACAGCGATGTGTGCTGCCGCAGGAACAAGGAACAACATCGTACCTGTCGCTGCAGCGAAATTATGAAAATGACGACACTACACAGATCACCGATTAACGACGCTTTTGCGATCATTTATCGGTGCATCTAGGCTTTACACGTTGCGACGTCGTTACTGGCGTCGGATGTGCGTCACTTTCGATTTGACCCCGGCGATATCACAGTTGCGATGTCACAACGTGCAAAGTACCCCAAACAAGCACAGGAAGATATCAAATTTGGTTGACTGTAGGTATACAAAGTGGGTGCAGGGAATAGAGTGATAAGAGGAACAAAAGTTAGAAACAAGAAAAAGAAAGGGTTTTTTTAGATAACAATACAGCACAGATTAGCTTTTTTTTTTTTTATTTTGTGGTCGATCAACCTCTTTAACCAGAGGGGTATCTAGGCTTTCTGGCACCGGGGGCAGGAATTCAGTTTGGCACCCCCTCTCCCCCACCAAGCGTTTTGGGTTGTCGTCACGTGACCAATCATTCAAATGCGATTTTCATACTTACAGTCACATGATGACTAGCTGTTTATAATAACTCTCTCAATATTCAATGAGAAACGTAGGAAGAAAAGCCAGTTGTCACATGCAAGTATGAAAATCACATACTGTATGAGTAGAGCAGCCATGTGGTGACTGCTGGAACCAGCAAGCAGAGCTGAATCCTGACAGTAAGTATATTACATGCTGACTGTTAGATTTGGGCATGCTACAGGGCTTAATTTTATAATTAAAGGGCTTGTCCAGGTTTCAGATGAAAGTCTGCACTGACTGTATGTGTCGGAAGGCTTCTGAGTTCTCACAGTGAGCACTGCAAACTTTTAGGATTCTCCCATGCCAGTAATGAGAGTGCATGGTCATGTATGCAATCTGTTTATTTCTAGCCACATTCTGATTTGATGTGTCCAGCCTCAGTCAGTTCACTTTCATTGAGTTAGGCTATGCATGTCTGTTTGGCACAATACCACATGCATGTAAATCGCATACTTGCAGCTTTGTAACCTCCCACTATCATCGCTGGCACCAGAGAATCTTAACTAGAGATGAGCGAACCGGTCCCGGTTCGGCTCGAGGCGGTTCGCCGAACGGGGGGTCTGGCTCGAGTTCGGCTCGTCGAACGTTCGACGAACCGAACTCGAGCCCATAGGAAACAATGGCAGGCAATCACAAACACAGTAAAACACCTAGAAAACACCCTGAAAGGTGTCCAAAAGGTGACAAACAACTCACAACATAACACAAACACATGGGAAAGTGACAAGGACATATACTCATGTGAAAACAAAACAGCTGGACAAGGAAAAAGAGGGAGACACACAGATATATGAGTATATGCAAAGAAACATCGATTCCATTATTGTGCAACTTGAGCCCTGCTCATTTTAGGCTTCCAATCTGGATAAATTGCCTGAGCTCGCCACGTACGCCTTGAGGATCTTGTCGTGTCCTGCAGCCAGCGTTCTCTCGGAACCTGTCTTCAGTGCTGCTGGGGGTCTGCTGGCAGATAAGCACACGTGTCTGTCCACTGACAATGTGGACCTGGCTCTCAGAGGACTTTTCTTCCCCTGGGTCAGCCAGGGGAGGCGAAAGGCACGCGTATTTTTGAGAGTGCTTCATGCAAAGCATCTTTTTCTTTGTCAAAAGGGGGGCTCAACCGATGCCAGTCAAGTGGGGTGTGTGTGGCCCAGTTAGTGGCAACGAGGGAGACTGTGGTTGGAGTCCCCTCGCTGTGTCTCTAAAAGAACCAAGATGAACAAGTCATGGCTCTCAGAGGACTTTTCTTCCCCTGGGTCAGCCAGGGGACGGGAAAGGCACGCGTATTTTTGAGAGTGCTTCATGCAAAGCATCTTTTTCTTTTTCAAAAGGGGGCTCAACCGATGCCAGTCAAGTGGGGTGTGTGTGGCCCAGTTAGTGGCAACGAGGGAGACTGTGGTTGGAGTCCCCTCGCTGTGTCTCTAAAAGAACCAAGATGAACAAGTCATGGCTCTCAGAGGACTTTTCTTCCCCTGGGTCAGCCAGGGGACGGGAAAGGCACGCGTATTTTTGAGAGTGCTTCATGCAAAGCATCTTTTTCTTTTTCAAAAGGGGGCTCAACCGATGCCAGTCAAGTGGGGTGTGTGTGGCCCAGTTAGTGGCAACGAGGGAGACTGTGGTTGGAGTCCCCTCGCTGTGTCTCTAAAAGAACCAAGATGAACAAGTCATGGCTCTCAGAGGACTTTTCTTCCCCTGGGTCAGCCAGGGGACGGGAAAGGCACGCGTATTTTTGAGAGTGCTTCATGCAAAGCATCTTTTTCTTTTTCAAAAGGGGGCTCAACCGATGCCAGTCAAGTGGGGTGTGTGTGGCCCAGTTAGTGGCAACGAGGGAGACTGTGGTTGGAGTCCCCTCGCTGTGTCTCTAAAAGAACCAAGATGAACAAGTCATGGCTCTCAGAGGACTTTTCTTCCCCTGGGTCAGCCAGGGGACGGGAAAGGCACGCGTATTTTTGAGAGTGCTTCATGCAAAGCATCTTTTTCTTTTTCAAAAGGGGGCTCAACCGATGCCAGTCAAGTGGGGTGTGTGTGGCCCAGTTAGTGGCAACGAGGGAGACTGTGGTTGGAGTCCCCTCGCTGTGTCTCTAAAAGAACCAAGATGAACAAGTCATGGCTCTCAGAGGACTTTTCTTCCCCTGGGTCAGCCAGGGGACGGGAAAGGCACGCGTATTTTTGAGAGTGCTTCATGCAAAGCATCTTTTTCTTTTTCAAAAGGGGGCTCAACCGATGCCAGTCAAGTGGGGTGTGTGTGGCCCAGTTAGTGGCAACGAGGGAGACTGTGGTTGGAGTCCCCTCGCTGTGTCTCTAAAAGAACCAAGATGAACAAGTCATGGCTCTCAGAGGACTTTTCTTCCCCTGGGTCAGCCAGGGGACGGGAAAGGCACGCGTATTTTTGAGAGTGCTTCATGCAAAGCATCTTTTTCTTTTTCAAAAGGGGGCTCAACCGATGCCAGTCAAGTGGGGTGTGTGTGGCCCAGTTAGTGGCAACGAGGGAGACTGTGGTTGGAGTCCCCTCGCTGTGTCTCTAAAAGAACCAAGATGAACAAGTCATGGCTCTCAGAGGACTTTTCTTCCCCTGGGTCAGCCAGGGGACGGGAAAGGCACGCGTATTTTTGAGAGTGCTTCATGCAAAGCATCTTTTTCTTTTTCAAAAGGGGGCTCAACCGATGCCAGTCAAGTGGGGTGTGTGTGGCCCAGTTAGTGGCAACGAGGGAGACTGTGGTTGGAGTCCCCTCGCTGTGTCTCTAAAAGAACCAAGATGAACAAGTCATGGCTCTCAGAGGACTTTTCTTCCCCTGGGTCAGCCAGGGGACGGGAAAGGCACGCGTATTTTTGAGAGTGCTTCATGCAAAGCATCTTTTTCTTTTTCAAAAGGGGGCTCAACCGATGCCAGTCAAGTGGGGTGTGTGTGGCCCAGTTAGTGGCAACGAGGGAGACTGTGGTTGGAGTCCCCTCGCTGTGTTTTACATGCTTTTAGAAGGGCATGAAATGGCTTGGAGGTTGACTTTCATCATATGCAAACTGTTGGCTACCAAAATGCTGCCTTTCCAACAACTGTGGTTATAGGCAATGAGGAACATACTGATGAAGATGAGACGCAGATACCCGATTGGGATGACAACTTAAATATTCGGTCAGGGCAAGAAGAAACTCGGTCTGAGGGGTAGGGGAGTGCAAACACAACAATTGATGATTAAGTTCTAGATCACACCTACTGTCAACCCACAGTCAGACACTCGAGGAGGTCAACAGAGGCGGTGGAGGAGGATGCAACCGACGTCGAAGTAACCTGGCGCCTTCCTGGACACAGTCGGAGCACTGGTAGCACGTCTACAACTGCATCCTCAGCCACCACTCTGCCTCTGAGCATTATTCGGGGTGGATCAACAGGTCGCATGGCCTCTAAGCCTTGCCTAGCCAGGTCCTTTTTTGACATAGAAAAAGATCGCCCAAATTATGTGATCTGTAAAATTTGTCATGGTTCTCTTAGTAGAGGTCAAAACCTCAGCAGTTTGACAACTTCTTCCATGAATCGTCACATGAATAAATATCATATGGCCCGATGGGAAGCTCACCGTGCTGCAATGCGGCCTAGCGGAGCGAACCATCCACCGCCTGCCCCTTCCAGTGCATCCGCGCGCTCGTCATCTTCTAGGACTGTGGGGACAGCTGTCACACCTGTTTTTCCACCCACAACTTCCACCACTGTAACCGCAACAGGCAGTTTGCTTGGTAGGTCGTCAGTTGGTTTGGAAGGGGAAACAAGTGAGTGTGTACAGCTCTCTCAGACATCGATAGCACCAACTTTGGATGAAGGCAACATCATGTCTCCGCCTGCACTTTCCTCACAAAGCTGCATTTTTCCAGGGACACCCGACTCAACACCGTCTACACACAGCAGCCAGATCTCTGTCCCTCAGATGTGGTCAAATAAAAGGCCACTTCCTGCGACCCATGACAAAGCGAAGAGGTTGACTCTATCCCTCTGTAAGCTGTTGACTACAGAAATGCTGCCTTTCCGCCTAGTGGACACACAGGATTTTAGAGACCTTATGTCTGTCGCTGTGCCCCAGTACCAGATGCCTAGTCGCCACTACTTCTCTAAGAAAGGTGTGCCCGCGCTACACCAGCATGTCGCACACAACATCACCGCTTCCTTGAGAAACTCTGTGTGTGAACGGGTGCATTTCACCACCGATACTTGGACCAGTAAGCATGGACAGGGACGTTACATGTCGCTGACTGGCCACTGGGTAACTATGGTGATAGATGGTGAAGGGTCTGCTGCACAAGTCTTGCCGTCCCCACGACTTGTGTGTCAATCCTCTGTCTGTCCAAGTTCCGCCACTGCTTCTGCATCCTCCACCTCATCTGGGTCCTCCACCTCCGCCCCAAGCCTGCCTGGTCAGGCCACCAGCGTTCTCACTGCGCAGAAGGAATCACGCACCCCTCATTACTATGCTGGTAGCAGAGCGCAACGGCATCAGGCGGTCTTTAGCTTGACATGTCTTTGAAATAGGAGTCACACAGCGACTGAGTTGTGGGCAGCTCTGGAGACTGATTTTGATAAATGGTTGTCTCCACTCAACCTGCAGCCTGGTAAGGCCGTGTGCGACAATGCTGCAAACCTGGGTGCGGCCCTTCGCCTGGGCAAGGTGACACACGTGCCTTGTATGGCTCACGTGTTTAACCTTGTTGTCCAGCAATTTTTAACACACTATCCCGGCCTAGATGGCCTTCTGACCAGGGCACGGAAACTGTCTGCAGTGCTCACTTCCGCCGTTCAACCGCCGCACCTGAGCGACTTGCATCGCTCCAGAAGTCTTTCGGCCTGCCGGTTCATCGCCTGAAATGCGATGTGGCGACACGCTGGAATTCAACTCTCCACATGTTACAGCGACTGTGGCAGCACCGGCGAGCCCTGGTGCAATACGTCATGATGTATAGCCTGGGCCAACGAGATGCAGAAGTGGGGCAGATCACCCTGATGGAGTGATCTCAGATCAAGGACCTATGCACCCTTCTGCACAGTTTCGACATGGCGACGAATATGTTTAGCGCTGACAATGCCATTATCAGCATGACGATTACAGTCATTTACATGCTGGAGCACACGCTAAACACTATTCGTAGTCAGGGGGTGGGACAACAGGAAGGTGAGGAACTACAGGAGGATTCATATGCGCAAGACACAACAACATCACCAAGGTCCAGACGTTCATCATCACCAACGCGGCAGGCATGGGACCATGGGGGACAGGGATCAACAAGGGCGCATGGTAGCAGGTGAGATGTTGAGGAAGGTGCAGGAGGACATGAAGATATGGAGGACGAACTGTCCATGGACATGGAAGACTCAGCAGATGAGGGGGACCTTGGTCAAATTTCAGTTGAAAGAGGTTGGGGGGAGATGACAGAGGAAGAAAGAACGGTTAGCACCTCTATGCCACAAACACAGCGTGGACTTGGTGCGCATGGCTGCGCAAGACACATGAGTGCCTTCTTGTTGCACTACCTCCAACATGACCCTCGTATTGTCAAAATTAGAAGTGATGATGACTACTGGCTTGCCACACTATTAGATCCCCGGGACAAGTCCAAATTTTGTGACATAATTCCACCCATAGAAAGGGACGCACGTATGCAGGAGTATCAGCAGAAGCTGTTACTCGATCTTAGCTCGGCTTTTCCACCAAACAACCGTGCAGGTGAAGGGAGTGATTCTCCCAGTTGTAACTTGACAAACATGGGACGGCCTCGTCATCTTCAACAGTCTACCCGTACCAGTAGGACCGTATCTGGTGCTGGTAACAGCAATTTTATGGAATCTTTTCATAATTTTTTTAGACCCTCCTTTGCAAGGCCACCAGAGACAACAAGTCTGACACATAGTCAACGGATGGAGAGGATGATACAGGAGTATCTCCAAATGAACATCGATGCAATGACTTTGCAAATGGAGCCTTGCTCCTTTTGTGCTTCAAATCTAGAAAAATGTCAAGAGCTCTCCAGTTACGCCTCGAAGATTTTGTCGTGTCCAGCTGCCAGCGTTGTCTCTGAACGTGTCTTCAGTGCTGCTGGGTGTGTGCTGACAGATAAGCGCACGCGTCTGTCCAGTGACAATGTGGACAGACTGACGTTCATCAAAATGAACAAGTCATGGATCCAGAAGGAATTTACTACCCCTGTGTCATCCTGGGGAGAGTAAATGCTTGTGGATTTGGAATGTGCTTGATGCAAATCAAAACATCCTGTTTGCAACTAGGGCACAAGTGCTGCCACTGATAAGGTGTCTGTGTGGGGCCCAATTTTTGGAAAAAAAGGGAGACTCCGCTTGGAGTAACCCTTGCTTGCTGTGTTTTTTAAAAATGATACAAGATGAACAGATCTGAAGGCAAGATGAAGCCAACATCATGTCTCCGCCTGCACTTTTCTCACAAACCTGCATTTTTCCAGGGACACCCTACTCAACACCGTCTACAGACAGCAGCCAGATCTCTGTCCCTCAGATGTGGTCAAATAAAAGGCCACTTACTGCGACCCATGACAAAGCTAAGTGGTTGACTCTATCCCTCTGTAAGCTGTTGGCTACCGAAATGCTGCCTTTACGCGTAGTGGACACACAGGATTTTACAGACCTTATGTCTGTCGCTGTGCCCCAGTACCAGATGCCCAATCACCACTGCTTCTCCAAGAAAAGCATGCCCGCGCTACACCGGCATGTCGCACACAACATCACCACTTCCTTGAGAAAATCTGTGTGCGACAGGGTGCATTTCAACACAGATACTTGGACCAGTAAGCATAGACAGGGTCATTACATGTCACTGACTGGGCACTGGCAAACTATGGTGAGAGATGGAGAAGGGTCTGCTGTACAAGTCTTGCCGTCCCCACGAGTTGTTTCAATCCTTGTTCTGTATGTAGAAGTTAATACACTGCTTCTGCCTCTTCAACCTCGTGTGGGTCCTCTACCTTTGCGCAAACCCTGTGTGGTCAGGCCACCCTTCCTTGCAACTGCGCACAAGGACTACCACACACCTCCTTACTATGCTGGCAGCAGAGCTCAATGCCATCAGGCGGTCAAAGTTTTACTTTGAAATGTATGGGAAATGTGAGTCACACCGCTATTACAGAGAATAGTAGTCAGGCAGGGTCAAAACATTAATTGAGGAACAGGAACAGAATGGGACGGCCAGGACTTAATCAGAAAACAAGCAGAGGTGAAATGCGTATCGGCCAACAAGGTACATAAACAGCAAGCAGGAAAAGTAGTCAGGTAACAAGCACACAAAATCATAAAACTGAACTGGGGGTAAAATTAACCAGAGGTTCATAGCTATGTCTGGCAGTGGTCTGCAGACAGGATGGGCATAAAAAAGGGTGTGGTGTCTTCCCATTGGTTGTAGCTGAATGATGGTATTTCATCTGTGAGATACCCACCAGCTACATTCAGCCAGAGATTCTGCATCTGTCAAGGTAATGCAGCCCAGTGGGTGAGCATAACCTGCGTCCACCTGCGCCGCTGGCATCGACTACTCTCCCATCATCAGCACTATTCATGAAAGGAACACGTTGTCACCTGGCGACCGGAGTACAAATTGACGGAGCGGACTCCGTTGGTGACTTAACAGCCGTGTGCGGCAATGATGCAAACCTGGCTGCGGGCCATCCTCAGGGCAATGTGACACACGTGCCTTTTATGGCTCACGTGTTGATCCGAATTCTCCAGCAATTTTTAAAACACCATCACGGCCTACATGGCCTTGTGCAGCGGGCACGCTCGCTATGTGCTCACTTCCATCGTGCGCACACAGCAGCTCAACAACTTTCATCACTCCGGAAGTCTTAGGGTCTGGCAGTTAAACGCCGGAAATGCGATGTTCCGACACGCAGGAATTGGAATCTGCACATGTTGCAGCATGTGTGGCAGCACCGCAGAGCCCTGCTGAAATACGGTAAGACATATAGCCTGGGATAAGTTGATCCAGAGGTGGTGCAGATCACGCTGCTGGAGTGGTGTCAGATCAAGGACCTATGCACCCTGCTACACAGTTTTGAAATGTCGACGAAGATGTTTAGCACTGGCAATGTCATTCTCAGCGTGACAATTCTGGTCATCTACATGATGGAGCACACTGTAATTATTATTCGGAGTCAGGTGTTGGGACAAGAGGAAGGGGAGGAAGTACAGGAGGAGTCATATGCGGAAGGGATAACAAGATCTACGAGGTCCAGATGGTCAGCGGCACCTATGCGGCAGTCATGGTGAGGGAGAGGGATTAACAAGGGCGCATAGTATCAGCAAAAAGTGTTGATGAAAGTGCAGGAGCCCATGAAGAAATGGAGGACGAACTGGCGATGGGCATGGAAGACTCAGCAGATGAGTGAGAGCTTGCTCACATTTCGGTTGTGCGAGGTTGTGGGTAGAGGGCAGAGGAAGGATGCACGATTCTCACCTCTCTGCCACCAACACACCAAGGACTTGGTCCTCCTGGATGCACAAGACACATGAGCGCCTTCTTGCTGCACTACCTACATGACCCTCGGATTGTATGAATTTGAAGTAATCCTGAATACTGGGTTGCCACACTGTTAGATCCCCGGTACAAGACAAAATTTGGCGAACTAATTCCTGCCATAGAAATAGACGCACGTATACAGGAGTATCTGCAGAATGTGGTACGCAATCTTAGATCTACTTTTCCACTAAACACCAGTGCTGCACAGAGTGAATCTCAACACTTTGTCATGGATAGGAGGAAATGGTCTTTTACTTGTCCACATCGGAGGGACCGAGGGATGGCTGCTGTGCTGAGATGGCGTTGAGTACGGTGTCCCTGCACAGTTGCACTTTTGGTCATATCCCAAAATGAGTTGAAAAAGGACAGATGCTGTTGGAAAGGGGAACAGGTGTGTTGGAAAGGGGAAAAAAATTTTGGTCCGTGGATTTGGTGGTTAAACAACTGTAACATTTGCTGAAGAAACAACATCTGTTACAGTGGGACTGGCAGATTTGGATAAAGTGGTATATAATCTGTGACCGCTATATAACAAAAATTAATAAGAAAAGAAAGAGAAAGGTATATATCACCTTCAGCAGTCAGTGTCCACCGTGCTCCCAGTTGGAAAAGGAGAGGTTGGCAACTTGAAGGTTTGGTGGAGGATACAGAGCTGTGTGGCTATGAAACTAATAGTAGCCTGAACCGAGTTAGACGCCATTCGGATCTGGAGACTGTGAGCCCTGTTAGCGTCACAGGGTCCACATGCCCACCCAGCCCAGGAACTCCCTGTTAACAACACAGGGGCCATTGAGTACGCTGACCGTGTGCGTAGGGGCCACACCTGTGGACAGCAGGCGCATCAGCAGCAGCAGGCCTGTTAATGCCACTGGGCTGCACAAGCAGGACTGTTAGGACAGGAGCTGGTCTTAACCGTTCTGCGTTACCAACTGTGGTGGTGGCCTGCATCCACCACCCTATCCCTGCCTACCTCTGGCCTAAAGCCGCAATGGGTTCAACACATGGAGGTGTGCTCTTTCGGAGCATAATAGAAGACTGCGCACCTCCTTGTTGGCTCCAGCCCCTTTTATAACCTGGGTCCGCCCCAAACCAGGGTGAACCACAATGCACCTCCTGGAGACAAAAGCAGAGTGACACGTCATGAGTGGCATAACTAGCGTCCTATTTGGAAACGCAACTTCAATGATGACCTCATGGCTGCCATGACCCAAACACCTCACCAGTCATCGTCTGACCATCAATAATGCGGTGACAAGTCATAGGTGTGGGCCTCTGCAAGCCATTTGGGAGGACACCTGATGCCCTGTGGTCTATATGGGACCCCCACATCAGGGCCAGGGCCAAAGAGTTCATTACCGGACCTAGTCTCTGATGCAGGAAGTGCCTGAGCATGCTCAGTAGCATGAAATACAGTCTCTGAAAAAAGACTATCAGCTTTAGCATGGTGTCTAGGCACAAAACAGGACTTAGACCCGGCACAGAATGCAAGCACCTGTGCAAAGAGGCTTTTCACACTTAGTGTGGGAGCATGCGCTGTATCCCGAAATGAAGACTTAGCGTCAGGAATGGCACAGTCAGGCTGAGCATACTCACTAGGCGAAACACTGTAATTATGCTGCAGCTGGGGTACATCGGCACACGCATGCGCACTAGCTGCCTCTCCACACTTAGACGTGGAGGGGAAATTTGTCTTGGAGATGCTGTCTATGAACAGAAGGAAAAGCTAAAGGAAGCCTGACTTTCTATCCCTCCGAATTATGAAATGCAGCAATGAATTCCATGAGTTTGCTATAACATTAGCGTAGCTAAATGTGCATGAGGGTGTGATGTAGAGGTGCTAGAAATAGCTTGTCACCAGTGGGGCACTAATGGAATACAACAGCCAGTTCTATGATGCCACAAAATGGCAGTATTTTGTGCTATCATTATAGCTTATTAAAAACAGAGCACGAGGTTGTCATGCAGAGGTGCTGCACATAGATTTGCAGTAGTGTGAATAGACAAAAGTACAATAGCCACGTTTAGGATACAACTAGGTACACTGAGTGTTTGCTACTATAAATGGCTGAGTTTAAAAAAGTTTGAGTGTGCAATGCAGGCAGACGTGCTGCAAATAACGTTCCAATACTGTGAATTGACAAAAGTACAATAGCCACGTTTAGGATACAACTAGGTACACTGAGTGTTTGCTACTATAAATGGCTGAGTTTAAAAAAGTTTGAGTGTGCAATGCAGGCAGACGTGCTGCAAATAACGTTCCAATACTGTGAATTGACAAAAGTACAATAGCCACGTTTAGGATACAACTAGGTACAGTGAGTGTTTGCTAGTATAATGGCTGAGTTTAAAAAAGTTTGAGTGTGCAATGCAGGCAGACGTGCTGCAAATAACGTTCCAATACTGTGAATTGACAAAAGTACAATAGCCACGTTTAGGATACAACTAGGTACAGTGAGTGTTTGCTAGTATAATGGCTGAGTTTAAAAAAGTTTGAGTGTGCAATGCAGGCAGACGTGCTGCAAATAACGTTCCAATACTGTGAATTGACAAAAGTACAATAGCCACGTTTAGGATACAACTAGGTACAGTGAGTGTTTGCTAGTATAATGGCTGAGTTTAAAAAAGTTAGAGTGTGCAATGCAGGCAGACGTGCTGCAAATATCGTTCCAATACTGTGAATAGACAAAAGTAAAATAGCCACGTTTAGGATACAACTAGGTACACTGAGTGTTTGCTAGTATAATGGCTGAGTTTAAAAAAGTTAGAGTGTGCAATGCAGGCAGACGTGCTGCAAATAACGTTCCAATACTGTGAATTGACAAAAGTACAATAGCCACGTTTAGGATACAACTAGGTACAGTGAGTGTTTGCTAGTATAATGGCTGAGTTTAAAAAAGTTAGAGTGTGCAATGCAGGCAGACGTGCTGCAAATATCGTTCCAATACTGTGAATAGACAAAAGTAAAATAGCCACGTTTAGGATACAACTAGGTACACTGAGTGTTTGCTAGTATAATGGCTGAGTTTAAAAAAGTTAGAGTGTGCAATGCAGGCAGACGTGCTGCAAATAACGTTCCAATACTGTGAATAGACAAAAGTACAATAGCCACGTTTAGGATACAACTAGGTACACTGAGTGTTTGCTACTATAAATGGCTGAGTTTAAAAAAGTTTGAGTGTGCAATGCAGGCAGACGTGCTGCAAATAACGTTCCAATACTGTGAATTGACAAAAGTACAATAGCCACGTTTAGGATACAACTAGGTACAGTGAGTGTTTGCTAGTATAATGGCTTAGTTAAAATGAGTTTGAGTGTGCAATGCCGGCAGACGCGCTATGCAAATGTCTTTGCACTAGTGGGACTATAGCAAAGTCCAATAGCCACGTATAGGATGCCACTAGGTACACTGAGTGTTTGCTAGTATAATGGCTTGGTTTTAATGAGTTGGAGTGTGCAATGCAGGCAGACGCGCTCTGCAAATGTCTTTGCACTAGTGGGACTATAGCAAAGTCCAATAGCCACGTATAGGATGCCACTAGGTACACTGAGTGTTTGCTAGTATAATGGCTTGGTTAGAATGAGTTGTAGTGTGCAATGCAGGCAGACGCGCTCTGCAAATGTCTTTGCACTAGTGGGACTATAGCAAAGTCCAATAGCCACGTATAGGATGCCACTAGGTACACTGAGTGTTTGCTAGTATAATGGCTTGGTTAGAATGAGTTGTAGTGTGCAATGCAGGCAGACGCGCTCTGCAAATGTCTTTGCACTAGTGGGACTATAGCAAAGTCCAATAGCCACGTATAGGATGCCACTAGGTACACTGAGTGTTTGCTAGTATAATGGCTTAGTTAT
Source organism: Anomaloglossus baeobatrachus (assembly GCF_048569485.1). NCBI lineage: Eukaryota > Metazoa > Chordata > Amphibia > Anura > Aromobatidae > Anomaloglossus > Anomaloglossus baeobatrachus. The sequence goes on from NC_134358.1 coordinate 207,129,841, forward strand.
CAGTTGGAGTGTGCAGAGGACAAGAGGGTACAGTGGCAGGATTGTGGTGCTCTGGGTAGAGGAATGGAAGCCTGCCTTTCTATTCCCTCCTAATGGTGAAATGCAGGTAGGAAATCCCTGACCTGGGCTACACAGACGCTGTTGCTGTTTGCAGGACCTGTCACCTATGGCTCTCTGACCCTGCCGGTTGGAGCCCTTAAAAGGACTGCTATAAAGTGCTCTCCCTAAGCTGTCTAACGCTGTGTATGCAGCGCATACAGCTGTATCGGCTATAGGACTCAGGAAGACGGAGCTGCGACAGTGATGTCTGACACCAAAGACGCAGAAGGCAGATAATGGCGTCCGTGAAGAAAATGTCCGGTTTTATAATGCAGGGACATGTGACATGCAGATCCTATCACACATGCCGTTGCTTCTCTGGCTCAAAGTCCACTTAGCTGTGTGTGTGTCTGGGATTGGCTGACATGCTGGCCCGCCCCACAAGACGCGCGCACTTAGGGAAGGAAGACAAGAAAAAAAAAAAAAAAAATGGCGATCGCCATTATAGAAACAGCAGTGATCTGAAGGCGCTGTTCACGCACACTATACACTGAAATGTGATAATAGTTTGATTCACAGAGTGACTTACACTATTACAGCAGAAACCAAGCTATGATTTAGCTGTTTTTTGGCTGCTAGAACCGTTCTCGAACGTTTCTAGAACTACCGAGCTTTTGCAAAAAGCTCGAGTTCTAGTTCGATCTAGAACATGCCCCAAAATCACTCGAGCCGCGAACTGGAGAACCACGAACCACGAACCGCGCTCAACTCTAATCTTAACAGCATGCAGTATGCGCACTGTTTGGATTCAGAAGTGTGCAGTCACATAGAGTGACTGCAGGCTTGTCCAAAACTTGGACAACCCCTTTAATGCTCCTTACATCCTTACAACATGCATAAAAACATAGTAACCCTTAACTTGTCAGACAGCACAAGACTTTATTAAAGAGGTTGTCCACTACTTTAACATTGATCGCCTTTCCTTTGTAAAGGTCACCAATGTCTGATTAGCTGGGGTCCGGCACCTTGCACCCCTGCCAATTGCCTGTTCTAGGTGCCGTGCCAGCAGTGACATGTGACTGGAATGCTCAGTTCCAAATCTGCTCCATCTACAGAGAGTGGCAGCCGCCTTCCATTAAAATCAATGAGGCAGATATGCAGTAGCTGGCCGCAGACATTATCAGAGGATGGAGCAGAGCCAGAAATAAACATTTCCAGGCACCTGCACACAGAACAGCTGATCAGCAAGGGTCCCATTGCAATTACATCAAAAGCGATGCGCAAGTGGGACCGAGGCCTAATGATGAGACATAGTCAGTATCACAAATAAACATTTACACTAAGGATCCTTCTAGATGATGTTGTCTCTGAATTGAGTCATTTCTTTCTAGTCTTCATCTTGCCCTGACGCCATGATTACTTTCCCATTTACAGCTCGTCTCTGCAGACTTCCATCCTCTTCGGTCTTCTGCAGCACATTCTGGCCCATGGCCTTAAAATTAGCAGAATGATTGATTTGAATACCCCTATATAAAAATATTTGCCCTATACTGTGCCCCTGAATAAATAATATTCCTTTGCTGTGTTCTCTGCACAAAATGTGATTCACACACTGTCCCTCTTATGGTACATGCCCTCCACACTGCCCTTTCCTTTCCATACTGAGCCCACTCTTCACACTGCCCTTTTAACTGTGTCACCTTATACTGCCTAGTCTCTATACTGTGCCCTCTCATTACACTCCCCGTCCTTGCTATGGCCTCACACTGTCCACTTATGCTATCCTCTCTCCATATCTCTCCCCCCTCCACTACACAGTTTCTATTCTGTGCCCCCTCACATTTTTCTCATCCCTTACTATCTCCTCACTACCGCCGTATACAGCCCCCTTCCTCCCCATACTATGTCCATATACTTTTCCCCCTCACGCACCATACTGTGTCTGCACCCATTCTGCCCATTTGCTCCTCATACCGTATTCTCAAATGTGTCCCTTGCTCTTTAGTCTGTGTCTTCAAAATTCATTTCTCCTGTTTGCTTCCCATACTAAATCCATATACATTCGCCCAATCACTCCACACACTATTTCTGTATACATTCCCCCTCACCCTTACTCCCTATACTATGTCTGTATACATCACCCCTCACCCTCTCTCCCAATACATCATCCCTCACCCTCGCTCTCCCCATACTATGTCCAAAGATACTTCCCCTTCCCCATCATCTCCCCATCTATAGATACTGCTCCTCCACACCCTCTGTCCCCCCATACTGTGTAAATAGATAGTTCTCCCTTACCTCATACTGTTCTTCTTTGGTGTATTCAGCTCCACTAGAGCACTTATCATTAGCATTGTCTGCCACCTCTGCAGCACTAAAGAGTGAGGAAAGCAGAGTGATCAGCTGACCTGATCACACTACAGACGTCGCTCAGACCCAGAAGTGTCGGTGGTCACGGCTTCAATTGTCTGACTCTGAAAGATGTGAGGACAATTTATTACAGGTCTTGACTGTCATCTTGACAGTCTGGTACAGAGAACAGTCGGCTGCCACTACTGGGCAGCAAAACACAGCCGCTGCGGAGACTTTCAGCCCGACAGTGCCCCCTGGCAGCAGCACCCGGAGTACATGCCTCGCCAGCTACCCCTAGATACGCCTCTGCTTTTATTATCATTGAGAATCTGTGGTAAGACTTGAAAAATGCTGTTCACAGATGCTATCCACCTAAGTTAACTGAGCTAGAACTATTTTGCAAAAGTTTGAGCCTCTGATTGTGCACAGCTGGTAGAGACATACCACAAAAGACTTGCACCAGTAATTGCAACAAAGGGAGGTCCTCCAAAGTATTGGCTCAGGAGGGTTGAATATTTAGAAACCATGTGACATTTCCTTTCCACTTCTCAAAGACTTGTTACCTTGTGTTGATATGTCACATGCAGACATGATAAAATACAATTAAATTTGTGAATGTAATGTTAAAAAAATACAGAAAGGTATACTGTTATGAATACTTTTTCAAGCGCTGTACACAGATGAACCTGTGCATACAGATTTCCGTCAACTCTATTCTCTGACAATTATCTCACTTTTATCTTAGCTGCCATGTTGCACAAACATGCTGCTGTATTGATTTTGCAGGAAATACAAGATGTGAGTATATATCTTCAGTATGATAGTACCAAGGGAAGGTTTTATAAATAAAAAAAATAGGTACAACAGGTAAAAGAGGCCAAAACCCATTACTTACATCACCTATAAACCTAAATTCAACTAATTAAACTAAAATTAAATCCACAACACATTTAATGACCCTTTAATATAATCGGCCTAGCTGGCTTATGTGGAATCTGATTATCATGGAATAAATCTCTTTGGTAAGGATTTCTGACACCATTGCATTAATTACCTCACTGCAGCAAATGCTACGTTGATAACCTTAACTATACATATATTTGTTACTTCATAATGTCTGTTATAGTTTGTTCATGTCCCTTATGAATTGTAAAGTTCTACGGAATATGTTGGTGCTATATAAAGAAAGACTTGTTAGTAATATTATTATTTATCTGTTGCCCTAACCTACAGCCAGCTCTTTCTTAATACAACTTTATATGTCTACTAGCTGTACTACCCAATTTTGCCCGGGTTAATAACTGCTGTTAACAAAATAGAATGTATTAACAAAAATGTATTCTGCACACAAAAACCACAAAACAAATAGATAGCAATGTAATTATTAAAAGGCAAAAACTAAGCTAATAGAAGCATTTCACAACATATATTTCAACACCCCAGATATTCCACACAGATTTAACTAAATTGGCCAAGAAATGTGACGTAATCTCCTACTCCTTATTCGAGAGCCTTTTGATAAACAACATTATTAGTTCTTCCTTCAGGTGCAAAGACGAACAGATTTTTGGCTGTTCCAACTCTTGAACAGGCCACATAAAGTTGACCATGAGAAAAGCATGGAGATTGTAAATCGATTCCAACTACTTTCAAAGACTGTCCCTGAGCCTTTTTGATGGACATAGCAAATGCCAGTTGAACAGGAAACTGGAGGCGTTTAAAATCAAAAGGCAAATCAGATGGAATAAGAGGAATTGTTGGAATGAAAACACTTTCTCCTGTGGCACATCCTGTGAAAATTGTTGCCTCAATTACATGTGGAAACAGGTTCTTAATCAAGAGTCGTGTTCCATTACACAGCTTTGGTGGATCCAAATTTCTCAATAGCAGAATAGGTGCTCCAGGTTTTAGAAAGAGGTTGTGAGGAGGAAGTCCTTGTGGCTCCAAGGAATTGAGGAACTCAGTTGGATAAAATAATGCTTGAGCAGGTTCTATTACTGTATCCACTGACTTGTAGGTTGTGCGCACAGCTGGAAGGAGATTTAGAATTTGAAGATTGATCTTGTTGATGCTGTCATTTTTGGGAGCTACAATAGCTTTTTCACACAGCCAGCCAGAATTTGTGAAGTAGAGTTCAATGTTTGGAAAAACCTTTGCTTTCAACTCCTCAATGGAAGTCAAAATGCTACAAATGTTGCTTGGGAAGTTGATCTGTCCAGTGGTTGAGTTTACTGGTGCTTTGCTATCTTCAATAGTCAACAGCTGGCTCGAAAACAGTCCAGCAGAAACATTGCCTGTCATGTAGACCCTCATGTTTGTGTTCAGTGACATTTTCTTTACTTTTCTCCAAAGGTACGATGCTTTGAGACAGGCATTGAGTTCATCTGCAGGGGTTGATCTTGGAATAAGAGGTAATTTTTGGCGGACGTCACCTGCCAAAACAACAACTACTCCTCCCATGATATATTTGATGCTACGCAGGTCTTGCAGCAGTCTGTCTACTGCTTCCAGAGCCCTTTTGAGTGACATGGTGCACTCATCCCAAATGATGGCACTGCATTTTTGATGCAATTTGGCCAGTCCTGATCCCTTGGCAATATTACACACGGGGCTGTCACTATGAGACAGGTTAAGTGGTAGTTTGAATGTCGAATGTGCTGTCTTGCCACCTTATAAAAGCATAGCTGCAATTCAAGAAGATGCCACTGCAAGTGCAATCTTATTTTGTTGTCAAAATTTTGTCAGGAGCAAGTTGATTAGAAATGTCTTTCCTGTTCCACCTGGAGCATCAAGGAAGACAATCCCACCTTTGTTGGTTTCACTGAAACTTAAAATGTAGTTATAGGCATCCCTTTGATCTGGTACCAATATTGGCTCGTTCTGAAGCACAAATGCTGTCAGTTCATCAATATTGTAGTTTGTTTCTATGAAAATCTCCCTACACACTTGGATGCCTTCAAGATTTCTTATTGGAGCAGGCAAACCAAGCAACTGTAAGGCTTTTCCTGACATTGCTATGCTCTGATCTTCAAGGAGCATTAAAGTTTAATTGAACATTTCCTCAGTGAAGTTGATGAGTTGCTGAGGATTTTCCCTTCTAATCTGCATGAGGATGTCCTCACTGAGATCAGTTCTGTACTTTGTCCAAATCTGAAGAGGATTTGAAATGCTACAGGTTGTTAGAATAATAGCAAAGAGGTGTCTTAGTCGCTTTGGGGTTTGTGTGGCTGCTGCTTCACTGAGGGTCATGTCCCAGTGTCCATCATTTTCCAGAAGTCCTTTTCTTTGGCAAGCTTCCCTGAATGTTTCACACACATGTCCTTTGATGGTATTCAGGTCAGAAAATGATGTAGGGCCTTTGACAACATGAAGTAACATGCGCAGGTAGAAGCACTTTGCGACTGACGAATGAACAGTGTAGACACAACCAAGAGTATCAGTTGCTTTCACCCCTGGATAGCCTTCAATATCAAGCCCCCATTTCCTCTGTTCCAGTGTTTTTCTGGAGGCATTACAAGTGTACTTTGGTAAATCACAGTAGTGAATTTATTTTTGCAAAAGGGTCTCGTTGACACAGCTGAAAAAATGCCAAGAGGGTGGCCTTAAGCAGGCTTTACACACTACGACATCGCTCAAGTGATCTCGTTGGGGTCACGGAATTTGTGACGCACATCCGGTTGCTTTAGCGATGCCGTTGCATGTGACACCCATGAGCGATTTTGCATTGTCGCAAAAACGTGCAAAATCGCTCATCGGTGACATGGGGGTCCATTCTCAAATATCGTTACTGCAGCTATAGTATTCTCTGCATTTTGTCCTGAGGAAGAGGACGGATATGTCCTTGAAACGCATAGACCTGTGAAAATAAAGAAAAGAGATTTACTAACTTCATCTGGACTCCTGTGGTTTGGCGCGGTATTTAAACCTGCTTTTCTCCTGTTGTCTGAAATCAATTCGGCACTGATGACATTGTCAATTTTGGTATGCTGTATTTTTTGTTTCAGCCAGATCAAGATGTGGGTACGAGGAAGGCCTCTTTTTTGCCATTCAACTGAATACATCCAGCACTGCGTCTCACCATAAATATGTTATTTTTTTGATGAGATTAATCATTTTTGAAAGTTTCTGTTTGAAAACCCGAGCAATAAGGTCATGGCAATTCACCGTTTTTTGGCCCGGCAACAGGTGGCCTCCAATTTCCTCCCAGGCAGGATTGCAAATAAATGTGATGAAAAGATCTGGACGGCAATACTTTCTCACATAAGTCATTGCATGCTATGTATATTCATGCATGTGTCGTGGGCTTCCAGTGACAGTTGATGGAAGAATAACTATTTTTCCCAACTCTTTTGGATCAGCATCATTTGCAACAGCCTAAGGTGAATATATTCCTCTGCCCTGAGCTTCTTTTGATTTAGTCGGATATATAAAAGACGTTCACTCTCAATCTTTGCATACATGTCAACAATAAATTGGTGGAAGAGGTGTCTGCATTTCAAGATGTGATTTTCCTCTGCAAATCTTGTCATGATCTTATATGCATAGAAGTCCATTGCAGATACTTTTTTTCCTGAAGTGTTGCCTGTTGTAGGATCTGTCTGAGGTATTCCAAAGTGATAGCCATCCTGTCCCTGTCAAAAGATGATTGGATATTGCAGAGCATCATAGGACCTGTGAGTTTCTGCTACTCGTTGCAAACTTTTGTTCCTTTTCTGAAGCACAATGTCACAGATTTGAAAATGATTACCTACAATCAAGATGGCTACCTCATCAAATGTGGGAGCATTGAAACGTTGCTGATGTTCACCTTGTGGTGTTTTGTCAGCTCGAATGACAACCTTGTAATTGTCATTTGGCATGCATTCAAGTGCAGTCTTGTAAAGTTGAACATATGGATTGTTGGAGTGAAGGAACTGCTACAAAATAGGGACAATATCAAGGCAAGTGTTAGGAATTAAAGAGCATCTCCGCTGAGTCTCTATTTCTGCATTTCCCATGAAAAAGAGTTGAAGAAGTTGAGGTTCTTCTCCTTGTAATGGAAGCAGTGACCCATTTGAGTGGTAAACCTGTCCTTGAACTTTAAATGTTGGCATAAATTCTGTTGTAAACATTTCTTTTGTTGCACCAAATGATGTCATTTGGAAGCAGGAGTTAGGGGCACTTTGCACACTGCGACATCGCAGGTGCGATGTCGGTGGGGTCAAATTGAAAATGACGCACTTCCGGCATCGCATGCGACATCGCAGTGTGTAAAGGCTGGATGATACGATTAACGAGCGCAAAAGCGTCGTAATCGTATCATCGGTGCAGCGTCGGCGTAATCCATGATTACGCTGACGCGACGGTCCGATGTTGTTCCTCGCTCCTGCGGCAGCACACATCGCTGTGTGTGAAGTCGCAGGAGCGAGGAACGTCTCCTACCGGCCTCACTGCGGCTTCCGCAGGATATGCGGAAGGAAGGAGGTGGGCAGGATGTTTACATCCTGCTCATCTCCGCCCCTCCGCTCTGATTGGCCGCCTGCCGTGTGACGTCGCAGTGACGCCGCACGACCCGCCCCCTTAACAAGGAGGCGGGTCGCCGGCCACAGGGACGTCGCACGGCAGGTGAGTGTGTGTGTGAAGCTGGCGTAGCGATAACTTTCGCTACGCCAGCTATCACCACATATCGCTTCTGCGACGGGGGTGGGCACTATCGCACTCGGCATCGCAGCATCGGCCTGCGATGTCGTAGTGTGCAAAGCCCGCCTTAGGCTATGTGCCCACGGGGACATTGTCCTGAGGATATATCCGCAAGACATTCCGCAGGTGCTCCCAGAAATCCGCAACAGAACTTTCTCTGTTTCAATGCTGCGGATATACAGCGGAATGTCTTGCGGATATTGTGCGGGCATTCTCCTTTGAGGATACAGTACCATGGCTTCGGCACTGCATCCTCAATGCAGAACAAGTGCTGCAGTGATCGGGGTGCTCATACTTACCTCCATCACGTAGCACCTCGCTTTCCGGCGGCCGGGTTACTGTCAGGCAGCGTCTGGTTCACTGTGCTGGAGGTAGGCGGGCCTGAACTAGCTCTGGCTGTCACATGATCGGAGCTCGTGCAGGCCCCGCCCACCTCTTCCTTCCTGTACCTGGCTGGATCCACCGCGCTGCTGCCGCTGCCGCTACACTGGACGGAAAAAGGGACTCGGGTCTCTATCAAGGCAGGTAAGTATATGGGACCCTGCGGAGAAATCCGCAACAATAATTGACATCCTGCAGATTTTTTTTCCGCACGAAAATCCGCAGCGTGGGCACAGCATTTCCCAAATGCCATAGAAATGGCTGGGGAGTAGCTGTGCTGCATATTTCTGGAAAATCCGCGGCTTTTCCGCGAGAATTCCGCGGCAAAATCCGCGCATTTTCCGCAGCGTGGGCACATAGCCTTAAACTTCCTAAATGTTGTCCAAGAAATGCTTTGATATTGTACTGGTACCTGTCATCAGAGACTTTAGGCACCACTGAGTACTGCACCCATACTGGGTCAGTACAACATAGGTAATCCAGAAGGCTGACCGGGGTGTGGTTACACAGGCGCATAGTAACCAGGTCTCCCGTATTGACCTTTGAAGGGACCCCTGGGGAATCCAGGAGGGGGCGTGGCCTCATCTCCACTCAAGAGGTGTGGTAGAGAGCCTGGTTGCTAAGTTGCGGAGGCAGGCACAGAAGGGAGGAAGTAGTGAGTCAGTCAGTCAGTTGGTGAAGCTCAGGGAGAGCAGTCGCAGGGAGGAAACCTTGAGGCTGTCACTAGTCAGACACTGCAGGTGCAGTGGTTACTGACGGGGGAGAACGGTCACCTGGTAGTGCCGCCCGAAATCCACCCAAGGCTGGAGTGCAAAAGGGTGGCTGAGTACGGGGACTGCCAGGCAAGGACCAGGCCCGCATGGGGTTTCAGGTCCCCAGAGCAGGGGCCCAATCAGTTGGCTTGCTCATCCTGCAGGTGGGGGTACTTCATACCCCCCACCAAAACACCACAGAGTCCACAGCCACGTAGCAACGAGAGGGCCCATAGATCACAAGAGGCAAGCAGCTGGAGTGATCTGGTCCAGGCTACAAGCAAACGGGCCGAAAAAGGGGAGAACAGGCAGAAGCAAATTCCCTGGGTGACCCCATAGGACTACAAGTCTGGGTCACCACAAAAAAACACGAGGGCTAGGAAGGCGTGTCAGCAGCTACCCACTAAGTCACAGCCTGAAGAAGCCTGGTTCCCCTCTTGGAACATCACAGCATCGCCCGGGTTACTCACCCCTGCCACCTGAAGTGAGTAAAAACCCTGAAACACATTCCTGCTGTGCGTGTGAGTTCTTCTGCGACCTGTGGTACTAAACTCCCACACTGGGCCCTGGGGCCAGCCTCACTCTCGGGAGGCCACTACATCTAGCTGCATCCAACATCAGCCCCAGGCGTCCCTTAAACTGCAGAGGCGGTCGCCCTGACCGCAATACTGAGAGTGGTGTCACTAATCCTATAGAAGTCAACCTACCTGTGACCAGAAGGACCCAGGACGCGCTATCCCTGAAGACCCTAAGACGACCTGAAGGTAACGGGGCACTGGGCGGCACAACAGGAGAGGTTGAAGTTTTATCTTGCCATTTGCACAGCATAAACCTGGCAGTTCATCTTTCCATTTCAGGGCACTGCAGTACATGCAGACCCCATCCATTATTCCTATCTGAACTATAGGATGATCCTGAGTTTATGTCTGACTGGTATCAAAAGGCAGCATGTTTCAAATCTCCAACCATTTCCTGTGCCCTGGTGAAAGAAATAGCAATTCTCTTAATGGCAAGTCAGCATTCTCTCTGCTGAGATGACTCATTGGCCCTTGAGGAAGCAGCTCTTGTTCTCTTGTCTGCAAGCCTCGCTTCCCTCTCATCAGAGACTTCATTGGCTCTTCAGGAAGCAGCTGCTGTTCTCATGTGTGTCAGCCTTGTTTCTCGGTCTTCACATTTTTCATTGGCCCGTAATGCAGCTTTTCTTTTCGCATCAGCTGACATTCGTGCCAAGGAGTTCCTTTTCTTATGAGGCATTATTGTGGTAAAAATAGTCTGTAACTTACAGTTTCTATATCCTCTCACATAGAGGTAATGTGACTGACATCAGCCTTTCCACCAACACACCCTAACTGACATCCTATTAACCAACACAAGCATTGTTATACTGAGAATGTCCTTTGTTGCCTATATTAACCAATCAGAGCTCCAAAAACATACTGATAGGGACTTTAGATTGTGAGCCCCAATGGGGACAGTGTTCCTGATGAATGTAAAGCGCTGCGGAATATCTTAGCGCTATATAAAAATAAAGATTTATGTTATTTATTTATTTATTAACTAACTGTAGCAAAATAGAAGCTGAGCTGTGGTTGGTTGCTATTGGCAGCCTGATAAATCTCCAGGCAACAGAAAGCCCTCCCCCTGACAGTATATATTAGATCACACATACATATAATAGACAGGTCATGTGACTGACAGCTGCCGTATTTCCTATGTGGTACATTTGTTTTTCTTGTAGTTTGGCTGCTTATTAATCAGATTTTTATTTTTGAAGGATAATACCAGACTTGTGTGTGTTTAGGGCGATTAAGTGGCGAGGTTGGTGTATGTGTGGTGAAATGTGTGCTGAGGATATGTGTTCAAGCACGTGATAGTGTGTGGCGCATTATGTGTGTGTGTTCATATCCCCGAGTGTGGTGAGTATCCCATGTCGGGGCCCCACCTTAGCAACTATACGGTATTTTCTCTTTGGCGCCATCCCTCTCATTCTTTAAGTCCTCCTTGTTCACATCTGGCAGCTGTCAATTTGCCTCCAACACTTTTCGTTTCACTTTTTCCCCATTATGTAGATAGGTGCAAAATTGATTGGTAAATTGGAACGCGCGGGGTTAAAATTTTGCCTCACAACATAGCCTATGACGCGCTCGGGGTCAAGCCGTGCGAGTGTGCAAATTTTTTTGGCTATAGCTGCGACAGTGCAGATGCCAATCCCGGACATAAACACTTACATACATACATACACACACACACACACACACACACACACACACATTCAGCTTTATATATTAGATAGCCTGGAATAATCAAGACTGGCATTGTTTATTGTTGGTGAGGAGATGTGCTGGAGTTAGACATTTGTGAGTCATGAAAAGGTGTGCATCTATTCATGAATCAGGAATGTTGGATGTGTGGTGCATACCTCTGTGTGCACGTCGCCACAAATCTAACTCCACTTCCTGCTGGCATAAGATTTGTAATAACAAAAAAATACCGTTGCACTCTGAAATGCTAAAACATGCAAACAATGAATGCAAGAATGTAGACATGCATTCCTGCTTAAGCAAATCTAGGAAAAATTTAGATATTTATCATACAAAAATGGCCATTTCTATTTCTGCCCAGTAGCCATGTCAAGGCATATCTCATATACAGTGAAACCTCGGTTTATGAGTAACTTGGTGTGCGAGTTTTTCACTATATGAGCAAAGCTTGCTGTAAATTTCTAACTCAGTTTACGAGTTCTTGGTGTTCGCCGGAACAGGATGTGTATCGAGTAACGATCGCGACGATAGAGGAACTTCCGCTGTCAGCCACTAATCAAAGGCAGCGTGCTGGCCAATCAGATCAAGCTGCTCCTGCCTTTGACGTCAGCGCGCTGGCAGCGGAAGGTTCTGCATCGGTCACGATGGTTACTCGATACACATTCTGTACCGGCGAACTACAAGATCCGGGAGGCCAGCGATGGAACGGAAGGTAAGGTGAGCATAATATGTGTGTTTGTGTGTGTTTGTGCATGTGGGGAATAGCACAATAGGGGACCAGGATGTGACATTGAATAAGTTGTGGAACGAATTGTCTGCATTGCAATGATTTCCTATGGGAAATCTTGATTTGCTAGGCGAGTAACTTGGTTTACAAGCACACCCCCAGAATGGATTGTTCTCGTAAACCAAGGTTCCACTGTACTGGGAATCTACACTGAACTGTAGCCTCTCTCTGGGTTACAAACCTCCATGTGTATGGGCAAGTAGGAACCTGGTACAAAAGAATAAAAAATGAAAGATGAAATGGCCATTTTTGTATGCTAAATATCTCAATTTTTCTTAGATTTCCTTAAACAGTAATGCACATCTTTATTATTACATTCATTGTTCGCATGCTTTAGCATCAGAGTGCAGCTGTCTTTTTTTGTTATGATATGTCATGTTCAGTTTTGCACCTGTTCAGATTGCATTTTGGGAGTGTCATCAGTCTTTTTGTCTGGCATAAGATTTGTGGTGGCGCTGTTCATCATGAATGTAAAGAGCGGCGGTCTCCCACACCAGTGTCACCCACTTTCTCGGAGCTGAGCAAAAAAAGTCGTAAGAAGACCAAAAGTCACCAAATGTAAGGGCAGCCTCAAGTTGAGCCAAAATATCATATGTCTACAAAGCTTTTTATGCCACAATTTTGGCTTGAAAGCTTTGATGAATTGGGCCCCATATTTATACAGTGTTATTCCAGCATTGAATGAAAGAACTGTTTATATGTATCATTCAGATGTCTTTTTTGCTTGGAGGTGAAAGAACCTACTTCATATATTAGAACTTCAATGTACTGGCCCTTCATAATCTACAAGAATCTATGAACCCATTAGACTAAGCAGAAGTCTGTTTATATGAAGCTGCACAGTATGGCCGGGTTTAGACTAGCATTTTTCATTTTTTTAATCAGTATTGTCATCTATATGCTACCCGCATGTCTTTTTTTTATGACATCAGCATGACATCTGGTGTGTACATCAACAATTTAACCCTCCGTTACATACAATATCGGTTCTAACGAGTTCACATACAATGTGACTGTCAGGCGCAGGCTAGAAAAATACCTATAATATCTAATTTTTGCAATTTCAGTGCTCTAAAAGTGATCAGTGACCTTCATAGGTATGTAATAAAAGAGACTACACATAATCAGGTGCAAAAAAACCCCATTTACTTAACATAAAACTAAGAACTCTGAAATACAAACATTTCAAAACTCCCGCCAAATAGTCCCCAGTTCGACTCTACAAACGCTACAAAGAAAATTTATGGAAACAAACTTAATTTTAAGGTACCTTAAGTACTATTAAACACATATTCAATCAGAATTAGATCCTGAAGTTTCCCCAGAAAAATTACACTTGCAGAGCATGTGATGAATAAAAACATAAAATACCAACCTTTAGAGTGTGACGTGTTCACATACAATGAGTCTGAGAGATTAGCGCAGTTATATCTGTCCTCCTGAAGCTCTGCAATCCAACTGTGGTATGAGGTTTCACAGAGCTGCTAGAGACAGGAGTCTACCTGGAGAGAGGGGATTTCCTCACAATCTGGTGAGGAAGGAGAAATGAAAGTAAAAGAAATGTGCCTGTCAGGCCTATTGTATGTGACGGAGGGTTAATAAACAATAAAATGCAAAATACAGTTTTCTTTGTAAATAATCACAATAAATACTTAAAAAAATGGATGATATACAGTTGGTAACCTGAATGCAATTCTTTTTTTGCTCACTACTTGAGTTATAATAGCCAAGTGTGATCCAATATACAGATCAAAGTAGAGAATGCTGATTTTTTTCTACTACATTGACTTCCTTGGGTTCATATGCTGTCCGTATGCTACTTGTTTTGTAATCAGGCAGCACATGGACAAATTATACACTCATCTACTTGAAGAAAAAAATGGTGAAGGTACATCCAATCTAGGAGATGAAGATTAAAATAAAAAAACTTTATTCAGATCATATTAAAAATGTGCAAATATCACTGAACAGAAAAAGCTGATGCGTTTCTGGAGTCTACAGATACCCTTACTCATAGGAAGTTCAAGTATATTATACTGGATTTACCCCACCAATGACTTTGGCACCCACCCAGGACTCCATGGCATTTGAATTTTCATTATAGAACTATGAGAATTTTTTTCTCTTTTTTTCCTTCGGTATATCCCCTAAGGCAAGTAATTTGCCCTTATTAAAACTTTGTTTATTTTCTCAAATAACTTATTTGCTTTAGGTTAATGATAGACCCTGTGTATACAGAATTAATACACTTGATGATGCCACTGTTTATTTACTCTACTGCTGAAGGGTAAGGCCATGTGCACACATTGAGTATTGTCATAGTTGTCTTCCTGGTTTTGGAGACTAGGGACAGCTTTAGGACTGTAGCCTCTCATCTCCACCTATGGGGAGATAAGGTATGCACACCAGTGACTATGTAAGGGGAATACATGAAATAGCAGAAACTGCTGTGTGAATACTGACTTGAAAAATCCAATAGCTATATGTAAGAATGAAAATGTGAAAAATGGAATCTGCATTACTGCCATGAACATATGAATCAAGAGAAATTTAGCTACTGAATTGATCAATGCAATAGAGCCCCAACACTACGCCAAAGTATTTCTCTACGTTGGGGTCCCTAGCTTGTGTGTGTCCTCTCATGCAGTTAAAAAACTTACCGTGTATGGGAAGCTGAGACCCAGGCTATTTATGCGTATGATATGGCTAGGCAATAGGTGTGGTTGGGGAGGGTTCACAAACGAAAAACTACTAACAAATAAGGAATAACGTTTGGAACACCATTCTAAGTCTGAACTGGGTGCAAAAACCTAAAAACACATCACTATGGGGAGATAAGGTATGCACACCAGTGACTATGTAAGGGGAATACATGAAATAGCAGAAACTGCTGTGTGAATACTGACTTGAAAAATCCAATAGCTATATGTAAGAGTGAAAATGTGAAAAATGGAATCTGCATTACTGCCATGAACATATGAATCAAGAGAAATTTAGCTACTGAATTGATCAATGCATTTATGCAATTATCTCCCCATAGTGATGTTTTTTTAGGTTTTTGCACCCAGTTCAGACTTAGAATGGTGTTCCAAACGTTATTCCTTATTTGTTAGTAGTTTTTCGTTTGTGAACCCTCCCCAACCACACCTATTGCCAATCCATATCATACGCATAAATAGCCTGGGTCTCAGCTTCCCATACACGGTAAGTTTTTTTAACTGCATGAGAGGACACACACAAGCTAGGGACCCCAACGTAGAGAAATACTTTGGCGTAGTGTTGGGGCTCTATTGCATTGATCAATTCAGTAGCTAAATTTCTCTTGATTCATATGTTCATGGCAGTAATGCAGATTCGATTTTTCACATATTCACTCTTGCATATAGCTATTGGATTTTTCAAGTCAGTATTCACACAGCAGTTTCTGCTATTTCATGTATTCCCCTTACATAGTCACTGGTGTGCATACCTTATCTCCCCATAGTGATGTTTTTTTAGGTTTTTGCACCCAGTTCAGACTTAGAATGGTGTTCCAAATGTTATTCCTTATTTGTTAGTAGTTTTTCATTTGTGAACCCTCCCCAACCACACCTATTGCCAATCCATATCATATGCATAAATATCCTGGGTCTCAGCTTCCCATACACGGTAAGTTTTTTAACTGCATGAGAGGACACACACAAGCTAGGGACCCCAACGTAGAGAAATACTTTGGCGTAGTGTTGGGTCTCTATTTCATTGATCAATTCAGTAGCTAAATTTCTCTTGATTCATATGTTCATGGCAGTAATGCAGATTCCATTTTTCACATTTTCACTCTTACATATAGCTATTGGATTTTTTAAGTCAGTATTCACACAGCAGTTTCTGCTATTTCATGTATTCCCCTTACATAGTCACTGGTGTGCATACCTTATCTCCCCATAGTGATGTTTTTTTAGGTTTTTGCACCCAGTTCAGACTTAGAATGGTGTTCCAAATGTTATTCCTTATTTGTTAGTAGTTTTTCATTTGTGAACCCTCCCCAACCACACCTATTGCCAATCCATATCATATGCATAAATAGCCTGGGGCTCAGCTTCCCATACACGGTACGTTTTTTAACTGCATGAGAGGACACACACAAGCTAGGGACCCCAACGCAGAGAAATACTTTGGCATAGTGTTGGGGCTCTATTGCATTGATCAATTCAGTAGCTAAAATTCTCTTGATTCATATGTTCATGGCAGTAATGCAGATTCCATTTTTCACATTTTCACTCCTACATATGGCTATTGGATTTTTCAAGTCAGTATTCACACAGCAGTTTCTGCTATTTCATGTATTCCCCTTACATAGTCACTGGTGTGCATACCTTATCTCCCCATAGTGATGTTTTTTTAGGTTTTTGCACCCAGTTCAGACTTAGAATGGTGTTCCAAACGTTATTCCTTATTTCTCATCTCCACCTGGCTCTCTACATTTAAATGTGGTTTTGTTTCTCTTAGTACTGAAATAGTTAATGTCAGTTTTGCTGCTAACAGCTTTTACACCAGTTCCTAGCTGTGTGTCAGCTGTAGCTGCTTTGTAGCCACAACACTTTTAGTTAAATAGAGGAGATTCCCAGCAATCCTTGCTGAAGATACAAATCCATCTTTATACTGGCCCCCTTGGTGGAAGTAGCTTAAAAGGAGTGTTTCAGAATCCAGACTTTATCCTTTTTTTGTTGATGTTTTTCCCCTGTTTCTCTTACCTTTCTTTGTGTTATATTAGTGCAGCCATGGAGCTAGCATCTTCCACCTGCCAACGCACTAGCCAGGGCAACTACAGGGTTTTTCTCAGGGTCTCAGGTCCCTGCTCTGTAACAGTTGAGGAGACTGTATAGGGCTTGACTAGGAGTGTAGGGAGACGTGTGGGTGAGGATAGGAGGTGTCCCATCTACCCCTCTCACTAGAGCTAGAGCCCACTGTTGTTATCGTGTCCCTAGTGTTCCCACTTTCTTGTTGTATTGTCTGCTGCATTTTTTGTCGTAAGTCAGATGTCTATTTTCAGAACGTGTCCACCATGTGTAAGTGTGACAAGTGTTTGGTGAGTTTTTTACCTCAGTATTTGTAAGCCAAAATGAGAAGTGGGCAAAAAGTACAGAAGTGGTTTCTATTATACTTTTACTCTGAATGTTTCACTTCTGGTTTTGACTACAAATACTGAGGTAAAAAAAAACCTGATCAAATACTCAACAAATGTGCATGGCCTTAAAGTTTTTGTAGATTAAAGTATAAAGTAGTTTTACAGGTTTTGGAGCATTTTAAAATCTCAGTTTTTTTTCTTGCTTTAAATGCACAATATTGTAAGTATGGAGCCTTTTCACTCATTTTCCATAAGTTTTCCTTGTAAAAGAAGAAACATATGAAAAATAATATATGTGAATATTAAACAAACTCAGAAAAGCTACAATATTGTGCATTTTACAAACCAGAATGATTGAAGACAGTCGGAATGAAGCCCACAGGGTTTACTTCTGATACACTAAGTCTAAGGCACTTGGCGAATAAAACGGAGCTAGTGGAATGCGATAAAAAAAATTGCATTCCACTCGGACCAATGTTACTCTATGAGGCCCGATCCTATGAGAGATTGATTTCTGAGCCCTAATCGGACTGAGAAAATAATTGCAGCATGCTGCGAGTGGAATCTGATTAATTTTACTTCGAACCCATACAAGTCTATGGGTTCCAGAGAAACATCACATTGCACTCGCATTACACCGGAGTGCAATGCAATATACGCATCAGCTGATAATGGAGGAGATAGGGAGATTAGTCCCTCCCTCTTCTCCTTAGCACCCACCCTGTCCTCCACAGCTGTGCTGTGATCGCAGGATCGCATCACAGTGGCATGACACTTGGCTTACTCTCCAGCAGAGTGGGAGCTGAGTGTTATGCAATGCACTCACAGTAGTGCTCGTGTGGCCCCAGCCTAATAGGTCAGAAAGACCTAACAAATCAGGGTATCGGAACAACTCCTTTTTGTTATGTACACATAAAATGTTTGCAAAATATCCATGATTTTTTAAGTTATGCCTTGTGCTTAAATAATCTGTTTCCAAAAATGTTGTCTATGCAAAGTCCACACTGATTTCTATGAACACAACTCATGCTGAGAGCATGAAACGTAATCACAATTTTATAATGGTGTACATCGTCCTTTAAATCACTCTGTGGGGATCTGGTTACATAATGTTAATTGGAGGATTTTTTATTTTTTTTGTCTCCCACTCTAATGAGCCTTAGTTGGTAAAAATGTAATTCCCTTTAGAGCTATTTTTAATGATGGATGAAAGTAAAGCATGTCACAAATGTCTGTTTTAATTGAAATGGTGAGATAATATAGTCAGAGTTATGTAGTATGTGCTGCTGATTCAGTAATGTTTTCACAGCCATACGTTACTATAAATGTAAAATCGAAAAGTTTACACCTGTAAGTGCTAAAAGGCCATGAATTGTTTCTCTAGAGGCCAGTAAGAGCACTTCATAAACCTTCTGTGGTTACGGATGGCAATCTGTTTTTTTATATAAAGATTAGCCTACCCAAACTCATCCAATAAATGTTCCTCTGTGTCACATTTGCAGAACTGAATGTTACATATAATAACTAACTGTTTTAGTGTATCTGTGTATTGTCACAGTATGTCACCTAAATACATGTTGTGTTTATTGTCACAGTATTTCTTGTAAAATGTTGTGTCTATTTTTATCTTACATAATAGCATAGTTCACATGCTTTGTGTCAGGGAAGTCAAGCAAAAAAATCACTTTCCATTTATACAGAGAGGGTAACAGTATAAAAATAAGCTTGGATAAACACATGAGTTTTCCACATGAGTGGGCTGGAAGCCATTTATGTCATATGCTTTCACCATGAGTATTCAGCTTGGACGTTGTGTGCAAAATGCTTCTGTCGTAGTGATGACTGGAGCCTTCGCTCTTCACACCCAAAAATTAGCTATTGTAACTAATTAGAATGCCTATATACAAAACTTTAATAACAGAAGTGTGTGTGTGGGGGGGAGAAGGATGCTGTTTATTACCAATGAGTTTCCAGGTCAAGCCAACCTTTCTTCAGGAAACCCCATTCATAAAACACAAAACGTAGTCCATTCCACTAATTTCATTTTCATTGTCTAGGGATTTTTTTTGGGCCTATTTTTTTTACTTTCTTTTGACAAAAGAAGGGGCAAAAGCAGGATTGGGCATCTTGTATTTTGAGACATTGAACTTGGCGAAGGCGAAGAATCACATTCTTGACAAAATGTTTAGTCTCATAAGATTGCTATCTAGAGTCAATGTGATCACTGACTTGAATTTTATGACTCTGCAATAAAAACTAGATTTTATTCTTGCCAAGTTGGATACCTCGCTGGATTATTTGATTTTCTTTTCTTCATACATACTTTGCGGTTAGCCTCCACTTTGTCCATGCCGGGATGCTAGGCAGAAATTGGGAGGACGATCAAGGCAACCTCCACAATGGTGAGATGACCCATTCTCTTTCTATTCCTTTTGTTAAAATATGCATGCACATTTGGATAACTAATATTTACATGTAAACTGTCACCAAGTTTTCCCAGTATTGACTCCAACCATATTGCCACTTTTAAGTAATCTAACAAGCCGTGTATAAGTCCCCAACTCCATCTGTAGATACTCAAAAATACCTTATATAATCCCACTAAATATCACAGTCCTGACCAATGGGAATTGATGGTCCTGCTTCTTCAAATTCTCTGCATGTATTAATGTGGGGGGGGGGTTGCCAGTATTGCTGCAGAATTTGGTGTATACATTTCTGCACCAAATCTCTATCTCTTAACAAAAAAAAAATGGTTTTCTGCCAGGAGATGCAGGTGAGGTGAGGTCTCTGAGTTCACCTGAGGTGAGTTTACCTGTGGTTACTGGTGGGGTACCATGGGAACCTCTAGCTATGACTGCAGGTAAACTCAGTAACATAATCACTCACAGCTGCTGTTCAGTTAATGTCTGCCTGAAACATGTTTCTTATGTGCCAAAGTGCTGCGACTTCAGTAAGTAGCAGAGCCATGATCGTTGTGGGAAGTTGTGGTGTGGATTATGTTGGACCAGAGTTTTGTGGGGGTTAATTAATTGTAGAAAGGTTTTTTTTTTATAAAGGATTTTTTTCTATTTTGTGTTTATTTATTTTGACTTAAAAGGTTAGTAATGTGGGAGTCTCATAGACTCTTATACATTACTAATCCAGGATTTAGTGTCAGATGTGATTTTTGACAAATCACAGCTGTTAGTATCCTCTTATATTACCCTGATTGCCGCCGCACCAGGGCAATCAAGATAAAGCTGGTAAAATGCCAGAATTGTCACATTTAATAGATGTTACAATCCCAGTGTGGTTGCAGGCTTCTATTTTTAACCTGGGAGGCCCAACAACCACACACCTCCCCAGTCTGAGAATACCAACCCCAGCTATTGGCTTTATCATGGCTAGATATCAAAATTGGCTAGGACAACATGTCCTTTTTTTAATATTATTTATTTAAATAACTTAAACAAGAGCCACATGAGGTCCCTTGTATTTTGATACACAGCCAAGATAATATACACAACTGAGGACTGCATCTTTATCTGTCCTGAGTATCACAATATGGGGGACCCTAGGCAATTTTTAATTATTTTAACACCACAGTATACGTGCGCCTCAGGTATATGAGTCTCATCATAATCACCTCCATCCCCAGGGGTTGATGTCTGGTGATGAGATTCTGGATTATGCTCTGACTGTAGTTCGTCCAGCCCCGGATTCAACTGTCAAGGATTTTGGGCATTGGTGCAGATGCTTTCCTCCTCTGAGTCTTTGAATATTTGGAGCAGACTTCTGAAGCCCATGGAATAGAATTTGGGAACAGCTCTGCAGACTCGCTCATCTGTGGTTCATCGCAGTCAGTTGGCAGTTGAAGTATTGTGATATGGGGGAAACAAGAGTATTTGGGGTGGGAGCTCTGAGGACTGGACTGTGCTTGATGTTGAGGTGAAGAAAGAGGAAGAGAGGCCACTTCATGCAGTACTTTCCATCCACTGTCACATGTTCTTTCTGGCCCTCATCTACAAATGGTACCGCTGTGCAGTTGCCAAAGAAAGGGAGTCAAGTAACCCATCCAGTAACAGAAGTTGTAAGTTGTCTTTCAATAGGACAAGCCAGTGTTTGTTTAGTAGAGCTTGCAGTAACATTAGCACCTACCCCACGTACACCTTGAATATCATGCCTATTCCCCCTTACCACCAGGACCTTGGTATTTCCCACTTATGTTTTATGTACCCTTCCCCTCTTTTAACCAGCTGTTCAACAACCCTAGGCTCACACCTGTCAGTGACCTATCACTAAATTAGCAATCAATCTTTATTTTCTGAGAAAGTCTGGCTAAATCACAGAATTATCAATCAGAATTTATATGCTGAAATGTCTATTTGTGGCAGGATCACAGAATTTTCAATCCGTATTTGTATGCTGAAATATCTATTTTTTTATATGTGTAAACTCCATGTTTGGTCTCCCTGTTGTGTGTTGCCTGTAGTGACAGGGGTCTCATAGAAACAGGTCTACACCTGTTACTCATCCACCTGTTAATGCTCAATGTTTAAGGTAGAAATGCTGGGTCAAGCCCTGTCCCAGCCCTTCCCATTCATTCATGCTGTACCATTATACTATTTGTACTCTGGGGCAACTGATGCCAGTTTCCTGGTGTCTGCCCCTAATTTTCGGGGCCTCTTCAGACCTCAAGATAACGAAATCTACCTATGCTCCTCATTGGAGACAGTGGCTGAATGGATAGAGCGCTTGCCTAAGGAGCATAACTTTATGAGTTCAAGTCCTGGCTGTGTTGGTAAAGATTTTTTTTTATTTTCAATTACTTAATTATTATTCTTTATTTATAATTAATTATAAAATATTATTATTTTAATTATGCACAGAGGGGAGTAGCGTACATAATCTATGAGCCGCTTCACAGAAT
This sequence comes from Anomaloglossus baeobatrachus, assembly GCF_048569485.1. NCBI lineage: Eukaryota > Metazoa > Chordata > Amphibia > Anura > Aromobatidae > Anomaloglossus > Anomaloglossus baeobatrachus. The sequence continues at coordinate 207,152,111 of NC_134358.1, forward strand.
GAGCTCTCTCTCTCTCTACGGAGATTGTTTGTTTGTTGGTTTTTTTGCACTAATGCATCAGCTGATTGTATAAAAGCCGTTTATACAATCAGCTGCTGTGTCGTGTGATTCAGGCCCTTGAACCTGACACATCATCTTATCGCTTTGCCTTCCAGCAAACCGATCAGATGATATTGGATCCAGATTGGACGGTGCGGGACCCTTGACCCAGGATTACTGCGGAGAGGTGTTCTTTATTTCAATAAAGATGGAGTCACTAATTGTGTTGTGTTTTATTTCTAATAAAAATATTATTCTGTGTGTTGTGTTTTTTTTATCTGTACTAGAAATTCATGGTGGCCATGTCTAATATTGGCGTGACACCATGAATTTCGGGCTTAGGGCCAGTTGATAATATACAGCTAGCCCTAACCCCATTGTTACCCAGCGAGCCACCCATCACCAGGGCAGCTGGAAGAGTTGGCTACAGCGCCAGAAGACGGCGCTTCTATGAAACCGCCCTTTTCTGGGGCGGCTGCAGACTGCAATTCGCAGCAGGGGTGCCCAGAAAGCTTGGGCACCCTGAGCTGCGGATTCCAATCCCCAGCTGCCTAGTTGTACCTGGCTGGACACAAAATTTGGGCGAAGCCCACGTCTTTTTTTTTTTTACATTATTTCATGAAATTCATGAAATAATTAAAAAAAAGGGCTTCCCTATATTTTTGGTTCCCAGCTGGGTACACATAGGCAGCTGTGGGTTGGGGGCAGCCTGTGGCTGCCTGCTGTACCAGCCTGGCATACAAAAACATGGCAAAGCCCACGTAATTTTTTGGTGGGCAAAAAACTCCTGCATACAGTCCTGGATGGAGTATGCTGAGCCTTGTAGTTCATAAATTTCATGAAATAATTAAAAAAAAAATCGACACCAGCTTCGCCCCATTTGTGTGTCCAGCTCCAGGTACAACTAGGCAGCTGGGGATTGGAATCTGCAGCACAGGTTGGCCTGAGCTTTCTGGGCCCCTCTGTTGCGAATTGCAGTCCGCAGCTGCCCCAGAAAATGGCGCTTTCATAGAAGCGCCATCATCTGGCGCTGTATCCAATTCTTCCAGCAGCCCTGAAGCCGGGTGGCTTGCTGGGTAATAATGAGTTAATACTAGCTTTGTTTTACTAGCTAGTATTAAGTCATGTCAGGCAGGTTTGACCCAGCCATTAAGAATCTCCAATAAAGGGTTAAAAAAAAAGACACCACACAGAGAAAAAATACTTTAATAGAAATAAATACACAGGCACACTAAGAGACTCCATGTTTATTACTCCCTGTCAGCCCTCCACGATCCATGGTCTTCTGTCTTCTTTCTCCTTCAACACATGCAGCTCTGCTACATCAGACAGCGCTGCATGGGAGGAAGACGCTGCTGCTCCCTGTGCAGTCTATTCACTCTGTGAGTGAGCAGAGGCTGCAGGCTGTAAGCGGTAACATCACCGATGACAGGTGGGTTGCTATAGCAATGGTGATCTATGTTATTGACCGGCTGTGGCAGCCGGTGAATAACGGAACGGGGAAGCAGAACGGGGAAGCTGAACATGTGCCATAGCAATTCGCCGGTACACGGAGATGCTGGAACGATCACCATGTACCCGAGAGATGCAATGACAGGACCTAGCATGACCTCTACCCATGTGACCAGTCTGTAGCCAATGAGATAATAGACACGTGACTGGTCACATGCTTTTTGCTTCGTCACGGAAGGTCCTATCATCAGTGCTGGTTACCGGGAGGATGCAGCGATTACCGGAAGGAAAAGCGGCAGGAGACAGAGTGCAGGACGTGTAAGTGTAATGGCAATGTTTATTAACTGTATGTGTACATTTATAATGTGTTTTTTTTGTGTTTGTGTTTTCCTGCCATTGGTTTCAATGGGGTTCGAGAGGTTCGTCAAACGGTTCGTCGAACGTTCGTCAAACGGAGCCTCCGTTCGACAAACTGAACCGAACTCGAGCCTTCAGAGGTTCCCTCATCTCTAGTCATAATTGATTTGTTCCAATTAATTCATAGAACTGACCATTTTCAAAATGTTTTGATTAGATCTATCACTGGAACAATAGATGTATTTAAATTCCTCAGGAAGAGGAGCATGTCATCTGCATTCAAGGATATCTTACTTTCCAAATATCCACACTAAAAGTCAATAATATTAGGAGAAACATGCACCAGGCAGACTAGTGGTTCAATCGCTATCCCGAAGAGAAGTGACGACAGACAACAGCTCTGACTTATTCCCCTACCCAAGTGTCTGTGAGGTGTAACCATTTACCTGAAGTTTTGCTCTGGGCGAAGTGTATAAAGTGTATAACAACCAATCCATTGAAATAAAATTTTCACCAAATTCCATACCTTTCAAAATGGTCCAGAGAAATCTTCACTCGACACTTTCAAAAGCTGCATACAAGGATATCTTAATTCTCAAAGACCCACATTGAAAGACAATAATACAAGGAGTAGTATGCACAAGGCAGGCTAGTAGTTCAATCGCTATTGCAAAGAGTAGTGGTGACACAGAACAGCCCCGCCTTGGTCCCCTTCCCAGTTCACAGGTTTATGAGATGTGACTATTTGCCAAGTTTTGCTCTTGGAAAACCAAATAACAACCTTTTTCAAGAAAGCTCTACTTGACGCTGTTGAACATTTTAGCAGCTTCAAGAGAAGGAACTACCCTGGACTCAACTTAATTTTAACTTAACTGCAAGCTCATATATAGTCCAGACTAGAGTTGAGCGCGGTTCGCGGTTCGAGGTTCTCCAGTTCTAAGCTCGAGTGATTTTGGGGGCTGTTCGAGATCGAGCTAGAACTCGAGCTTTTTGCAAAAGCTCGATAGTTCTAGTTCCGTTCGAGAACGGTTCTAGCAGCAAAAAGCAGGGCTTTTTACAGCTACAGTGTGCAGGAGCCATCGCTGGCAGCCTGCCAGAAGCTGGTAACCAAGATAAACATCGGGTATCCAACCAAAGCGCTTTGGTTAGTAACCCGATGTTTATCCTAGTTACGTGCAGGAAGCCCACACTTCCCCGCTCAGCTCGCTCCGCCCCCTCCTGCCCGCGGCATGTACACACACACACACACACACACTCACACACACACATACACACACACACACACATACACATACACACACACACACATGGTCCCGCTCGGCTTACCTGCGGTGATGAAGTCCCGCCATCCCGACCTCAGCGCTGTCACTGTCCTCCATGGCCGCCGCTTGTCACATCACCTCTCGCTTCTGACCCGAGACTGACTAGCGGTGACGTCACGGGCCTCTCGCGATACTTGGTGTGAAGGCGCCAGTCATTCAGCTCAGTGACAGGGGCTGTCAGTGTGCTGGAGATCAGCGCAGGTAATGTACCTCGCTGACAGCAGCACTTGTCATCCCCTGCAGTGACCTGGGCTGACCCATTGATGTTAGCTCAGGTCACTGCATTGCTCTCCCAGCCAATGGGGAACATCCTGCTCTTCATTGACTGGGACAGTGTGGATCGTCATGGCAACCCCTTGGATTACACCAGACCTGGATTTGTTTTTCATTCTAATAAATTGGTTAAAGAGGGAATGTTTTGGGGAGTGTTTTTTCAAATAAAAATGTGTTTGTCGTCTATTTTTTTTTATTACTGACTGGGTTGGTGATGTCGGGTATCTGATAGACGCCTGACCTCACCAACCCCAGGGCTTGATGCCAGGTGACTTACACATCTGGTATTAACCCCATATATTACCCCGTTTGCCACCGCACCAGGGCGCAGGATGAGTTGGGGCGAAGCACCAGGATTGGCGCATCTAATGGATGCGCCACTTCTGGGGCGGCTGCGGCCTGCTATTTTTAGGCTGGGGAGAGTCCAATAACCATGGACCTCCCTAGTCTGAGAATATCAGGCCCTAGCTGTCTGCTTTACCTTAGCTGGTGATCCAATTTTGGGGGGACCCCTACGTGTTTTTTTTAAAAATTATTTATTTAATTTAAAATAACAGCGTGGGGTGCCCTCAGTTTTGGATTACCAGCCAAGGTGAGGTTGCCAGCTGTGGTCTGCAGGCTGCAGCCGTCTGCTTTACCCTAGGTGGCTACAAAACTAGGGGGAATCCTACGTCATTTTTTTTTTCATTTTTTTGGCTAAATACAAAGCTAAGCACCCCATAGTGCCACATGAAAGGCACCAAAGGGTGCTCCACTTTTTCTCCACTTTTTCTCCATTTTTTCTCCACTTTTTCTACATTTTTTCTCCACTTTTTCTACATTTTTTTCTCCATTTTTTTCTCCACTTTTTCTTCACTTTTTCTCCACTTTTTCTACATTTTTTCTCTACTTTTTCTCCACTTTTTCTCCATTTTTTTCTCCATTTTTTCTCCACTTATTCTCCACTTTTTCTCCACTTTTTCTCCACTTATTCTCCATTTTTTTCTCCATTTTTTCTCCACTTATTCTCCACTTTTTCTCCACTTTTTCTCCACTTTTTCTACATTTTTTCTCCACTTTTTCTCCACTTTTTCTCCATTTTTTCTCCACTTATTCTCCTCTTTTTCTCCACTTTTTCTCCATTTTTTCTCCACTTTTTCTCCACTTTTTCTCCACTTTTTCTCCACTTTCTCTCCATTTTTTCTCCACTTATTCTCCTCTTTTTCTTTATTTTTTTCTCCACTTATTCTCCACTTTTTCTCCACTTTTTCTCCACTTTTTCTACATTTTTTTCTCCATTTTTTTCTCCATTTTTTCTCCACTTTTTCTCCACTTTTTCTCCACTTTTTTTTACATTTTTTCTCCATTTTTTTCTCCATTTTTTCTCCACTTATTCTCCACTTTTTCTCCCTTTTTTCTCCACTTTTTCTCCACTTTTTCTCCATTTTTTTCTCCATTTTTTCTCCACTTATTCTCCACTTTTTCTTCACTTTTTCTCCACTTTTTCTCCATTTTTTCTCCACTTTTTCTCCACTTTTTCTCCATTTTTTTCTCTATTTTTTCTCCACTTATTCTCCACTTTTTCTCCACTTTTTCTCCACTTTTTCTCCACTCTTTCTACATTTTTTCTCCACTTTTTCTCCACTTTTTCTCCATTTTTTTCTCCATTTTTTCTCCACTTATTCTCCTCTTTTTCTCCACTTTTTCTCCATTTTTTTCTCCACTTATTCTCCACTTTTTCTCCACTTTTTCTCCACTTTTTCTCCATTTTTTTCTCCATTTTTTTCTCTATTTTTTCTCTACTTTTTCTCCACTTTTTCTCCACTTTTTCTCCATTTTTTCTCCACTTTTTCTCCATTTTTTCTCCATTTTTTTCTCCACTTTTACTCCACTTTTTCTCCATTTTTTTCTCCATTTTTTCTCCACTTATTCTCCACTTTTTCTCCATTTTTTCTCCACTTTTTCTCCACTTTTTCTCCATTTTTTCTCCATTTTTTCTCCACTTTTTCTCCATTTTTTTCTCCACTTTTTCTCCACTTTTTCTCCACTTTTTCTCCACTTTTTCTCCACTTTTTCTCCACTTTTTCTCCACTTTTTCTACATTTTTTTCTCCACTTTTTCTACATTTTTTCTACTTTTTTTCTACACTTTTTCTATGGTCGGTCTACCCGTTAGCTCTGCCATGCATACTGTAGCTCTACACCTACTGCACATGTTACTTTATGATTGACATCTCTTTCGTACCAGAGCTGTCTAAGCCTACTCTGACCCCATATTTGTCATTACTATATTGTCCTTGTACTATATTATGGATAATTATTTCGGTCTAATATAGCGCAAAAAGGATATTTGCTGATATTAATTATTTGAACTTTATTGAATAGGCACTCCTATTATTACAACGCGTTTCAGCAGAGTTGCTTTCATCAGGTAAAATAGGAGTAGTACTACTCCTATTTTACCTGATGAAAGCAACTCTGCTGAAACGCGTTGTAATAATAGGAGTGCCTATTCAATAAAGTTCAAATAATTAATATCAGCAAATATCCTTTTTGCGCTATATTAGACCGAAATAATTATCCATTTACCCCCTCCCTGTTGGGAATCGGTATTAGCAGCAAAGGACCTGCTGACATATCAAAAAATCCAGCTGGTTAGCTGGAGGAGAGAGGAACAAGAACCTGATTTCCATGGTGCCGGTGGAAATCAGTAGCCGACAACGATACCCACAATCTGGATGTTGGAAGCCTGGACATAGGATCTGTTCGGAGGAACTCCAGACTGATTAGCCTTCACTGAAGTTGTGCGGGGGCGCACAACCAACAAAGGTGAGCAATTCTAATTTTTTAAACGCTAAAAGGATTCCACGGGTGCTTCTCATAGTGCGCTTGTTTTATATCTATCTTGTACTATATTATGACATTTGTATCATGTGTTTCATTTCTTGCTGTGTTGCAATTTTTTTGCTGCATCCCAATTGTACCTCTACATTGTTCGAGTTTATGTTATTGTTCTCTCACTCTTATGTGATACTGATTATTGTCATTTTTCATGATTACATGCAGATAAGTCCAATCTGACGAAGGCTCAGGCCGAAACGTCATTTGTAACTTGTTTTGGACAAAAACATATATGCTTATGAAAAAAAATGTTTTTCTTAATACGGACCAATAAAGAGGGATTTTGCATTACTATCCGTTGTGACTTACTGACTTAGTCTGGGAGATTTAGAGTGCCGAGGTTACTCACTAATTTGATCTATTATTACCTCTGAGCACCTATATACCAGTGAGCAGAGCTTCCTCTACAGTAGTTCTCTTGATTAGGCATGCCCTTACCTCATGAGCAGGGCATTGCAGCTTTGGTAGCAACAATTACGACATGGACTCTGCTGCTGTGGACCCGAGAAGAGTGAGTGCAGATTCATTGCACCCACACTCCTCACATGAAGGGTCCGCACTCCTAGAAAATGGGGGATACGTTCCCTGAGTGTCTCCCCCCCATATTCTAGACGGTCCAGAGTCGTCGTGGGACCCCTTTATTTTTTTTCTTACAATAAATTGGTGAAAGAGGAAATGTTTTGGGGACTGTTTTTTCAAATAAATTTCTTTTGTCGATTTTTTTTTTTTTTGTTAGTACTGACAGTTTATGATGTTGGGTATCTAATAGACGCCATGACATCACAAACTGCTGGGCTTGATCTCAGGTGACTTTACAGCTAGTATCAACCCGATTTATTACCCCGTTTGCCACTGCACCAGGGCACGGGATGAGCTGGGGTGAAGCGCCAGGATTGGCGCATCTAGTGGATGCGCCACGTCTGGGGTGCATGCGGCCTGCTATTTTTAGGCTGTGAAGGCCCAATAACTATGGACCTTCCCACCCTGAGAATACCAGACCACAGCTGTCCGCTTTACCTTGGCTGGTGATCCAATTTGGGGGGGACCCTACTTTTATTGTGTAATTATAATTATTTATAAAATAATTATAAAAAAGAGCCTGAGGGGACCTCCACATTGGATCCCCAACCACGGTAAAGCTGCCAGCTGTGGTTTTCAGGCTACAGCCATCTGCTTTACCCTAGCTGGCTATCAAAAATGGGGGGACCCAACGTCATTTTTTTTTTAACTATTTTTTAAATAGAAAAAATTAATGGGATTCCCTGTATTTTGATTGCCAACCAAGGTAACGGCAGGCAGATGGGGGTGGCAACCCATAGCTGTCTGCTTTATCTGCGCTGAGAATCAAAAATACCGCGGAGCGCTACGTCATTTTTTTAAAGATTTATTTTTACAGCACTGTGATGTCCAGCAATCAAAATACAGGGAAGCCCATTTTGTTTTTAGTTATTTAAATAAATAATTAAAAAAAATATATATGGGCTCCTGCTGCATTTTTTGTATTGCTAGCTAAGGGTAATCCAAGCAGCTACTGGCTGCTAACCCCCACTGCTTGATGTTACCTTCACTGGCAATGGAAAATCCAGGGAAGCATTTTTTATTTTTTTTGCCAAAAAACTACAAAAAAAGGACGTGAGCTTCGCCATATTTTTGTATGCTAGCCAGGTATAGCAGGCAGGTGCTGGAAGAGTTGGATACAGCGCCAGAAGATGGCGCTTCTATGAAAGTGCCATTTTCTGAGGCGGCTGCAGACTGCAATTCGCAGCAGTGGGGCCCAGAAAGCTCAGGCCAACCTGTGCTGCGGATTCCAATCCCCAGCTGCCTAGTTGTGAAATTCATGAAATAATAAAAAAAGGGCATCCCTTTATTTTTGGTTCCCAGCCGGGTACAAATAGGCAACTGGGGGTTGGGGGCAGCCGTACCTGCCTGCTGTACCTGGCTAGCATACAAAAATATGGCGAAGCCCACATAATTTTTTCAGGGGGCTAAAAACTTCTGCATACAGTCCTGGATGGAGTATGCTGAGCCTTGTAGTTCTGCAGCTGCTGTCTGTCTGGAGAAGAGCAGACAGCAGCTGCAGAACTACAAGGCTCAGCATACTCCATCCAGGACTGTATGCAGAATTTTTTTGCCCACGAAAAAAAATGACGTGGGCTTCGCCATATTTTTGTATGCTAGCCAGGTACAGCAGGCAGCCACGGGCTGCCTCCAACCCCCAGTTGCCTATTTGTACCCGGCTGGGAACCAAAAATATAGGGAAACCCGTTTTTTTTTAATTATTTCACTTATTTCATGAAATCATTAAAAAACAAATGACGTGGGCTTCGCCCCATTTTTGTGTCCAGCCGGGTACAACTAGGCAGCTGGGGATTGGAATCCGCAGCACAGGCTGGCCGAGGTTTCTGGGCGCCTTCGCTGCGGATTTCAGTCCGCAGCCGTCCCAGAAAATGGCGCTCTCATAGAAGCGCCATCATCTGGCGCTGTATCCAACTCTTCCAACAGCCCTGGAGCCGGGTGGCTTGTTGGGTAATCATGAGTTAATACTGGCTTTGTTTTACTAGCCAGTATTAAGCCAGAGATTCTTAATGTCAGGCACGTTTGACCCGGCCATTAAGAATCTCCAATAAAGGGTTAAAAAAAACCACCACACAGAGAAAAAATACTTTAATAGAAATAAATACACAGACACATTAGAGACTCCATCTTTATTACCCCCTGTCAGCCCTCAACGATCCTGCTCTTCTGTCTTCTTTCTAGTGTAGTAGTAGTGACGATTGTAGTGAGGAAGGATGAGGTTCACCAGCTCATCACTTGGGGCTGGGGAACCTCATCCTCACTACAATGCTCACTATAATCGTGCAGCCTTCACTCCGTGAGTGATCAGTGCTGGCTGTCAGCGGTAACAGCGGTAACGCTGACAGACGCGTTACCATGGCATTGGTGCTCTCGGAGCCGCGGTTAGCGGTGACGTCACCGCTAACTGCGTTGCTATGGCAACGGTGATCTCCGTTAATGACCGGCTGTGTCAGCCGGTCCCTAACGGAACGGGGAGTCGACCGTGTGCTAGAGCATGTCGCCGGTACATGGCGATACACATATGTGCACCATGTACCGGAGAGATGCACTCGCAGGTCCTACATGACGCGTCATAGTCATGTGACCAGTCTGTAGCCAATGAGATAATAGCCACGTGACTGGTCACATGGCTATTTTGACGTCACAATAGGTCCTGCATCTCTGCTGGCAGTGCCGGTCGCCGGGAGGATTCAGTGATCATCGGATGGAATAGCGGCAGGAGACAGAGTGCAGAAGGGATCGCGGGGACCGGTAAGTGTTATGTCAATGTTTATTTACTGTTTGTGTACATTTATCATGCATTTTTATGTGTTTGTTATTGCCTCCCATTATAGCCTATTGGTTCGAGTTCGGTTCGTCGAACGTTCGACGAACCGAACTCGAACGGGAGCTCCGTTCGGCGAACCAACCTCGAGCCGAACCGGGACCAGTTCGCTCATCTCTAGTCCAGACATTTCCTATAGTTCTTGACCAAGTTTTGACACCCAACAGGAGGGATTTTGGCCCACTCCTCCATACATATGTTTGCCAGATCTTTCAAGGACTGTTGCTGGGCAACATTAACTTTCTGATCCCTCCACAGATTTTTTATTGGGTTCAGGTCCAAAGACTGGCTAGGCCACCCCAGGACCGTGAAATGCTTCCTATAGAGCCGCTATTTAGTTGCCCTAGCTGTGTGTTTCGGTTATTGTCATGCTAGAACAGCCAGCCACGATCAATCTTCAATTCTCTTACTGAGGGAAGGAGTTTTTTCCAAAATTTTGCAATACATAACCCCATCCATCCTCCCTTCTATATGGTACATTCTGTTTGCTTTGCAGAAAAGCACCTCCAAAGTATGATGTTTTCTACCCCACACTTCATGATTTGGACAGTGTTCTTGGGGTTGCACTCATCTTTCGTTTTCCTCCAAATGTTCCGAGTGGAGTTGATACCAAAACTTCAATTTTGGTCTCATTTGACCACATAACCTTCTCACATGCCTCCTTCAGATTATCCAGATTGTTATTGGGGAACTTTAAATGGGCCTGAACATAAGCAGGTGTGCACAGGGGGACTTTGCGTGACCTGCAGGATTTTAATCTATGACAGCGTAGTGTGTTGCTAATGATAATCTTTGAGACTGTGGTTCCTGCTCTCTTCAGGACATTGCCCAAGACCTTTCATGTAGTTCTGGGCTGATTCCTGACTTTTATCAGATTCCTCCTTATCCATCAAGACAAGATCTTGAATGGAGCCCCAAAAAGAATAAGATTGACAGTCATGGTGTGCTTCTTCCATTTTTTAATAATTGCGCCAACAGTTGTTGCCTTCTCAGCAAGCTGCTTGCCTATTGTCCTGTAGCCCATGCCAGCCTAGTGCAGGTCTACAATTTTGTCCCTGGTATCCTTTTGGTCTAGCTCATGGTGGAAAGGTTGGAGTGTGATTGATTATATGTGTGCATAGGTGTCTTTTATATAGTTAATGACTTCAAACAGATGCAATTAATACACGCAATGAGTGCTGAGTGAGAGGGCTTCTTTAAGAAAACATACCAGGTCTGTGAGAGCTAGAATTCTGGCTGGCTGGTAGGAGATCAGATACTTATTTCATGCAATAAAATGCAAATTAAATATTTAAAAATCAAACAATGTCATTTTATGGATTTTTTATTCTGCCTGTCACAGTTGAAGTGTACCTATAGTTAAAATTATAGACCTCTCCATTCTTTGTAGGTGAAAACTTGCAAATTTGTAATTTTATCAAACAGTTCTTTTCCCATCTGTATATCTTAATTAACGTCAAGTGAGTTTGCTTGCTTTGCTTGGTACTCAATTGAGCACACTTTATACTCAGCCAAATATTGGGGGTGCTGAAGAATAGGGATGGGCGAACCCCCCGATATTCGGTGTTCAGGACGCACGGCCGAATGTTTTGTGAAGTTCGCGTTCGGATTCTGATAAAACCAGAACTTGCGGCCGAACACCGAACTTGGACTTTACAGTTATGTGATGGTGCGGGGGGCTGTAAAATAAATAATATAGTTAATAAACATTGTCATTATACTTACAGGTCCTGCGATGCGTCCTGCAGACTCTGTATTTCGCCGCTTCTCCTTCTGATCATTGCTGTACCCTCCCGGTAACCAGCACTGATGATAGGACCTTCCGTGACGTCATAGCATGTGACCAGTCACGTGTGTATTATCTCATTGGCTACAGACTGGTCACATGGCTAAGGCATCATGCTAGGTCCTGTCAGTGCTGTCAGTGCATCTCGCCAGTACGCAGTGGTCGCCCAAGCATCTCCGTACTCGGTATACTTGGCGAGTGCCGTGTACCGACGAGATGCTCGGGCACATGCTCGGCTCTCCGTCCCTGCATGTCGGCGCTCTTTACAGAGTTAGTCCACATGCAGGGACTGGCTGCCACAGCCGGTGAATAGCGGCGCCGGGAATCTCGTGATCGGAGATCACTGTTGCTATAGTAACCCGCCTGTCAAGTTACTATTGCAATGGTGGCAGCGGTGACGTCACTGCTTACAACACGCAGCCTCTGCTCACTCACTGAGTGATTAGACTGCACGGGGAGCAGCAGCATTCTTCCTCCCATGCAGTGCTGTCTGATGTAACAGAGCTGCATGGGTTGAAGGAGAAAGAAGACAGAAGACCAGGATCGTGGACGGGTGAGAGGGACTAATAAAGTGTGTCTGTGTATTTATTTCTAATAAAGTATTTTTTCTCTGTGTCTTTTTTTAACCCTTTATTGGAGATTCCTAATGGCCAGGTCAAACTTGCCTGACATTAAGAATCTCTGGCTTAATACTAGCTAGTAAAACAAAGCTAGTATTAACCCCTTATTACCCAGCGTGCCACCCGTCTCCAGGGCCACTGGGAGAGATGGATAAAGCACCAAAAGATGGCGCTTCTACGAAAGCGCCATTTTCTGGGGCAGCTGCGAACTGAAATTCACAGCGGAGGGGCTCAGAAAGCTTGGGCCAACCTGTGCTGTGGATTCCAATCCCCAGCTGCTTATTTGTACTGGACACAAAAATATTGCGAAGCCCATTTCGATTTTTTTTTATTTTTTCATGAAATAATTAAAAAGAGGGCTTCCCTATATTTTTAGTTCCCAGCCGGGTACAAATAGGCAGCTGTGGGTTGGGGGCAGTCCGTACCTGTCTCCTGTACCTGGCTAGTAGACAAAAATATGGCGAAGCCCACGTCATTTTTTTTTTAGTTTTTTGGCAAAAAACTTAAAAAAAAAAATAAATGCTTCCCTGGATTTTCCATTGCCAGTGAAGGTAACGCCAAGCAAATGGGGTTCGCAGCCAGTGGTTGCTTGGATTACCCTTAGCTAGCAATACAAATAATGCAGCGGTGGACCACTTATTTTTTTTTTTTAAATTATTTATTTAAATAACTTAAAAAAATTGTCTTCCCTGTATTTTGATTGCCTGACATCATAGTACTGTAAAAATAAATAAATCATTAAAAAAATTAGGTAGCGCTCCGCGGTATTTTTGATTCTCACCGCAGATAAAGCAGACGGCTACGGGCTACCACCCCCATTTGGCTGGTGTTGCCTTGGCTGGCAATCAAAATACAGGGAAGCCCATCAATTATTTTTATTTAAAAATTTAAAAAAAAAAAATGCGTGGGCTCCTGCCGTATTTTGATCGCCAGTCAGGTAAAGCCAGTCAGCTGGGGGCTTGGACTCTTTGCAGCCCGCAGCCGCCCTTGGAAATGGCACATTGCTTCTTAGCGCCATTTTCAGGCGCTTTACCCGGCTTGTCTAGCAGTCATGATGGCGCTGGCTTGCTGGGTAATAAAGGGGTTAATACCAGCTTTGTATTCCCACATGATACTAAGCCCGAAATTCATGGTGTCACGCCAAATTATACATGGCCACCATGAATTTCTAGAAAGCAGTAAAAAAAACACAACACAACACAGAGAATTTTTTTTATTAGAAATAAAACCAAAAACATTTAGAGACGCCACCTTTATTATAAAAAAAATCTTTAGTCCGATGTAATCCACAGGTACAGCCATGTCAGCTTCATCACTGTGCACAGCCAGTCTATACACAGTGAGAAGCAAAGAGCAAAGTCAACTCTGCTTCATCTTGTGCACAGCCAGTATATACACAGTGAGAAGCACAGAGAGCCACATCAGCCTGCTGCATCGTTCTGGACAGAGTGATGTAGCAGGCTGACAGTAATGGGATGATTCCATTTGCATCTTGCAGTGCATCACCCCCCTCTCCCGACAGCAGCGCCTCAGCGGTGGAAAAACATGCAGCTGACCCGCTGCTGTCGGGAGATTGTGCACTGTGATGACACTTGCATCATGGCACGCCAGGACCTGTGATGATGTCATACTCATGTGACCAGCCTGTAGCCAATGAGGTAGTACAACGTTCACACATGACTGGTGTCACATGGGTATGACGTTATGATCTCTGCTGGGAAGCAGAGTCTGCAGGACGCTTCGCGGGACCTGTAAGTATGATCAGAATGTTTTGTTAATAATGTGCTTTTTTTAACAGAACTGTAACACGAACGTCCCAGAAAGCTCCTGTTCGTGTTCATGTGCATGAACACCATGTGTTCAGTACGGACATCGAACTTTACAGTTCGGGTCCGCCCATCCCTACTGAAGAGCCATGCTCGAGTTACCGCCCAGCATGTATCACAGCTATTTTTCAGTCACTTTGGCTAAAGGCATTACTGTGATTGGCTGGCCTCATCAAATCATCGAGTCTTTTATGATACCTGGGGGTGCGATGCTCAGCACAGAGTAGTTCAGAGAAATTGATGTAGAAGGGAGAGCTTAGATTAGAAAAGGCATATAGGCAGGGTTTTATACTTGCAACCTTTTGTGCCTTCCATGTGGCACTAAAGGGTGTTTTTAGGCTGATCTATTTTAATAAATACATAAACAATTAAAAAAACCAAACAAATGGTCCCTTCATTTTTGAGAACCAGCCAAGGTAAAGTAGACAGCTGCGAGCTGGTATCATCAGGCTGGTAAGATCTATGGTTATTTCAGTTGGCATTTCAGTTGAATTGTACAAATTATAGGTGACATTGAAGGTGGAAAAAGTTATGAAACAATTCTTCTTCTTTGGATTTTTTTCACATGACAAAATAGACTTTTTTTACAATATATAAACATAAAGACTTTTTATGTCCTCTGTAACTCGGACCATTTTAAAGTGGGGGGTCTTGTTTTTCACGGCATTATTGAATGTTAAAGTGATTCATGGAATTAAACAAATGTTTTACAGTATTTATTTGGAAGTCCTTTGGGGTTTGAGGATTTATTTTGTTCGGTGGAATTACTTACTTATTTAATTTTTACCTCGGTTATTGGGTGATTAGATAGTTTATTTGTGAATATGTGAGTTTGGGTAATGCTAAGTTTGATAAGAATTTCTTAAAATATTCTAAGGAGAAGACAAGTGTAGTATGGCCATTTCAAGTGTTAAACTTCCCATACGATTTTGCAAAAGAAACATCTAATTTTTTAAGGATTGTATATATTTAATTGCATGAGTATTTAATAAATAAATTTTGTATTTTGTATTTTTCAATCCTGTAGCTAAAATCTTCCTTAGTCTCTCCTCATGCATATACTAGTTCCATTTCACATGTTTTTAAGCTTTTCCAATATTTGAATAAGTCTTTAGTCATTCTTGCATTTTCTTACTTCAGACTTGAGAAAGACAGATGGATAAGCCTTCCTTTCAGTTTCACATAATTTAAACTTTTTCTGAGTTCGTCTGATGCTTTTAACCTTTCCTTTTTAGCCTTAGTCACAATTTAAATAAATATTCATCTTATATATGCTTTATGAGCACACCAGAGAGATTCAGTTAGCAGAATTCAAGAATGGAAAAAATCTTTAAGGACAGTATTACCATAATATTGTGTTGTTTAAGAATTCAGCAAAAATGTGTTGAGTCTACAGTGTGATTTGGAAGGCATAATGCATTTATCTGGTTATTGAATCTCTATAGGTGCACGATCAGACAGGGTGATTGTGCCATCATGGAAACTGGTCACATTCAAAATTACTCCAGTATTACCCGGGAAGAAATCTAATTAGGAATAATCTTTGTGCTGATCAGAATAATAGGAAAAATCTTTTTGACTTCTAGAAAACATAGATCTTGTAGTAATCTGGTACAGCTATGAAATCTGTCTAGATCATTTTTGATAGCAAAATTAAAATCTCCACAATATAGGAAGCCTCTCCTTTGCATATATTTTTGCTTTGGTGAAGTAAAAGATGTGTGTAAATATCTCATAAAAAGTACATTAAAATGAGACACTAGTACCTTCCAAAAGAATGACAATTTGAAAGGAGTGTTTAAACCATGTAAAGTCATGGCCGAAATTGCCACCCTTGAAATTGTTCAAGAAAATTAAGTGTTTCTCCCAGAAAATTATTGCAATCACACATGTTTTGCCATATACGTTTATTTATTTTGTGTATTGGAAAAGCACAAAACCCATCAGAATAAAAAGACCAATTGGACAAAGTTTTACACGAAACTCAAAAAATGAGCTGGACAAAATTGTTGGCACCCTCAGCTCAATATTAGGTTGAACAAGCTTTGAAATAAATTATTGAAATCACTTCGTACAAGCTTCTGACATCTGGAAATTTGAATGACTATTCTTTTTCTCATATTTGAAGGGTGCCTTCTCTATACAGCAATTTTAAGATCCCACCACATGTGTTCAATGGGATTTAGATCCAAACTCACTGCTCGTCACTTAAGAACTTTCCAGCAATTTGTTTACATGAATTTTTGGGTGTTTATTAAACTATATTTTGGGCTAGTGTCCTGCTGAAAGACCCATAACCGAGGACCCAAACTCAGCATACTGACACTGGGCACTGACACATTGAAACCCTAAATCTATTGGTAATCTTCAGATGTCATGATGCCTTGCACACAGTCAAGGCACCCAGTGCCAGTGGTGACAAAACAACCCCAAAACACCTTTACATTTTCACCATATTTGACTGTAGGTACCATGTTGTGTTCTTTGAAGGCCTCATATTTTTCAGTAAATTGATGCGCTTTACCAAAAAGTCTTGGTCTCATCTCTCCACAAGATGCTTCTCAGAAGGATATTTGCTTATGTACATTTTGGCAATATGCAGTCTAGCTTTTTTATGTCTCTGTTTTAGCAGTGACGTTCTCCTGAGTTTCATGGCATAGCGTTTCACTTCATTCACGTGTTGACAGATAGTTTGTGATTACACTGATGCACCTTGAGCCTTCAGGACAGCTTGAATTTCTTTGGCACATAATTGGGACTGTTAATCCACCATCTGGACTATCCTGCCTTTCTGCTTTGCAACCTTTCATCAATTTTTCCCTGCCATCCATATCCAGGGCGATTAGCTATAGCAGCACATAAGAGAAGTACACAGTCACCGCTGAATAGTATTCACTACCGCCACATAAGAAATGGAGATCCAGTTAAACCCTTATACTGATGGTAATAACAATCCATCAATACAGAAAATGCTGGTTGCACAGATAAAACAATCTTCTCTTTATTCAATTTCCAATAAAAAGTTCATTGCATTGGGGTACAAACATTGACATGTTTTGACTTACAAGTCTTAATCATAACATGTATCCTGGATGCTGTCCCAATATATAAATCCACTAACAATCCACTCTCAACAATGACATCATTGCGGTACTTAATTCTAAGTAACACATGTGAGAAAAAAATCAAGCCTACAACATATAACATATGTGATTCACAAATCACATAATCTGAATTTAATAGATATACATAAGATCAATTTGATAATTTAAACCCATGGCATTCTAGTATTTATTTTCATTATCCACATAGCTTCTTATGTTAGAACGTCTCCAGTCACCACCATTTTGTGATTTAGTAACCTTAATTATCCCCACAAAAAATAATGTACTATTTTATTCCATGTATGTAAGAGAAATCCTTTGATACCCCTGAGGTGATTAACACTTTTTTACATCAACAATATGTTCTGTGATCCTAGTTTTTAGTTTCTACGGGTACATTCTATGTACATGACCTTAATGTGCGTGTACACATCGGTTGCAGTTAATAAATGTTTTTATTTGAAATATCTGCAAATTTTTATTTTTAACTGTTCTGGTTTTCCCATTCCATGCACACAATAAGCATTTTGTTCCTCCGCATTTGTAAAAACTGGCTTTAGATAACCACATTATTTTACTAGAAGGAGCACTGTTATATAGACTAAGGGATATATAATCACTTAGGGTTTTGTCTCTCTTAGCAATGAAATCACACCCATTTTTTAGAATTTTCTCCAAAAACTCATCTTGGTTCAAAATAAGTACTTGAGTATAATTTGCTTACTTGCTCCATATTGGTTACTGTAGGATTTAATAAAGTTTACATTATTTCTCTGTTTCTTTGTAACTTTCTTGGTGTTATATATAAACTGTTTTCTAGTAGTATATGTGATTTTTCCCTTTGCATTTTTCAGAATTCTTTTGTTATAACCTCTTTGTTTTAATTTGTAGGGAATAAAGTGATATTGCTCAGAAAAAAAGGCGGCATTGGAACAAATCCTTTTTGCATGAACAAATTTCCCCTTCTGGTGAAGCAGCAATATTACATTTAGGATGACAACTCTCTCCGATTTTAAAATGCTATATCCTGTACAAAGTTTCCTATAGATGGTAATATTAACCCTTTATTCTGTATTATCTAAAAGGATATAGAGTTATATAGGGCGGCACAGTGGCTCAGTGGTTAGCACTGCAGTCTTGCAGCGCTGGGGTCCTGGGTTCAAATCCCACCAAGGACACCATCTGCAACGAGTTTGTATATTCTCTCTGTGTTTGCGTGGGTTTCCTCCCACACTCCAAAAAAACATGCTGGTAGGAATCTAGATTGTGAGCCCCAATGGGGACAGACATTGTATGTAAAGTGCTGTGGAATTAACAGCGCTATATAAATGAATAATATTATTATTATAAAAGATAGATTTAGTAAACCCAAGATTAAATTTTTGGTGTTAATGTAAATTATTAATTTGTCCCATCACAAGACTAAACTACGTCATCGATGAAACGACTATACCAGAATAAATAATCAATGTAAAGACTATTGGAGGAAAAGGTAAAAAAAACTCCTTCCACCAAGCAATGTACAGAACTGCAAGTGATGGTGAAAATTTAAACCCCATTGGGGCTCTTTATATTTATGAAATATTTGCCATCATATAAGAAAATATTATGCTTTCATTAAAATGAATTCTTAAATATCTGGTAATGAATTGCAGTAGGTTTTTAAGTGATAGGTATTAGCTTCAATGTCCATATGGTAGGGAATACTGAAATATAAATTTATTATATCACACGTTAACAGTGATCTGTGTTTTCCCCATTGAAAATTCTCTAAATTTTGGAAAACAGTGACACAAAAAAGGTAATCTTTTGAACTAAAGGTTGGGTCCAGGCACTGAATCTTTGGTTAAGATCCCCAATGCCTGAGATAATTGGCATTGGAGCAGGTGAAATAACTCTTTGTTAACTTTTAGTAGTTTATAGAAAATTGCTAGTATTGGAAACTCAGCAATCAAGACATCGAATTCCCTTTTAAAGTCTCTTTAAAAGGAGTGGTGGGATTAATTGACAAATGATGACATGAATCCTTATTGTCAAGAATTTCAAGAACCAAAGTATATTATAGGTCTTTATCAAGGATTATCACTGAATCTCCCTTATCAAAGCCTCATACATTTATATTATTATCCTGTAATTTCCTAATGGCGTGCTTTTCTTTTAAAGTTAAATTACCTGTCATCTGGTTTTCAATTAAAGTTTGTGTGTAAATCCCTCAATTCTTTTTTTATTAAGATCTAAAATTGATGACATACTGATGTCTTTTTCTGTATAAAAGGTTGGATTTGGGGGTTTTAAAGTCAAAATGATCTGAATCATATATTATATCACCCATATTTTCCCTTTAAAAGCCACATAGCATTGATAATGCAACTTATTCTTTACAGTTAAGATTTTTATAAATATTATCCAATTTACAGTCTACAGTATCGATGAGAGTTTGATTTCCTTCATTAGTGTCAGAATTTTCCACCAAAAAAATCCCAGTTTTTAACAATTGGGGATCTTACAAATTAATTAGCGTCCATAATGGTGTTCATGATGTTAAAATTACCAGACAGCACTAAATTTAAACCTTTGAACAATAAAATCAAATTATTGATATTTCAAAATAACAGGTGATAAATTAACCATATTATCATAAAGAGCAGAATTAAACTTTACTTTCTGTTTCTGAAAAATGAACGGTTTCCTTCATAATGCTTTGTTCTTTGTTCCCTCAATATGAAAAGTTTTATACTTTCCTCCCTTAAAATGAAGCAGAAGTCTCATTTGATATGAAAGAATTAGACATAGAAGAATCTAAATGTATAAAAGTTATATCAAAATTCCCACTTGGAGATTTTCCTAGAGCATTGCCATTCTCTTTTATATTCTTTCAAAATATATATTTACATCTTACACCTCTCATCTGGATTTTTGGACCACTCTTCTTTTTCAAACTGATCCAGGTCTCTTTTATTGAAGGGTGTCTTCTCCCAATAGCAATTTTAAGATCTCTCCACAGGTATTCAATGGTATTTAGTTCCAAACTCATTGCTGATCACTTCAGAACTATCCAGCACTTTGCTTAAAGGGAACCAGCAAGCATGATTTTCATATACTGTATAAAGTAAAGCCAGTGCAATACTGGCACTAGATTGCTGAATGTAAGCAAAGATTTTGTTCAAAGATTGGATGTTTTATTTTATAAATATGTGCAAGTAAAGTTCCTGCAATGTGCTGCTACTTGATTGACAGGTACAAAAGGAAGGGAATATGTGGGTCGGGTCTTGCTATCTATTCCCACCGCTGTCTGCCTGCCTGGCCTTCCTTCCCATGTTATAGTGATTGATATTTATTCTGGAAAAATACCGAGACATGTGCCTCAGCATTATATGACTATGACCATCGCTTTCAGAAATTGTTGAGCTTCTATCACCATCAGTATTTTTGGCATAACCTGCTCCTCAGCTGGTTGCAGAAAAAGCAGATAAGACCCTTAAATACCCTTACCAAGGACATGAGGTTTGCTAATTTTTACCAATGTCACAACCCTTTTCCCCTAATGACATCTTCTCTTCATCACCCTGATTTGCTTCAAGGTCCTGTCCACCACACAATCATAATCTCTGACTGATGCGTCATATATTTCATAAGGTCTTTCACTTCCTCTCCACTAATACATTTTGTGGAGCCAAAGGAAGAAAATGTAAATCAACATTTAGTATTTATACTGTCCAGATGACTGGTTCTAATAGTGGTAGCATGTCTGCTTTCTCTAATATATTACTGTTTTCCACTGCCAATGGCATTTTTTACCTTTCATTTTTACCACACTAGAATTAACTTTTGACAATGTATTGAACTCTCTCCCCTCAGGAAAAAAAAAGAAAAAGAAAAAAAGATCAAGATGCCTTAACATGCCCAGAAAATAGTAGTGGCAATAGGCACAACATTGATCTAGCAAGTGGACATGTCAAATTTGACCAATAAAACAGTGTTCAAAAAAACCTGAAGTTACTTGTCCAGTAAGGATGAGCGAGTAGTGAAATACTCGGACTCACTATACTCATAACGAGTAGGTCCTAATACTCGGGTACTCGTTACGAGTAGCGAGTCCAATGCAAGTCAATGGGAAATATGAGTAATTGTCTTAATTATCTCAATTGCTCTCTTCAGGTTAATGCCATTGAGCAAATTCCATCTCCCAGAAGAAGGAGGTAATCGCACCCGAATTTTGCGGGATAAAGAAGCCTTTCGGTCTGCCTGTTCACCGCTTGCAATGCTATTTGCCGACACGCAGGAATTTGAATCTGCACATGTTGCAGCGCCTGTGGCAGCAGCGGCGAGTCCTACTGCAATACGTTATGACTATGCAACATGTTAGCCTGGGCTAACGAGATGCAGAGTTGGGGCCGATCACGCTACTGTAGTGGTCTCAGATCAAGTACCTATGCACCCTTTTTCACAGTTTACAAATGACGACGAAGATGTTTAGCGGTGACGATGCCATTATCATTATGACAATTCCGGTCATCTATATGCTGGAGCACACTATAAAAATTATTCAGAGTCAGGTGGTGGGACAAGAGGAAGGGGAGGAAGTACAGGAGGAGTCATATGTGGAAGGGAAGGGATAACAAGATCTACAAGGTCCACACGTTCAGCAGCACCAAGGCGGTAGGCATGGGACGGTGGGGGAGAGGGATTAAAAAGGGTGCATAGTATTAGCCAAACTGTTGAGGAAGGTGCAGGAGCACAGGAAGAAATGGAGGATGAACTGGCGATGGGCATGGAAGACTCAGTAGATGAAGGAGAGCTTGATCACAATTCTGTTGTGCGAGGTTGGGGGGAGAGGGCAGAGGAAGGAAGAATGTTTCTCACCTCTCCGCCACCAACACAGCAAGGACTTGGTCCTCCTGGATGCGGAAGACACATGAGCGCCTTCTTGCTGCACTACCTACAACATGACCCTCGGATTGTCCGAATTCAAAGTAATGCTGACTACTGGGTTGTCACACTGTTAGATCCCCGATACAAGACAAAATTTGGCAAAATAAGTCCTGCCATAGAAAGGGGCGCACGTATGCATGAGTATAAGCAGAAGCTAGTACGCAATCTTAGATCGGCTTTTCCACTAAACACCAGTGATGCACAGAGTGAATCTCAACGCTTTGCCATGGCTATGAGGAAATGGTCTTTTACTTGTCCACATCTGAGGGACCAAGGGCTGGCTGCTGTGCTGAGACCGCGTTGAGTAGGGTGTCCCTGCAGAGTTGCAAATTTTTTCATCTACAAAATGAGTGGAAAAAGGCCTTATTCTGGTGGAAATGGGAACAGGTGTGTTAGAAAGGGGAAAAAAGTTCGTGTCCGTGGGTTTGGTGGTTAAGCAACAGTAACATCTGCTGAAGAAACACCATCTGTTACGGGGGGACTGACAGATTTGGATAAGGTAGCATATATCCCAATCGCCAGTCGGGGGCCACCATGCTCCTAGATGGAAAAGGAGATGCTGGCAACCCGAAGGTTAGGCGGAGGATACAGAGCTGGGTGGCTCTGAAAATAAATAGTAGCCTGAACTGAGTTGACGACACTTGGATCTGGAGACTTGGAACCCTGTTAGCGTCAAAGGGTCCACACACCTATCCCAGGAATTCCCTGTTAACAACACAGGGGCCATTGGGTTTGCTGTCCGTGTGCGTAGGGGGCACACCTGTGGACAGCAGGCGCAGCAGCAGCCAAGTTCATGCCACTGTGTTGCACTAGCAGGACTAGTAGGACAGGAGCTGGTCGTAACCGTTCTGCATTACTAAGTCTGGTGGCGTCCTGCACCGACACACTATCCCTGCCTTCCTCTGGCCTAAAGCCACAATGGGTTGAACACATGGAGGTGTGCTGTGTCTGAGCATAGTAGAAGACTGCGCACCTCCTTGTTGTCTCCAGCCCTTTTTCTAACCTGGGTCTGCCCCAACCCAGGGTGGACCACAATGCACCTCCATGAGCCAAAAGTAGATGGCCCAGGAACTCCCTGTTAACAACACAGGGGCCATTGGGTATGCTAACCATGTGCGTAGGGGGCACACTTGTGGATAGCAGGTGCAGCAGAAGCAGATAAGTTAATGCTACTGTGCTGCACTAGCAGGACTGGTAGGACAGGAGCTGGTCGTAACCGTTTTGCGTTACTAAGTGTGGTGGCATCCTGCACCGACGCTCTATCCCTGCCTACCTCTGGTCTGAAGCCATAATGGGTTCAACACATGGAGGTGTGCTGTGTCTGAGCATAGTAGAATACTGCGCATCTCCTTGTTGTCTCTGTCGCGGGCGGGGAGGAGGGTGTCAGCACACCGCGCTCACCCCTTCTGCTCGGGTCCGGCAGCTGCTCCTGGTGGCTCGAGCGGTGGGCCGGATCCCGGGGTTTCTCAAGCGACACTCCTCGCCCGTGAGTGAAAGGGGGTGTTTGTTGGGTGTGGGGATTGTTATAGTTCGTGACGCCACCCACGGTT
The DNA here is from genome assembly GCF_048569485.1 of Anomaloglossus baeobatrachus. Taxonomy (NCBI): domain Eukaryota; kingdom Metazoa; phylum Chordata; class Amphibia; order Anura; family Aromobatidae; genus Anomaloglossus; species Anomaloglossus baeobatrachus. The sequence goes on from NC_134358.1 coordinate 207,175,651, forward strand.
GTGGTGATTGCACCACCGCTGCTCAGTATGGGGGTCCCGGGGATGGTGATGCGGAGCAGCCAGGTGTTGTGTTGCCCCTCCGTGGGTAGGGGTTGGTGATCCCGGGGCCCGGTGATGAGATGTAAAGTGTAGGGCCCGGTGGGCGCAGGGACGCGGGAGCAGCGCTGTGCCTTGCGGCACTATGGTACTCACTCAGCCTGACACACGGACACAGTTTGTACGGTAAACCAAACGGCTGGTAGGACGGTCCCACAGACGGCTGCACCTGCACTCCCGGTAGGTGACGGTGATGTCCCTCTTCCTTGCACCTTTGTTTGACTGTGGTATCGGTGGATTCCCTCCGGTTACCCGCTCCCCGACTGCAATCTGGGCCGGAGGAGCTCTACACTTTGCCCGCAGGCGCTGGCCCTGGGGAAACTGGTGCCCTGGCGGTGGCGGTGTCTCCCCGGTTCAGGTTGGGCTGTTGCCTTCACTCGGGACTTGGTTGTTGGGGGATCTGCGTCCCCGTCACTGACGGATTCGGCAAATTTGGCGACTCCTAGCCTTGCCGGGGTCCGAGAGGCCCCTGTCCTGGTGCTGACTTTCCTTCGGAACACTGCTCCAGACCACCGGGCACACAGCCAACGGGGTCCTTCCAGGAACTTCCAAACGGTCCCCCTCCAGACAGTCACCGCCGTCGCTGACCTTGCTGATCTTGCCCTTCACAAAGCTGGACCCTTCAGGCTGTCTTTCTCTTCTGTCACTTCACTTGCTTTCCTCCTTTTTCCACTTCTCTACTTTCACTTTCTTAACTCCTCTACTTAGCTCCTCACACTTGCCCTGCCTGGGCTATCTGCCTGGTTACTTCCTGCCTCCAGAGTTGTGAGCTCCTCGGTGGGCGGAGCCAACCGCGTGGCCCACCCCCTGGTGTGCATCATCAGACTCCTGGAGGAAGGCAACAAGGATTTCTGGTTAGCATAGATGTGCCTACCTGGAGTGTGGGGTGTGGTGGTGTTGTGACCCGTGTCCCCTGGCTTGCCCAGGGCGACACATCTCCAGCCCCTTTTTCTAACCTAGGTCCGCCCCAACCCAAGGTGGACCACAATGCACCTCCATGAGCCAAAAGCAGAGTGCCACATCATCAGTGACATAACCAACGGCCTATCCGGAACAGCCACTTTAATGATGATCTCATGGCAGCCACGCCCCAAACACCTCACCACTCATCATCTGACGAACAATGATGAGGTGCCAAATCATAGGGGCGGGCCTCTGCGAGCCAGTCCGGAGTGGCCACATCATCAGGACACCTGATGCCCTCTGGACTATCCTGGAATGACACCTCACGGACATGGCCATTGAGTTCCTTTTTTGACCTAGCATCTGATGCAGTAAGTGTCTGAGCAGGCTCATTTGCCTGAAAACAGTCTCAGAAAACAGACTATCAGCTTCTGCATGCTCTGTAGGCCCAACACAGGACTTAAGGCCCTGTCACACACAGAGATAAATCTGCGGCAGATCTGTGGTTGCAGTGAAATTGTGGACAATCAGTGCCAGGTTTGTGGCTGTGTACAAATGGAACAATATGTCCGTGATTTCACTGCAACCACAGATCTGCCAAAGATTTATCTCGGTGTGTGACAGGGCCTTTACACACAGCACGGAGTCCAAGTACTTGTGCAAAGAGGCTTTTCTCACAAAGTGTGGGAGCATGCTCAGTAGCACTAACTGAGGACTTAGCCTCAGGAATGGCACAGTCATGCTGAGCATGCTCACTAGGCGAAACGCTGTACTTAGGCTGTGTCTGGGGTAAATCGGCACACACATGTGCACTAGCCGTCTCTCCACACTTAAAAATGGATGAGGAAGCAGCCAGCTGGACGACCCGAGGCACGGCCAAAAATGGCAGCTGATGCCTGGGCGCAACTGGAACCGCAGCAGGCTTCTTGCGTCTACGGCGGTACCAATTCGTAACACCAACTACCAGCCAAAAAAAAAGGTGTACTTCTTCCCATGGATAATCTGATATGATCCTTTTTTCACGGACACGACCATTGCTACCAAATGTACATGAGGCACCAAAAGAGGAGGTGCTTCAATGGATCTCAAGTGCTCCATCAAGTGGCCTCTCCTCCACCTCAACTTCAATATCACAAATACTCCATTCCTCTGTGGGGTCAACCCAATCGCACTTGCTTCCTAACAGCTCACAAGTTTCCACCAGCCCAGCTGAGTATGGAGTAACAGAGATAGTTGAGTCTGAGGAGCTGTTCAGTCACACTATAGCCTGGGAATCAGAGGTCTGCTCCAAAGCTGCAGTGAGTCCAGACAAGGAAATGATCTGCACTGATGCCCAGAAGCTTTGTGAGTCGGATCCAGGCCCCGATGAAGAAGGTGCTGAGCATAATGTACACCCTCATTCCCAAACTGTAAATCCTCCTGGTGGAGACAATGGGGAACATGCTGAGGAGACTCAGATACCTGATTGGATTTACAACTTTACTATTCGGTCAGGGCAGGAAGAGGTTGGCTTGGAGCAGTCAGGACAAGGGGAGTGAAAACACACAGGGTATGCACCACCGCATCGTTCGAGGCATCACATTAATTAGGGACCCACTCAGAGGTTCGCCATGACGTAGCAGTGGGCTTCATAAAGTCTGATAAGAATGTTAAACTAAAATCCTCATGTTCAGGTATTTAATTTTTGCCTAGTGGCATTAGATTAAAGTATGATTTTTAGAGGTGCGGTTCATGTCTAATTCTCCAGTTGTACTTCCATAGTGATTAGTCAAAGCTCATCAGAATTTTTGTGATGCTCTAGAGAGAAATGTTTGCATACACTATGGGTCATTATACCATGTCAGATATTATGGAGGTATTTATTCAAACTACAATGCATCTGCTGGATGGTACGACCGACGTATTGAAGCCCACAACTACACTCCAATCAATTAATAACATAAGATGAATTTCAGTCCAATGTCTGATTTATTTTAATAATGCCAAGTCCCTTAATTAGGAGGAATGCTATAAAAGAATTAGGGCCAATAGATGTGGGGTATCCCCAAGTAGTAATAATAAATCCAACCAATATAGCTGTAGTTTGATAACTACTTTTAGTTACTCATATAAAACTATCAAACAACTGGTTCACAAATATTTGTTTTTACTAAAAAATGACCATGTTTTAGGTAAAAAAAATCCTCATAACCCCTCAATTATTTTAGAAAAATGTAACTTTAAAAATGTACTGACTCCCAGTTTATGGCATAGTAGAAATGGCCTTTAGGAGTATTTAGGTGTGTGAACAAAAAATGTTTATGTTGTAAGTCTATACCACACGGCTGTAATATCTTTACATACTTGATCAAAATTGTTGGTACCCCTCGCTTAATGAATAAAAAACTAACAATGATCACAGAAATAACTTTAATCTGACAAACGTACTAATAAATAAAAAAAATCTATGAAAATGAATAAATGAAAGTCAGACATTGCTTTTCAACCATGTTTCCACAGAATGTTTAAAAAAATAAAACCCATGAAATAGGCCTGGACAGAAATGATGATACCCTTAACATTGTTGCACAACGTTTTGAGGCAATCACTGCAATCAAATGATTCCTGTAACTGTCAATGAGACTTTTGCACCTCTCGACAGGTATTTTGGCCCATTCCTCAAGAGTAAACTGCTCCAGTTGTCTCGTGTTTGAAGGTTGCTTTTTCCAGACGGCATGTTTCAGCTCTTTCCAATCATGCTCAATAGGATTTAGATCATGGGTCATAGAAGGACACTTCAGAATAGTCCAATATTTTCCTCTTAGCCACTGTTGGATGTTTTTAACTGTGTGTTTTGGGTCATTATCCTGTTTCAAGACCCATGATCTGCGACTGAGACCAAGCTTTCTGACACTGGGCAGCACATTTCTCGCTATAATCCCTTGATAATCTTGAGATTTCATTGTACCCTGCACAAATTCAAGACACCCTGTGCCAGATGCAGAAAAGCAGCCTCAGAACATAACAGACCCTCCTCCATGTTTCACAGTAGGGACAGTGTTCTTTTCTTGTATGCTTCATTTTTCCATCTGTGAACATAGAGCTGATGTGCATTGCCAAAAAGTTTCATTTTTGTCTCATCTGTCCATAGGATATTCTCCCAGATGCTTTTTGGCTTGTCAACATGTAGTTTTTTATGATTTATTTTCAATAATGGTGTCTTCTTTGGTCATCTCCCATGAAGTCCACTTTTAAATCTTTATCAAATCTTTATTTTTATATAGCGCTAACATATTCCGCAACGCTTTACATACATCAGGAATACTGTCCGCATTGTGATGATCTAAAATCCCTATCTGTATGTCTTTGAAGTGTGGGAGGAAACCCACGCAAATATGGGGAGAATATACAAACTCCTTGCAGATGGTGTCCTTGGTGGGATTTGAACCCAGGACCCCAGCGCTGCAAAACTTCAGTGCTAACCACTGAGCCACAGTGCCGCCCACTCAAGCAATGATGGTTGGAGCTTGAAGTTCACCTTTAATCTCTTTAGAAGTTGTGATACAAATGAGACAAGTATGAGTAAGTGACTGGATTAAAATAAGCATCCAGTCTTCAGAATAGGTGATTATGGAAGTCATGCTGTCCACGTGCTACAATCTTAGAGCGTTATGCCTGAACATGAGGAGTTAACTTGGTGAAAACAACATACCAGTGAACTTTGAGATGTTAGACAATAGCAAACAAACCTTACAAACAAACTTTGCGTTGTTATGTTAGTAAGAGGCAACCTTGAGGCACTGTCGTGGGGGATCATAAAACTTAAGTAAAACTTTAACTTTGTAAAAAACAACATACTGCACAGCTGCAAGAAACTGATGAGCTAGCTAAAACATATTGCACAGCTGTGATGGAGGAGGATGTGAGAGCTGTGTATCAAAAAAGGGGGACCCTGTTCAGCAAGTTAGGGACATTCCAGAAGGTACAGTGGACACATTTCTTCTGTGATGATAATACCAGAGTATTCTCCTTCTCGCTGACCGAAGTCCCTCCGGTTGGGAAGTGATGTTACAATACTAATGGTAATGTATTGATACACATTTCTCTATATACTATGATTTATATTGATTGTATGATTTACATTAATTGAATCAATAGAACAAGGTAATATGGCTTCTGCCATTCCATGATCAAACATTATCCTATGGCAATCTCAATAAATTGTTATATTATTGTTTTACCATAAAACTGTATTCAGTGTGCCTAATTTGTATATTAGTGAACGCTACGTAAGTAAGGGTGTATCCGCCCTGTCACTTTGACATGGTAAGACAGAAGTTTTTCTGGGCTCTTTTGTTACCATTCATATTATCTGTCTCTTTGACTTGTCATCAATTTTCCTCCTGCGGCCATGTCCAGGAAGGTTGGCTACAGTCCCATGGATCTTAAATTTCTGAGTAATATGTGCAACTGTAGTCACAGGAACATCAAGCTGCTTGAAGATATGTAGTCTTATAACCTTTACCTTTACCATGCTTCTCTATAATTTTCTTTCTAATCACCTGAGATAACTCTTTCCTTCACTTCCTCTGGTCCATGTTGAGTGGGGTACACACCATGTCACCAAAGACCACAGTGAGTATCTGTAGCCCTATATACAAGTCCACTGACTGATTACAGATTGTAGACCTGTGATGCTAATTAGAGGACACACCTTGATTTAACATATCCCTTTTGTCACATTATTTTTCGGGGTACCATCATTTCTGTCCAGGCCTGTTTCATGAGTTTTATTTTTTTAAAAAATCTGCAGAGGCATGGTTGAAAAGCAATGTCTGACTTTCATTTGTTCATTTTCATAGATTTTTTTATTTATTATTACTTTAGTCAGATTTAAGTTATTTCTGTCACCATTGTGGGTTTTTATTTCATTAAACAAGGGGTACCAACAATTTTGACCACATGTGTACCTCTAATGCCACTAGTAACGGTTTTAAATAAATAAGACATTGGACTGTAATTCCAATAGTAATTGTAATAAACTGTAATAAACAAAACAAAACTTTACACTTCCCTATACACATTGGATTAAAGTATATGGTGTAGTTAAATAACTGTTTAGCTAATAATTTTAATATTTTCATGTCCATAAACATTTTATTTCACATTGTTGGAGATGAGCAGATCATTTGAAATTCAAATTCTCCAGCTTCGCTGAATTTTCCCCAGGAATTCGATTTGACACAAACAAATTCATTTCAATCACATAATTAAAAAGGCTCTAATTGCCTGGAAAATATTTCTAGAACACTGTCAGTTCTTCTTCGAGTCAATTGAATATGCTTTGACATCCGTAATACAAACACAGTAGATTTAAAGTTCAATTGATTTTGACCTATCTGGCTAGGGGAAAACGGATAGTTACCAGAGGTAACCAACATCATATTTAAAAAAAAAACTGCAGTGTCAGAGTTTTTAGACTACATAATTTTTTTAAATTGTTTGAAATCTATTTCTTTGGGTGGTGGTGGGGGGGGTGGGTTATATGTGTATTGCTGATGATTTGCAATTTAATACATGAAAAAGAGATAGTGTTTTCATAAGCTATCCAATAAGGATCCCATTAGCTATGTAGCCATAACGGTGACCAGAAAAATGCCCACAGGAAAAATGCCCACATGAAAAATGCCCACAGGAAAAATGCCCACAGGAAAAATGCCCACATGGATAATTGCCCACATGGAAAATTGCCCACACGAAAAATTGCCCACATAGAAAGTTGCCAACACGGAATATTGCCCACATGGAAAATTGCCCACATAGAAAATTGCCCACACGGAAAATGCCCACATAGAAAGTTGCCCACACAGAAAATTGCCCACATGGAAAATTGCCCGCACAGAAAATTGCCAATTGCAGCATCAGAGAGTTTCGGATCTATGATATTTGAGGTGCAAGGTGAGGATGTTCACATGATATGTGAAAAATGTCCACAGAAAATTGCGAACAGACATGAATGCCCACTAGGATTGGGGACCATGTAACTCAGGATGGGAACATATATACCAGGATGGAGACAACGTGGACCATACATACCAGGATGAGGACCTTATATACCAGCATTGGGACATATATACCAGGATGAGGATATATTCACCAGGATGATGGGCATATATACAAGGACGGGGGACATTACTACATAATGAAGGGGGAGGGGAGGCAGTTCATAAGTCTTGATAGAAGTTAGAACACTACAAGGGCCCATACATGTGAAAAACGTGTGAGTGGGAGGGCAGGTCCAAATTTCACACTGGGGCCCATTGGACTCTAATTACACCACTGCAAAAACATATCATACATTTCCAACATGAACACAAGGTGGTACAAGCGACAGAGTTTCACTTTTCTGCTGTGCCTTTGGAGCTTTAAGGACCAACTATGGCTACTTTCACTCTTGCATCGTTTGGCATCCGTCACAATGCGTTGTGTGACGCATGTGATGGATGCGTTGTAAATAGTGTGATAATAAAGGCAACAGATTCTTGTGAAATAACGCGTTAGTTTTCTTTAGCCGAAAAAGAGAGAGCCCCCATCATTACCGCACACAAGCAGGCACTAACGCACCCATCATCACAGCACACACCCCGGCACTGCCGCCCCCATCATCACCGCATACGCCAGCACTACCGCACCCATCATCACCGCACATTCCCAGGCACTACCGCCACCATCATCACCGCACACACCCAGGCACTACCGCACCCATCATCACCGCACACACCCCGGAACTACAGCACGCATTATCACCGCACACACGCAGGCACTACCGCCCTCATCATTAATGCACACACCAGCACTACCTCAGTGACATCCCGGCTGGAAGCGCGATTCACTTCAGTTGCTGTGTGGCGTCGACAGAGAGTGGTCATGATCTGTGGCCACTCCGGTCAGCTTCATGTAGCAGAGCTGAAAGCGTCGTGGGACCTCTGTGGATTACGTCGGATCTGGAGGGGTATTTGGGAATTTTAATAGAGTGGTAAAAAAGGGTGTATTTTTGTCTCTTATTTCAAATGAAGGATTTTTTTGGGTGTATGTGTTTATTTACTTTCACTTACAGGTTAATCGGGGGGGGGGGGGTCTCATAGACACCTGCCATGATTAACCTAGGACTTAGTGGCAACTATGGGCTGCTATTAACTCCTTATTACCCTGATTGCCACTGCACCAGGGCAATTTAGGATGAGCCGGGTAGAGTCCCAGGACTGTCGCATCTAATGAATGCGGCAATTCCGAGTGGCTGCTGGCTGATATTTTTAGGCTGGGGAGCTCACTATAACATTGGGCTCCCCATCCTGAGAATACCAGCCTTCAGCCGTGTGGCTTTACCTTGGCTGGTATCAAAATTGGGGGGGACCGCATGCCGTTTTTTTTTAATTATTTATTTATTTATTGTACTGCACGATATAGACCCGCCCACCAGCAGCTGTGATTGGTTGCAGTGAGACAGCTGTCACTCAGCGTGTGGGCGCGTCTGACTGCAACAAATCATAGGCGTGGGTGGGCGGGGGAAGCGGAGAATACGAGATGGAATAATGAGCAGCCGACATTTTCAAAAGAGAAGCTGCCAGAGCAGGGTGATAGCTGTGCAGCACTGCGCCCATGATCAGTGAGCAAAGGAGAGGGGGTGAGAGGGAGAGACCGACCAACAGAGAGCGATAGAGAGACTAGGAGTGATTTTAAACAATTTAGATCGTTCTGCTGGACATGCTGAGCATGCTCAGTAGAATGTCACAGTATCCGTCAGCGGATTCCGCCGCTTAGCGCATTGCGGCGGAATCCACCACCATAGACGATCATTAGACACCTTGGCAGATTCCAGCGGAATCTGCCAAGGTGCGTTGTTTTAATGACATCAAAAACGCTACATGCTGCGTTCCCTCTGCCCGACGCTCAGTCAAAATAACAAGTCAGCGTCGGCCAGCAGATGCAACGCAGACTCTGCGTCACAGTGCGTCGTCAATGCAAGTCTAATGAGAATAGTGCAGTCCATTAACGGACTGCGCTATTTTCCATAGTGGCGGATTGCGATGAACGCAAGTGTGAAAGTACCCTATCTCTGCCAGCAGCACCCTGCTTTTGGTGGGCTCCCACTGAGATGATAATGTATTAGTCGTGACCTGCAGTCACATGTAACTGAACAGATAATACAGTGTTACTTTTGTGAGTACAGATAGTAGTGATTGCTCCTCTGGATCACACTGCTGCTGGTTCTGCATGTGCTGCTGTTTTGGGCTGGTAGTAAGGAGTAAGGCAGAATCAGTGAGAGATGAGAGCAGACTGTATCTATCTATTGCTGATAATTACAGACTGCTATAAACCACAGATCTTCAGCATTTTTGCAATTTTGCACTAGGTCAACTGTAAATCACAAGTTGATCACCTATTATGTGAGCATTCTCACCTTGCACCTCAAATATCATAGATTTGAAACTTTGTGATGCTGCAATTGGCGATTTTCTGTGTGGGCAATTTTCAGTGTGGGCAATTTTCAGTGTGGGAAATTTTCCGTGTGGGCAATTTTCCGCGTGGGCAATTTTCCATGTGGGCAATTTTCCTTTGGGCATTTTTCCTGTGGGCAATTTTCCTGTGGGCATTTTTCATGTGGGCAATTTTCCTGTGGGCATTTTTCAGGGAACCAGCCATAACAGATATAACATTATAAATGAGAAAAATGGCCTGTCAACCTGAAGTGAAAACATTTTCCCTTTTTGGGGTCTGCAAATAGATTTCAAATCACAAGATGATTGGGTATTTACAAAGACTTTTAATCAAGCTGTCCAAGATGTATTTCTTATTTTAAAAGGACAAAAAAATTGCACTTTTCTGAACAGAACATAGTTTCTCAACCACAACTAAGTGAAAAATGTTCCCTTTAAGGCATCTGCAACTGTTTGCCGAAGTAATGGCCTCTCAACTTGAAGATGATGTCACGGTTTAGATCATACAGCTGCCCATTGTACCATGACCACTGAACAGATGGACTGTAGCTTGTGTCGGCGGTATTCATACTGCGAAAACTGAACAAGGTCTGCAAGTTTGTTGCTTATCTGATTCTTTGTGTCAATGAGCTTATCAAGAGGCTAGGGCCAGAAAGGTATAAAACCACCTTGGATCTAATGAAGGGGTATTGGCAAATTCCCATGTCATGAGAAGCTAAGGAGAAGATGGTCTTCTCTATGCCTGACAGATACCTTTAATACACCTGGATGCCGTTCGGACTGCAAGAAGCTCCGGACAACTTTCAGAGTGCCATTGATCACATTCTGGCACCCCATAAGAATTATGCAGCGACATATCTGGTCGACATTGTAATCTTCAATCCTGATTGGGGGAGTCATCTGAGAGCGGTCCACGCAATGTTCAATGCTTTGAGGAAGGTGGAATTTTCTATAAAATCCAAAAAATGTATCATGATGACAGAAGAGGCCAAATACTTAGCCTATGCAATGGGTAGAGGTGAAATTAAAGCCCAAAATTAACAAAGAATATGCAATCCAGAATTAGCCAAAACCACTGTCAAAGAAGGAGGTTAGGGCCTTTCTAGAAATTGTGGGGTACTATAGAAGCTATGGTAGCTGCACCCCTGATTGACCTCCTTAAGGGCATATAATCGGCTATGGACAAGTGGAACTCTGCAGAGGCAGCGTTTCAAGAATTAAACGCGGCTCTATGTAAACATTCGGTCCTGGTGGAACGTGAATTCAACAAAAAATTAATGGTCCAGACAGATGCCTCAGAAGTCAGATTAGATTAGATTACTCTACCTGAGTAGGAAACTGTCAAAAAAAATATTTCATTGTAGGAAAAGAATGCTTGGCCATAAAATGGGTGGTTAACACATTACAATACTACCTTTTAGGCCAAAAGCTTAGACTAGTTTCAGATCATGCCCCACTTGGATAAGTGAGACAAAAGAGAGTGATACCAGAGATGGTTTTTAGTTCTGCAGGATAATAGCTTCAATGTTGAACAATGAACCAAGAAGCTGCATGGTAATGCTGATGCCCTATTGAGACTCTGTTCTATAGCACTAGAAAGTGCTAAGCCCCACGGCTTTAGGCAGAGAGTGAGGTACTGTATGTAAGATAGATGCTGGTCATGTAGTCAATGGGAGGTATGTGTTGCAGAGGTCGTTATCTTCTGTGATGTAAGCCCAGGAGCAAGCTCTAGTACCTCTTAAATTAAGAGAATATTAGGGCATTTTAAGAACGAATTTTATGAGCAGCCGGAGAGATGGGTGGGTCTGGCTGCTCACATACATCCACCAGTGGGTGTGCTGCTGAATATAAAATGAGATGTGTAGTCTTATATTCTGTCTGTGTGTGAAGGTCGCCACACATTCAGAGAGAAGCTCTTTGTGAATGGAGGACTTGTTATCTTGAATGGTTGAGCCCGCAGTGAAACTGACTTGTAATTTTTCTGTTTGTTCCTGTATGCCAGAACAGGCTTGCTTTATGTTTTATCCTGGAGCATTTTATATTTGCAAATAAACCAGCTAGACTTGTTTCTGTGATACCTCAACCTGCAGCTGAGTGAGTAGCCCCATCACAGTGTATACATATTATTATTATTTATTATTATAGTGTAATTTATTCCACGGTGCTTTACATGTGAAAAGGGGTATACATAGTAAAGACAAGTACAATAATCATAAACAAAACAAGGCACAGACTGGTACAGGAGGAGAGAGAACCCTGCCCGCGTGGGCTCACAGTCTATAAGGGATCGGTAAGGATACAGTAGGTAAGGGTAGAGATGCTTGTGTGATGCTATAGTGGACTGAGGATTACGGCAGGTTGTAGGCTTGTCGGAAGAGGTGTATCTACAGGTTCCTTTTGAAGCTTGTCAAGGTAGGCAAGAGTCTAATATATTGTGGGAGAGACTTCCAGAGTATGGGGGATGCACAGGAGAAATCTTGGATACGGTGGTGGGAAGATGAGATGAGAGTGGAGTAGAAAAGGAGATCTTGTGAGGATTGAAGGTTACATGCGGGTAAGTACCGGGAGACCAGGTCACAGATGTAAGGAGGAGACAGGTTGTGGATGGTTTTGTAGGGCATGGTTAGGGTTTTGAACTAAAGTAGTTGGGCAATGGGAAGCTAGTGAAGGGATTGGCAGAGAGGAGAGGTTGGGAAGTAGTGGGGGGACAGGTGGATTAGTAGGGCAACATAGTGTAGAATAGATTGTTGGGGTGCAAAACTGTTAGAAGGGAGGCCAGAGAGAAGGAGGTAACAATAGTCCTGGTGTTCAATAATAATGGCATACACTAGGGTTTTTGTAGCTTCTTGGTAAAGGAATGTACGAATCCGGGAAATATTTTGAGTATGTATGTATGTGTAGATGTATGTTTGTGTGTATATGTATGTATGTGAATATGTTTGTATGTATATGTATATGTATGTATGTATGTATGTATGTGCATATGTATGTATGTGTTGTGAGGCAGTGACAGGTGTCATATAAGAAGGTCGCTATGTTTCCCCCAGAATGTGCTTGGAGACCTTGTGAGACCTGCTGGAGTGCAACTCAAAATAAAGAGTGTGAACTTGGTCAAGCTATTTGACCAAGTATTTTGTTTAAGTAAACCTGTTAGGGCTTTTATTTTTGGAGAGATCTGTAGGTTTGGCAGTGGGATGGGTCACTCCCTCCAGTCCGGGTCTTCCAACAGGCTCATGCCGGGGAAATAGATTTAATCCTGCAAAGCACAGCAGGGTGTGTCTTACTTTGGATCAATGCTGCCCGAGCAGCAGGTGCTGTGTGAGGTGCCTGTGTGGAGCAACACAGGACAGTACTGAGAAACCTGGACATTATAAGCTGACCCCTGCATCCAAGATTCCTATGGCAGTGTAGGAGGCGATTGGGTCATTTATATGAAAACATACGTGAACCAACTGCTTTCTGGGTTTCCAGGTCTGTAACACTTGTGTGTTGTGAATAAAAAGACTGTTGGTGTGAACAACATCCTTGGTCACTGCCTCACTTGACTGGCTCTAGGATGCTGCTCCCTCACAGTGTATGTATGTTTATATGTATGTACTGTATGTGTATATGTATGCATGTGTGTTAGTATGTGTATGTATATGTATGTGTGTATGCATATGCATGTGTGTATGTGTATATGTATGTGTATACAGTATCTATGTATGTGTATGTATCTATGTGTATATGTATGTATGTGTGTATGTATATGTGTGTTTATGTACTGTATATGTATGTTTGTGTATGTGTTTCTGTATATAAATATGTATGCACACATCCAGCTGTAATGCATTGCAGCAGAGAGACTTGCCGAGTACCTGCACTACGATACAAGCTCCCGGCCAAACAGTGGCCAGCAGCTGACTTCGGCATCACTATGACTGGAGGCGAATGACAGTGACCTCATGTGTCACTATAGCCCCAACGCCTATTAGGTGTCTGACAGGTGTGGGTGTAGGTTTGTGAAACATCTGTTTGAAGGGGAAGGTACTTTAACCATGAGTAGTAAATCACAACAAGGTTATCATGGAAGGGGGAATAGGTGAGGTGTAAGGGTGTACAGGGCCGTATTTGGGTTTTTTGCTGCCCTAGGCACTGTCAGTGGTGGCGCCCCCTTCTGATCAGTCAGATTAAGGGTATGTGCACACAGCATTTTGTTTTCAGACAGATCCGCACTGTAACCCGCCCAAAAACCCCAAACTCTAAATATTAAAAGAAATGAACTCATACACTGCAATGTAAACGACTTGCTGTCCATATGTTCAGTCTTTGGAGTTTTTTAAGCGCGTCAGGTTTCCTCAGACATGAAGCGGCTGACAGTGACCGGTCCATTATATGGCGCCTGCTGCTTGGATGCCGCTTACTACTTCATTTAAAAAATATAAGTAAAATCCAGTAGCTAAAAGATGTTGGAAAAAACAACCAAGAAGCAACAGCAAAAAAAAAAAAAAATATATATATATTTGCTACAGGATAAAATGATGACTGTCCTGAAGCGTATTCTGTCTGAATAATTCCGGGGGTTCACAGACATCCACAAGATGTGTGCACATTCCCTGATAGAGCCCAGAGCCTTCAGATAGTAGTTAAGACTGCATACACATTAACCTAAAGTGGTCTAAACCCGCCAATATCGACGGGTTCTGCTGACAGCCCAATGTGTATAGGGGCTCTCAATTCTGATTGTTGGGGGGGGGAATAAGGATCCAGCATGTCCGATTACAGAGTGTAGATCCTATTAGGCTAGGTTCGCACACTGCGTCTTTTTGACGCTGCGTTTGTGCGTTTTTGGCCGCTAAAAACGCACAAATGCACCTGCGTCGAAAAACGCATCAAAAAACACATGCGTTTTTGCCGCGATTTGGTGCGTTTTGCTGCGTTTTTGATCTCTGCGTTTTGCTGCGTTTTTCCAATGCATTGCATGGGGGGAAAACGCAGAAAAACGCAGGAAAGAACTGACATGTCCATTTTTTTTTAAACTTAAAAACGCAGGTAAAAAAAACAGATGTGTGCGGACAGCAAAAATGAAAACTCAGACTTTGCTGGGGAAGCAAAGTCCTGCAGTTTTGAGGCCAAAAACGCACGCGAAAAACGCACTGTGCGCACATAGCCTGGAGATGTCCAGCAGCGGCTCTAATAAAGAACACAAACACTTGGCAGAATGAGTGCTCCTGTATATGGGAGAGCTGAGCAAGATAGCTGCCGGCCTAAAAATCAGACTATAGTGCATGGGGGCTTTAGGGGTGCTTCACACATAGCGACAGCGACGTCGCTGTTATGTCACCATTTTCTGTCACGTAACAGCGACCTGGTAAGTCGCTGTTATAATCGCTGCTTAGCTGTCAAACACAGCGACGCAGCAGCGATCATAACGTCGCTACATGTGCAGAGAGCAGGGAGCCGCGCACACTGCTTAGCGCTGGCTCCTTGCTCTCCTAGCTACAGTACACATCGGGTTAATTAAGATAAAACTTTTTATGTGCACTATAGCGTTTATTATCGCCAATTATTGACCATGGGATATACAGATACTTAGGCAAATTTAAAGACTTCTGTTTCTCCTTATTTCTGCAGCACACCAAGCAGTCCTGTAATGATAACTACTGCTGATTAAACAGTGATTTTATCAAAACTACACTGAGCAGCCCAGTAAGTGACAACACTGGAATCAGGATCTCTGCCCCTACATTATGCTGCTCTCAAATTAGGTGGCAAAAACCTTGTGAGACTCATAATTCTCCTCACTAAAGAGTAACCACCCTAAGTAAGCCCAAGGCTGTGCCCAAGAGTAAGTAATTGCCCATCACTGAGCTCACAGCACAAAGAATGACCTCACACCGTGTCACTTATAGTATACAGCCTCCACATTCTCTCCTGTAACATTTCCACTACACTGCCCCCTCAAATGAAAACCCCCACTGTCCTCCCCACTGAATTATACCCTCCAGACCTTCCTCACTTATGAACTATGACCTCCACTGTCCCCACCTCTCCATGCAGCCCCCACTTCACTGTCCCCCCATGCTGTCCCCACTCTATAATGAACCTTATGCTTCGCATTCTGTATACCCAGCCCTGCCAGGCTCCTAACTGAGCGCTCCCCATGCTGCCCCGTCTCCATATCAAGCCCACCATAGTTCCCCTTCCATACAGAGTACCCCCCATGCTTTCCCATTCTCCATACCATGCCTCCCCCCATCCTACCCCATTCTCCATACCATGCCTCCCCCCATGCTACCCCATTCTCCATACCATGCCTCCCCCCCATGCTACCCCATTCTCCATACCATGCCTCCCCCCATGCTACCCCATTCTCCATACCATGCCTCCCCCCATGCTACCCCATTCTCCATACCATGCTACCCCATTCTCCATACCATGCTACCCCATTCTCCATACCATGCTACTCCATTCTCCATACCATGCCTCCCCCCATGCTTCCCCATTCTCCATACCATGCTACCCCATTCTCCATACCATGCCTCCCCCCATGCTTCCCCATTCTCCATACTGCAACTCCCATTTGCTATACTGTCCACCACCCTAATTTTCCCATTCTGCTGCATCCCCCATGCTGCGCACCCCCATCATGCTCCATCCTCCATGTTGCACACCCACATCATGCTCCATCCTCCACGTTGTGCCCCCACATCATGCTCCATCCTCCACGTTGTGCCCCCACATCATGCTCCATCCTCCACGTTGTGCCCCCACATCATGCTCCATCCTCCACGTTGTGCCCCCACATCATGCTCCATCCTTCACGTTGTGCCCCCACATCATGCTCCATCCTCCACGTTGTGCCCCCACATCATGCTCCATCCTCCACGTTGTGCCCCCACATCATGCTCCATCCTCCACGTTGTGCCCCCACATCATGCTCCATCCTCCACGTTGTGCCCCCACATCATGCTTCATTCCCCCCCCCATCCTCCATGTTGTGCCCCCACATCATGCTTCATCCCCCCCATCCTCCATGTTGTGCCCCCACATCATACTTCATCCCCCCCATCCTCCATGTTGTGCCCCCACATCATACTTCATCCCCCCCCATCCTCCATGTTGTGCCCCCACATCATGCTTCATCCCCCCCATCCTCCATGTTGTGCCCCCACATCATGCTTCATCCCCCCCATCCTCCATGTTGTGCCCCCACATCATGCTTCATCCCCCCATCCTCCATGTTGTGCCCCCACATCATGCTTCATCCCCCCCCATCCTCCATGTTGCGCCCCCCACATCATGCTTCATCCCCCATCCTCCATGTTGCGCCCCCCACATCATACTTCATCCCCCCCATCCTCCATGTTGCGCCCCCACATCATGCTTCATCCCCCCATCCTCCATGTTGCGCCCCCACATCATGATTCATCCCCCCCATCCTCCTTCATCCCCCCCATCCTCCATGTTGCGCCCCCACATCATGATTCATCCCCCCCATCCTCCTTCATCCCCCCCATCCTCCTTCATCCCCCCCATCCTCCTTCATCCCCCCATCCTCCATGTTGCGCCCCCATATGTTCCATCCCCCCCATCCTCCATGTTGTGCCCCCACATCATGCTTCCTCCCCCCCATCCTCCATGTTGCGGCCCCCACATCATGCTGCATCCCCCCCCCCATCCTCCATGTTGTGCCCCCACATCATGCTTCATCCCCCCCCCATCCTCCATGTTGCGGCCCCCACATCATGCTGCATCCCCCCCCCATCCTCCATGTTGCGGCCCCCACATCATGCTGCATCCCCCCCCATCCTCCATGTTGCGGCCCCCACATCATGCTGCATCCCCCCCATCCTCCATGTTGCGGCCCCCACATCATGCTGCATCCCCCCCCATCCTCCATGTTGCGGCCCCCACATCATGCTGCATCCCCCCCCCCATCCTCCATGTTGCGGCCCCCACATCATGCTGCATCCCCCCCCATCCTCCATGTTGCGGCCCCCACATCATGCTGCATCCCCCCCATCTTCCATGTTGCGGCCCCCACATCATGCTGCATCCCCCCCATCCTCCATGTTGCGCCCCCACATCATGCTGCATCCCCCCCCATCCTCCATGTTGCGCCCCCACATCATGATTCATCCCCCCCATCCTCCTTCATCCCCCCCATCCTCCATGTTGCGCCCCCACATCATGATTCATCCCCCCATCCTCCTTCATCCCCCCCATCCTCCTTCATCCCCCCCCATCCTCCATGTTGCGCCCCCATATGTTCCATCCCCCCCATCCTCCATGTTGTGCCCCCACATCATGATTCATCCCCCCCATCCTCCTTCATCCCCCCCCCATCCTCCTTCATCCCCCCCATCCTCCATGTTGCGCCCCCATATGTTCCATCCCCCCCATCCTCCACGTTGTGCCCCCACATCATGCTCCATCCTTCACGTTGTGCCCCCACATCATGCTCCATCCTCCACGTTGTGCCCCCACATCATGCTCCATCCTCCACGTTGTGCCCCCACATCATGCTCCATCCTCCACGTTGTGCCCCCACATCATGTTTCATTCCCCCCCCCATCCTCCATGTTGTGCCCCCACATCATGCTTCATCCCCCCCATCCTCCATGTTGTGCCCCCACATCATACTTCATCCCCCCCATCCTCCATGCTGTGCCCCCACATCATACTTCATCCCCCCCATCCTCCATGTTGTGCCCCCACATCATGCTTCATCCCCCCCATCCTCCATGTTGTGCCCCCACATCATGCTTCATCCCCCCCATCCTCCATGTTGTGCCCCCACATCATGCTTCATCCCACCATCCTACATGTTGTGCCCCCACATCATGCTTCATCCCCCCCATCCTCCATGTTGCGCCCCCCACATCATGCTTCATCCCCCATCCTCCATGTTGCGCCCCCCACATCATACTTCATCCCCCCCATCCTCCATGTTGCGCCCCCACATCATGATTCATCCCCCCCATCCTCCTTCATCCCCCCCCATCCTCCATGTTGCGCCCCCACATCATGATTCATCCCCCCCATCCTCCTTCATCCCCCCCATCCTCCTTCATCCCCCCCCATCCTCCTTCATCCCCCCCCATCCTCCATGTTGCGCCCCCATATGTTCCATCCCCCCCATCCTCCATGTTGTGCCCCCACATCATGCTTCATCCCCCCCCATCCTCCATGTTGCGGCCCCCACATCATGCTGCATCCTCCCCCCATCCTCCATGTTGTGCCCCCACATCATGCTTCATCCCCCCTCCATCCTCCATGTTGCGGCCCCCACATCATGCTGCATCCCCCCCCATCCTCCATGTTGCGGCCCCCACATCATGCTGCATCCCCCCCCCATCCTCCATGTTGCGGCCCCCACATCATGCTGCATCTCCCCCCATCCTCCATGTTGCGGCCCCCACATCATGCTGCATCCCCCCCATCCTCCATGTTGCGGCCCCCACATCATGCTGCATCCCCCCCCCCATCCTCCATGTTGCGGCCCCCACATCATGCTGCATCCCCCCCCATCCTCCATGTTGCGGCCCCCACATCATGCTGCATCCCCCCCCATCCTCCATGTTGCGGCCCCCACATCATGCTGCATCCCCCCCATCCTCCATGTTGCGCCCCCACATCATGCTGCATCCCCCCCATCCTCCATGTTGCGCCCCCACATCATGATTCATCCCCCCCATCCTCCTTCATCCCCCCCATCCTCCATGTTGCGCCCCCACATCATGATTCATCCCCCCATCCTCCTTCATCCCCCCCCATCCTCCTTCATCCCCCCCCATCCTCCATGTTGCGCCCCCATATGTTCCATTCCCCCCATCCTCCATGTTGTGCCCCCACATCATGCTTCATCCCCCCCCATCCTCCATGTTGCAGCCCCCACATCATGCTGCACCCCCCCCATCCTCCATGTTGCGGCCCCCACATCATGCTGCATCCCCCCCCATCCTCCATGTTGTGCCCCCACATCATGCTGCATCCCCCCCCCATCCTCCATGTTGCGGCCCCCACATCATGCTGCACCCCCCCCATCCTCCATGTTGCGGCCCCCACATCATGCTGCATCCCCCCCCCATCCTCCATGTTGCGCCCCCACATCATGATTCACCCCCCCCCATCCTCCTTCATCCCCCCCATCCTCCATGTTGCGCCCCCATATCATGTTTCATCCCCCCATCCTCCATGTTGCGGCCCCCACATCATGCTGCACCCCCCCATCCTCCATGTTGCGGCCCCCACATCATGCTGCATCCCCCCCCCATCCTCCATGTTGCGCCCCCACATCATGATTCACCCCCCCCCATCCTCCTTCATTCCCCCCCATCCTCCATGTTGCGCCCCCATATCATGTTTCATCCCCCCATCCTCCATGTTGCGCCCCCCCCCCCGGGTTGCTTGTTCGGCGCTGTCTTCGGCTGTAAAGCGCTTACCTGCTCCAGGCTGCATCTTCCGTTCTCCACGGTGGCGGCGGCGGCGGCATCTGACATCTTGCTCGGCGGCGGTTCCATCTCCGGCGGCGGCTCCATCTCCGGCGGCGGCTCCATCTCCGGCGGCGGCTCCCGTCCTCCTCTGCGCGGCCTCACGCTGCTGTGACCTCTGCACACAGTGAGCGCACGGCAGCACGTCGGGGCGGGGAGCTGATTCCAGCTCCTCTGACCCCGGAAGTAAGTGCCGGCGCGCTCACAGTTTCATTTATAGTCGTGTGTTATAGACGCGACTCTAAATGACTGCGGCGCCCCCTCTCTCCTCCAAAAAGGCGCCGGATTTAATAAAGAGTTTGGAGGAGGGAGGAAGATTTAAAAAAAAAAATAAAATTAAAGTTTTGGTCTGGGCGCCGCCCCCTTGGAAGGCGCCGCCCTAGGCACGTGCCCTCAAGTGCCTAATGGCAAATACGGCCCTGAGGGTGTATGTGTGGGAAGTTCTCTTAGTGAAAGGTCTAGTGAGCAAAGCTCATCCTATTCCAAGAGAAATTAAAACAACTTCCATTACTGGACAGCCTACTCCACTTGATTTCTTTGGCAGCCACACATTGCTTCAACTTGGAAATGAGGCTGAAAAAAGCAGGTGTTAGATTGGATTGCAAGCACTGCATTAAGTGGTCTCTCCTCCTCTTCTTCCACCTCAACATTACACACAGTTCATACCTCAGAGGTGCCACCCCAATTACACTTGTTTGGGCCCGCATCACAAATTTTCAACTGGGGAACCACACATGGGTGAGTCTACAGAACTGTTCACACATTCTATCCCATGGGAATCATAGGTCTGCTCCAAAGAGTCCCAAACTCAAGAGGAGGAAAGCATCTGCACCAATGCCCAAAATCTTTGTGGGTTGGATCCTGGCTTGGATGAAGTAGGGTCCCAGCAGGATCCCGACTCTCATCAACTGACGTTAACCCCTGGGGGTGGAGGTGATGATGATGAGACTCAGATACTTGAGACACATTCATACTGTGCTATGATGTCAGTACAGGAAAAGGAGGATGGGTACAACATGAAGATGAAGTTGTAGTTCCCACTTGGTGGGAACCCAGAGGCACGCGTATGTGTAGCTCAGCAGATGAGGAGGAGGAGGAAGGCAAGGATGTTATGGGGATGATTCTCGTCCAAACACAAGCAACCATGAGAAGCACTACATCCTCAGCCACAACTCTAGCTATGGCCAGCAGCAGTTGGGAGTCTGCAGTTCGCAGGAAGAGTTACCTATCCTTTTTTGAGACAGCAAAATATGACCCAATTTTTGTTATCTGCCAACACTGTAAACAACGACTCAGTAGAGGCAAAAAATGAAATAATTTGTCTATTACAACTGGCACATGTGCACCCAACATACCTTATATTGGTAATTTCACAGTGCTAAAATGCATCCTACTGGGCCTACCCAACGAACAGCCACCAAATCAACATCTCCTGCTTCTTCCGCCTCCTGTGACCAGGAGCCAAATAGTTGGGTGTCCCACACAAAGTCAAATTGTCTCTTCAGGGAGGCAGGAGACAAACTCTAGCGCCACCTATTGGAAGTAGCAATCCTAAAAGTCAAATGTGACTCTCCAGTGAGCCTTTTCATATGACCTAGGATTTATGCCAGATCAGAATCTCAATTTGCAGAGATGCTGTGTCGGATGTATTGTCCCTCATCAGTGCATGTATGAGACTGATCTGGCTGAATGAGACGCTCTACTGGGGTCTCAGGGGAAAACTATTTTCCTTGCGGAGACTGACAAACCAATCTGGCTGTCAGTGGTGAGCAGTCTTATAGCTGCAATGCTCCTCTGGGAAATATTGAAAGAGACAATTTAAATATTTTCCAGAGGAGCATTGCAGCTATAAGGCTCCTCACCACTGACAGCCAGATTGGTTTTTCAGTCTCCGCAAGGAGAATAGTTTTCCCCTGAGACCCCAGTAGAGCATCTCATTCAGCCAGATCAGACTCATACTTTGCACTGACAAGGGACAATCATCCTGAAATACCATGTCTGCAAATTGAGATTCTGATCTGGCATAGATCCTAGGTCATATGAAAAGGCTCGTTGGAGAGTCACATTTGACTTTTAGGATTGCTTCTTCCAATAGATGGTGCTAGAGTTTGTCTCCTGCCTCCCTGAAGAGACAAAGTTGAATATTTCCCAGAGGAGCATTGCAGCTATAAGACTCCTCACCATTGACAGCCAGATTGGTTTGTCAGTCTCCGCAAGGTGAATAGTTTTCCCCTGAGACCACACAAAGTCGTCATTAATGAGGTTTCGCCAAGAATTTAGAACTGCCCAAAATCTGTGATCTTTACACAACATTCTTCATTAGTGGACAATAGTAGCACATTTTCAAGTTTTAGATCATGATGATCTCCTGAAAGTGTAGACCAAGATGAACAAGTCATGGATGTCCAATGACTTTGCCACCCCAGTCCCAGACTGTGCAGGTGATGGTGTAGTGCCAGGCTTCTGTGAGCAAAAGGCCTTTGTTTGTCTGTCATGCATGTCATGATTTTTAAACTCTAAATGCTAGGCCACATCCAGTGGGTTACATGGACTATACCTCCCTGCTCTTTTAAGACCCTATGGGGAGGGGGGCAATTGATGCCACTATACTGCTGTGCTGTCTGCCTCAAAGGTCTTTGAATGTCTAGTCTCCAAGATAGGTCTCAAAGTTCTCTCTTGTCTATACTGGTAATGGTAACAGCTCTACTACTGTCTCTCGTCTACCTCTATATTTCTTATCTTAATAGTCTAGAAACAGTAGTGCTTCACTGTAAAAACATATTTTTGCTTTTTTCGAAGCTTTTCAACCCCCTAAAGATGTTTTATCTGCCTTACATTTGGCCTCCTATTTAATTCAATGGGGTTCGGAAAGGTTCTGTTGCCGCACAGCCCATATCAGGACTTTGCTCCTATCTCACCAAGCTCTCTAGCTCAGACGCCATCACACCTCTCCCACGTCAGTATTACTGGCTAATCCTGCCTCTTATACATTTCCTTGTGTCCATCCCTAGCATCTAACCCTGCTGCGATCTACCTCAGGATAACATTGCCTTGACAAAGGCTCAAAGAGCTGAAATGTTGGCGACTGATAGTATTGACTTTTGCAGAAAAATTTCACAATAAAATTTCTTTAATTTACCATATGTGTGCCAGAAGTAATTTCTACTACATTATTGTATTTTTTCTAAACACCGGCTACTTATGGTAATACCAGAGCCCTACCATATTTACTCATGTATCACATAGACTGAAATTTTGGTACAAATCTTTTTCAGATGCATATACGGTTTTGCGCCTTTGTTATACCTTTCCTTAGGAATAGAAGATAGTGGCTCTCCCATCAAGTAAGCTGTTCATAATATAGTTTTTTTTTTTATAGATCATAGTAAAGTTCAATACTGTTCCTTTTAATGAGTATACAGAGAAAAAAGACTAAATACAGAAGTGCTCCTGTGTGAATCCACGAGTGAAGCTGCAGTGAAGCCCGGTGATGAGTGTTGGTCAGCGATGTGGATGGAGGTTCTTCTGCCATGAGTGTTCAGGTGTTCGTCCAGTCTAAACCACGTGGGAAGCATCTGCCGGGTGTTAAATGAAAGAGCCTGAGGACCTACTGTTGTACTGACCGCCCAGGTGTGGAGCAATGATTATAGTGAATGGTGGAGGCAAAAAGGTGGCTGTATTGGCCAGGTGCTGCAGGTACCAGTTGGTTCAATTCACTTTTTAATGAGTATGTCCAGAAACGGTTGTTGTGTTTTATGAGATTCTGTGGTAAACTTCAATCCAACTCCATTGATGTTTAGTTCCTTCACAAACTCATTAAATCTTTCAACTGTACAGGACCAGATGATGAGGATATTGACTATTTAGTGATAATATCTACCAATATATTGATGCCACCACTCATCTCCATCACCAAAGACCTCAGTTTTCTCCCACCAGCCCAGGACGAGATTTGCATATGTGGGGGCACATGAGCTCCCCATTGCCATCACCTGAATCTGGTGGAGGTACTTCCTGTCAGAAAAAAAGCAATCATATGTCAAGACATACAGTAGCAGAGAAGGTCCTCTATAAAATGATTATAACTTTCACACTCATCAGATCTTACTCTAAGGTAATACTTTATTGCTTCAATCCCTGCTTTATGTAATATATTACCGTAGATGGCTTCTACATATATAGAGGTTAAGATGCAATGCTCTTTCACTGTGATCCCTTGTTAATCAACAGGTCAGAGGTATCACTAATATAGCATAGGAGAGAGTTTACAAATGGGCGAAGGATCTTGTCTAAATATACCACACAATTTTTTGCAATAGAGTCTACTCCTGACATGATGGGGTGCCCCCTGTGTGTGGTTCTTGACTCTTGTGAATCATTGGGAGGTTATTGAAGGTTCGTATGACAGGGTATGTTGGCAGCAGAAAGTTAAATTCATTAACAGAGCTATGACTCTCATTTTAAGCAACCTCGAGAATTTTTTTAAGATCCTTTAGGTACAAATCTGAGGGATTCGAGGCCAGAATCTCATACATTTAGTTTTAGTTTTTTCCTAGGATAGAGTAGCACATTGTACTGTATTGTTGATAATTCATTAGTACAAGGTTGACATCCTTATCAAATGACTTTACAATCAACATTTCATTTTTCTCTAATCCCTCAAGTCATTTTGGCTCCTCACTGGTCAAATTTTAAACAATTTTTAGATTGTTACTACGAATTTTGAGTAGGTCCCTCTCAACTAGTACTATATAAATATCATACCAGACATAACTCCCTGCAGGGGCATTTTTGGTACTCTTATTTCAAAGGTCTGTGAAAGGGCCTATACCTTTTTCCCTATCATTTTGTTTACGTAGTCCTACAAGGACATCATATGCCTCCACATCATTCTCACTTTGACCAATTTTAAGGCATTGTTCCCTATTGTTGTGGGTAAAAAATTTCCTCCATTTTAGCTTTCTGCCAAAGAGGTTGGCATCCTGAACCCATTTAAAGCAATCATATTTATTTGACATCATTTATCTTCTCCCAACTGGCTGGAACATTTACTACACTGTGGGCAGAATTATTAGGCAAATTAGTATTTTGATCACATGATACTTTTTATACACGTGTTCCTACTCCAAGCTGCATAGGCTTGAGAGCAAACTACCAATTAAGTAAATCAGGTGATGTGCATCTCTGTAATGAGGAGGGGTGTGGTGTAATGACATCAACACCCTATATAAGGTGGGCTTAATTAGGCAACTTTCTTTCCTTTGGCAAAATGAGTCAGAAGAGAGATTTGACGGGTTCTGAAAAGTCCAAAATTGTGAGATGTCTTGCAAAGGGATGCAGCAGTCTTGAAATTGCCAAACTTTTGAAGCGTGATCACCGAGCAATCAAACGTTTCATGGCAAATAGCCAACAGGGTTGCAAGAAGCGTCTTGGGCAAACAAGGCGCAACATAACTGCCCATGAATTGAGGAAAACCAAGCGTGAAGCTGCCAAGATGCCATTTGCCACCGGTTTGGCCATATTTCAGAGCTGCAACGTTACTGGAGTATCAAAAAGCACAAGGTGTGCCATACTCAGGGACATGGCCAAGGTAAGGAAGGCTGAAAAACAACCACCTTTGAACAAGAAACATAACATAACACATCAAGACTGGGCCAAGAAATATCTTAAGACTTATTTTTCAAAGGTTTTATGGACCGATGAAATGAGAGTGACTCTTGATGGGCTAGATGGATGTGCCAGAGGCTTGATCAGTAAAGGGCAGAGAGCTCCACTCCGACACAGATGCCAGCAAGGTGGAGGTGGGGTACTGGTATGGGCTGGTATCATCAAAGCTGAACTTGTGGGACCTTTTCATACAACTTCCTCAAGCAGTGATACAGGAAGAAGTCGGTATCATTCAAGAAAAACATAATTTTAATGCAGGACAATGCTCCATCACATGCATCCAACTACTTCAAAGCGTGGCTGGCCAGTAAAGGTCTAAAAGATGAAAAAATAATGACATGGCCCCTTTGTTCACCTGATCTGAACCCCATAGAGAACCTGTGGTCCCTCATAAAATGTGAGATTTACAGGGAGGGAAAACAGTATACCTCTTGGAACAGTGTCTGGGAGGCTGTGGTGGCTGCTGCATGCAATGTTGATCATAAACAGATCATGCAACTGACAGGATCTTTGGATGATAGGCTGTTGAGTGTCATCATAAAGAAAGGTGGCTATATTGGTCACTAATTTTTTAGGGTTTTGTTTTTGCATGTCAGAAATGTTTATTTCTAAATTTTGTGCAGTTATATTGGCTTACCTGGTGAAAATAAACAAGTGAGATTGGAAAATATTTGGTTTTTATTAAGTTGCCTAATAGCTCTGCACAGTAATAGTTACTTGCACAAACAGATATCCTCCTAAGATAGCCAAATCTAAAAAAAAACCCACTCCAACTTTCAAAAATTTTAAGCTTTGATATTTATGAGTCTTTTGGGTTGATTGAGAACATAGTTGTTGATCAATAATGAAAAAAATCCTTTAAATACAACTTGCCTAATAAGTCTGCACACGGTGTATGTCATCAAAATGGATGTCAGCTGTAATAGGATATTGATGAGTGGCAGCTGATCATAGGCAGCTGAAGTTGTCATGTGACACAACAATGTCACATCAGTTAACTACATGACTGTGGGAATTAATTATACCTTTTTTATTCATTTTGCAGCACTGAATTGGTTAAACAGGGGTTGTCTTTCTGTGACAAGATGTTCCATGCTACAGTCCGGTGGATACTAATAGGCAGCAGAGTATTGACTAATCCTAATTTGGGATAACTGTTGCTGCTGAAAATTAATGTAATATTATTAAATTTCAATGTCAGAAATTGTAATAAGTTCTGGAAAAAATATATTACTGAGTAACAATAAAAAGGTTTTGGATAATGGCAATGCTTTTTATTACACACACACTGTGTATATATATATATATATATATGTATATATATATATATGTATATATATATATATGTATATATATATATATATGTATATATATGTATATATATATATATATGTATATATATATATATATATATATATATATATATATACACAGTATATATATATACTGTGTATATATATACATATGTGTGTATATATATATATATATATATATATATATATATATATATATATATATGTATATACACACATATGTATATATACTTTTTTATTGTTACTCAGCAATATATGTATAGTATATTAAAATTCCAAGGATGTGAGGGGTGTTTGCACAGTTGTACATTTTAGCCACTAATGACATAATAAAATTACCGACCTTAAATGGCCAAGATCAAATACTTGAACAGATATTCTTAAGTTGTGATAGCTTTAAGATTTTTTCCCACAGTTAATTAGTGTAAAATTCAGCAAAAACATTTCATATCAGCTAAGTGGGACATTAATTTACCTGCTTTTACATTATTCTTATGCCTGTAAGTAGATAATGGGTTATCAATATAATTAGGTTGGATTAATCATAATTAACTTCATCACCGTTTGTTTTTGCGGCAAATGAGTCTTCATATTCTGTTGCTATTACATTACAATTTACTTTATTTACAGTTTCTTGAAAAAGTATTCATACCCTGCGAACCCATCTTCCAATCAACTCTCACCAGCTTCCCTGTCCCTGCTGTAGAAAAGCATCACCACAGCATTATGCTCCCACCATGGCACCATAATGCTTTATGGTGGGAATGGTGTTTTTAAGGCTATGTGCAGTGTTAATTTTTCATTTAGCCCAAAAAGTTCTACTTTGGTCTCATCTGACCAAATTACTTTTTTCCCCACATGGTAGCTGTTACTCCTGCATGGGTTTTTGCAAGCTACAAATGGGACTTTATATGACTTCCTTTCAAAAATTACTTTCTACTTGCCACTCTTCCATAAAGGCCAGATTTGAGGACTAATAGTTGTCCTGTGAATAGATTTTCCTACCTAAGCTATAGATCTCTGCAGCTCCTTCAGAGTGACTATGGCACTCTTGGCTACTTCTATAAGTAAAATACAAGTAGTTCTGCATTCACTAGAGTGGTAAGAAGGGGTTTAAGTGGGGATGTCGGTCAGAAAAATAAATAAAATAATTCGATATGTGTGAGAATGTGGTAAATGATATGCTATAATACCGGTAGTATAAAAATATATAGGTTTTATTAAATAAATATAAAATCAATTCAGGGTAATGCACTAAGATGGAGGCTCAGAGTGGCACTGAAGAGCCAACTGGGTAGGTGTGAAAAATCTGTCAAGAGAAGAGACAAACAGGGATAAGTGTATTTGTATGTGGGATGGCAGGTAATATGACCTTGCTAATCCCAGTGCTTGTGTGCAGGGCTAACCTGCATAAATGCTGAGACATTGTTCTTGAGGCAACAAGCGTTGGTCAGATGGTAAAAGCTGGACAAGTTTAGAGGATTTAAATAAGTCTGTTCCGTAATTGGAGCTGCAAGAAGAGACGCCTCTCAGGTAGTGGAGTGAAGTTCCCTGGGACTAAATAGGGCTGTTAGGGACGGAACCTTAAGCGGTCTGCGGGTGTCTGGCTACAGCCATGAGCACTCTCACCTAATCACTGTTTTCATTGTGAAGGTGATGGTTCGTCCAATGCCTGTCGTTCATCGGGGGAGCTGTTAGCTCGTCAGATGAGATAAGTCGTCGGGGAAGCCGCGTGGAGCACAGTGGCGTCAGCTTCAAAAACAGAAGAGAACTAGAGGCTCCAGCCGGAAAACCTCGTGTCACAGTCTCGCGTGCTGTCAAAGTCAGTGACGTCACTGGATAAAAGTGGGAAAAATTAAATGAATGTGAGGACGCACCAGACCACACGACCAACACGTTTCGAAAGGTCTCAGACCTTCTCCATCAGGGATCTCTGATTCTCACCCATATTTAATTCTGTTATTTATTTTCTGACCGACACCCCCACTTAAACCCCCTTCTTACCCCTTCTTACCCTCTCTAGTGAGTGCAGTAGTACTTGTATTTTATTTACCCTAATTCTGACAGACTTACGCAGACCCTGCCTACCACCTGCAGCTCCTACTAGTTCTAACACAGTTACAACCAAGTTCCCCCACT
This sequence comes from Anomaloglossus baeobatrachus, assembly GCF_048569485.1. Taxonomy (NCBI): domain Eukaryota; kingdom Metazoa; phylum Chordata; class Amphibia; order Anura; family Aromobatidae; genus Anomaloglossus; species Anomaloglossus baeobatrachus. The sequence continues at coordinate 207,204,721 of NC_134358.1, forward strand.
CCCCCATTATCCCCCGGGGTGAGTGCTAGTGTCCATTTTTAATGTATTTGTTGCTTCTATAATTAGTAGTGATGAGCCAGCACTAAAATGCTTGAGCATTCAGGACTCGCATTGAGAAGGTCAGATGCTCGGACAAGTTCAACCTGAGTGCCCAGTGTAATGCAAGTCACTGGGAAACTCAAGCCTTTTTCCAGAAGACCCTAAGAAAAGAGCTGGGGAGGCAGGAAAATCGCTGAAATAGAAGAAACAGTACTCAAATAAAATGTATTGCAAAGGATGAAATCGTCGGGGAATATCCACAACATAAATTAACACATTTTTTACATGAAATCCACAGTGCTGGTCAATTCACGCTTTGGATTTTCTCAGCGTATGGATAAGATGTCATAAAATCTCATTCACTAAGCTGCTACTATTAAACAGAATTTTATCATTGTGTTTGCACCAAAAAGTGGACTTCAGATCTTTCTATACTAATAAAGCACCAATCCAGCATTTTTTATTGATTTTTTCACCGCTCAAGTGGTGCTTTTAATTCAAAGTCCCTGCCCATGGTTTTATACTTACTTTCAGGAGTTTTCACCTTACTTTGGCCATGCTCCAGTGTTGCTGCGCCATCTTCTGTCTTACTTTCCAGAAGTCAGAAGTTACATTACAAGCTCTCAATACAAGTCTATGAGAGCAAAACGAGGCTCTCATAGACTTGTATTGATTTGTGACCTCCGGTGCGCTCCATGAAACATTGAAGCTGTTGGCAGGTGACAAATTGCTGGAGACCGACTAGTGCGTTGATGATAGAGGGTGAAGACACCAAAGGGTGAGTATAAATACACGGTCAAAGTTGCAGATAAATTGGAAGAGTGAAATCCGATAAAATATCTAATTGCACTCGGACCAATGTTAAACAATGAGGCAGTGCTGATCTGCAATTTCTTCTATCAGTTGTAATCGGCCTGAAGAAACAAAATTGCGGCATGCTGCATATAGTTATGCAAAACAGCTGAAACTTACCAAATGCATGTCTACGGGTGAGAAAAAAATATTAGATGCCACATGGACCATCCTAGTGTGCCCCCCACCCCGGTAATGTTTATGCCCCTCCAGAGCTGTGTGCTCCCCACCCCAGTAATTTATATGCCCCTCAAGAACTGTATACACCCACCCAAGCAATAATATTTATTCCCCTTTAGTGCTGTATGGGTCCCCAGTAATGTGTATGCCTCCAATAATGTTTATGCCCCTCATTACTGTAGCCCCCAGCTTCTCCTTTGAGGTATGTAGTGTAGCCCCCAGCCTCCACTGTGATGTATATACAGCAGTCTCAGTTTGCACTGTATATGGCAATGTCTGTTAAAGTGATGACCGTCAAGTAGCGTGCCCTGCATAGCCATATGCCTAGGAGGAGCTGGACAGGAAACAAGCAGGGGAGGTGAGTGTGACTTTCTGTCGTCTTCTCCATATTAAAAACATCTCTAATATGTCTGTTTGTGTGCATGTAGGAGATATATATATATATATATATATATATATATACAGTGCCTACAAGTAGTCTTCAACCCCCTGCAGATTTAGCAGGTTTGATAAGATGCAAATAAGTTAAGGTCCAGTCACACTAAGCAACTTACCAGCGATCCCAACAATGATAGGGATCGCTGGTAAGTTGCTAGGAGGTTGCTGGTGAGATGTCACACTGCGACGCTCCAGCGATCCCACCAGCAACCTGACCTGGCAGGGATCGCTGGAGCGTCGCTACATGAGTTGCTGGTGAGCTCACCAGCAACCAGTGACCAGCCCCCAGCGCCGCGTGGAAGATGCTGCGCTTGGTAACTAAGGTAAATATCTGGTAACCAACCCGATATTTACCTTGGTTACCAGCGCACGGAGCTACACGTGCAGAGAGCAGGGAGCAGCGCACACTGAGCGCTGGCTCCCTGCTCTCCTAGTTATAGCACACATCGGGTTAATTACCCGATGTGTGCTGCAGCTACATGTGCACAGAGCAGGGAGCAGCGCACATCGCTTAGCGCTGGCTCCTTGCTCTCCTAGTTACAGCACACATCGGGTTAATTAACCCGATGTGTCCTGCAGCTACATGTGCACAGAGCAGGAGCCGGCACTGACAGTGAGAGCGGCGGAGGCTGGTAACAAAGGTAAATATCAGGTAACCAAGGACAGGGCTTCTTGGTTACCCGATATTTACATTGGTTACCAGCCTCCGCAGAAGCCGGCTCCTGCTGCCTGCACATTTAGTTGTTGCTGTCTCGCTGTCACACACAGCGATCTGTGCTTCACAGCGGGACAGCAACAACTAAAAAATGGCCCAGGACATTCAGCAACAACCAACGACCTCACAGCAGGGGCCAGGTTGTTGCTGGATGTCACACACAGCAACATCGCTAGCAACGTCACAAAAGTTGTTCGTTAGCAGCGATGTTGCTAGCGATGTTGCTTAGTGTGACGGGGCCTTTAGAGCCTGCAAAGTTCAAACAAGAGCAGGATTTATTAACAGATGCATAAATCTTACAAACCAAAAAGTTATGTTGCTCAGTTAAATTTTAATAAATAAATAATAATAAATTATTCAACCTCTAGGTTTAATATTTTGTGGAATAACCCTTGTTTGCAATTACAGCTAATAATCGTCTTTTATAAGACCTGATCAGGCCGGCACAGGTCTCTGGAGTTATCTTGGCCCACTCCTCCATGCAGATCTTCTCCAAGTTATCTAGGTTCTTTGGATGTCTCATGTGGACTTTAATCTTGAGCTCCTTCCACAAGTTTTCAATTGGGTTAAGGTCAGGAGACTGACTAGGCCACTGCAACACCTTGATTTTTTCCCTCTTAAACCAGGCCTTGGTTTTCTTGGCTGTGTGCTTTGGGTCGTTGTCTTGTTGGAAGATGAAATGACGACCCATCTTAAGATCCTTGATGGAGGAGCGGAGGTTTTTGGCCAAAATCTCCAGGTAGGCCATGCTATCCATCTTCCCATGGATGCGGACCAGATGGCTAGGCCCTTTGGCTGAGAAACAGCCCCACAGCATGATGCTGCCACCACCATGCTTGACTGTAGGGATGGTATACTTGGGGGCGCATGCAGTGCCATCCAGTCTCCAAACGTCACGTGTGTGGTTGGCACCAAAGATCTCGATCTTGGTCTCATCAGACCAGAGAACCTTGAACCAGTCTGTCTCAAAGTCCTCCAAGTGATCATGAGCAAACTGTAGATGAGCCTTGACATGACGCTTTGAAAGTAAAGGTACCTTACGGGCTCGTCTGGAACGGAGACCATTGCGGTGGAGTACGTTACTTATGGTATTGACTGAAACCAATGTCCCCACTGCCATGAGATCTTCCCGGAGCTCCTTCCTTGTTGTCCTTGGGTTAGCCTTGACTCTTCGGACAAGCCTGGCCTCGGCACGGGTGGAAACTTTCAAAGGCTGTCCAGGACGTGGAAGGCTAACAGCAGTTCCATAAGCCTTCCACTTCCGGATGATGCTCCCAACAGTGGAGACAGGAAGGCCCAACTCCTTGGAAAGGGTTTTGTACCCCTTGCCAGCCTTGTGACCCTCCACGATCTTGTCTCTGATGGCCTTGGAATGCTCCTTTGTCTTTCCCATGTTGACCAAGTATGAGTGCTGTTCACAAGTTTGGGAAGGGTCTTAATTAGTCAGAAAAGGCTGGAAAAAGAGATAATTAATCCAAACATGTGAAGCTCATTGTTTTTTGTGCCTGAAATACGTCTTAATACTTTAGGGGAACCAAACATAATTCTTGTGGTTTGAGGGGTTGAATAATAAATGACCCTCTGAATAAACTTTTCACAATTTAAAAAAAAAAATAAAAAAAGAAATAACATTCTTTTTTGCTGCAGTGCATTTCACACTTCCAAGCTGATCTACAGTCCAAATGTCACAATGCCAAGTTAATTCCGAATGTGTAAACCTGCTAAATCTGCAGGGGGTTGAATACTACTTGTAGGCACTGTATATATATATATATGTATACAGTATATATATACATATATTCTATGTATGTCCGTGCATATTACTTTGTATAAACTTGTCTGTTTAAATGTATTTTTGTATATGTCTTCAAATATGTACATGTATGTATGCCTGTGTACATGTTTATGCACGTGCGTATCTGTGTGTGCATGGGGCCGACTGAGTCTCTTTCACCCGGGGCCAACAAAAACCTGGAGCAAGCCCTACTTTCAGCCCGAATAGAGGCACATCACCATAGGGATCCGGCAAAGAGATAAGCCTTGTTGCTGGCTGCTGGGCTCTTATATATCGGCCACTTTATACACTATCACAATTTTTCAGTTTTCAATAGCAGTAATGCAGCTACATAACTCTCTTATTTAATGGTTGCATGCATTAGCGCTACAGAGTACAGCTGTATACTTTTTAGTCAGCTGAAATCTATCAGTAATTAGAAAGCAATCCTGCCACTTAGTGAAAAATAAAAATTCTGTGGAAAGAGAAGCGCAATAGGGTCTTACCCCGGTATATAGGGGGTCTTAAATATGCAATCCTACTCACCAAAGGGGGTTGTGAAAGTCACAACTCCTATGCAAGCATGTAACTCCAGGTCACGGCAGCAGTCCCCAATTGGCAGACAACAGAGAACAGTAGAGAAGGGTTTCACACCGCGCCAATGACCGACAACTCCTGAAGTGTCAGATTAATGCTTCTTTATTTCACGCACAGGTCAAGTCAACGCGTTTCAAGAGTCTCAGCTCTCTTCATCAGGACAAGCTGGCAAAGAACATCAAATCTGCTGTAAGGCGCCCTATACAGCATTAAATACCTTAGTCAAGATCCATAGATCCCAAAAAATAAGAACGCTACGTGTTTTGGAAAATGGCGCAAAACGTGCACCACTTTTATTGGACAAACTTGTGAATTTTTTTAACCCCTTAGATACAAGTAAACCTATACATGTTTGGTGTCTACAAACTCGCACCGACCTCAGGCATCATACCCAGACATCGGTTTTACCATATAGTGAACACCGTGAATAAAACATCCCAAAAACTATTGTGCCATCACACTTTTTTTGCAATTTTTTCCGCATTTGGAATTTTTTTGCTGTTTTCCAGTACACCATATGGTAAAAAGTATGGTTTCATTTAAAAGTACAACTTGTCCCGCAAAAAACAAGCCCTCATATGGCAAGATTGACGGAAAAGTAAAAAAGTTACGGCTCTCGGAAGAAGGGGAGCAAAAAACAAAAACGCAAAAACGGAAAGTGCCCCGGGGCTGAAGGGGTTAAAAGAAGACATGGTTAGAGCTCCAGTCCAATTTTTGCTAAATCCCAAATTGGAATAATGATCTGGAACCGGGTATCTGTGAACCTAGCGGTAGCCATGCTTCCTTTTCCAGATATTTTTCAAAACTGATAGAAGTGAAACTGTTGCTTACAATAGGATTGTTACCAGCTGTCTTGTGCCACACAGGTTCAGTCGCCAGTCTAGTTGGCTGAACAGATTTTATGTAACACTGGGATCCAGTCCCTTCCCAGTGCCTGAAAGTAAAAATTGAAAAAGTTTGATCTCTGTTTATACATTTTTGCATAACATTTTACGGTACTTCTGATTTATTGAGTCAGGCTAAAAAGCTGAACATGATGCAATGGATACATGTGAATCCAGCCTAAGAGAAGATGGGAAATGCATTCAAAATACAAATTTAATGATTGCAACTTTACAGATAATAGCAAATCATAGCATTTCTAGTCCATCAGTCATTTAGTATAACAGCTTTGTGCATGTTATAGTACGCAGGGGCTATCCAGAAGTCTAATCTGGAGCTACGCTGCTTCTGAGTGGTGCTGTTCTGCATTTGAGAGCTCTGAAATATTATGCAACAAAACAGTAGGACTCATTTGAATAGATCAGCAGCAATCACCTGATTGTCACTCACAAGTAATAATGGGCGAACCCGAACTGCAAAGTTGTGGACATATAGTGAACACATAGTGTTCATGCACAAGGTCCCGAACAGGAGTTTTCCTAAAATTGCACATTATTAACCCCTTCACGACCGGCCGATTTTTCGCTTTCCGTTTTTTTTTTTCCGCCATTCTTTTTCTGAGAGACGTAACTTTTTTATTTTTCAGTCAATATGGTCATGTGAGGGCTCATGTTTTGCAGAACGAGCTTTACTTTTAAATGAAACCATAAGTTTTACCATATAGTGTACTGGAAAACAGCAAACAAAATCCAAATGCAGAAAAATTGCAAAAAAAGTGCGATAGCACTATTGTTTTTGAGATATTTTATTCACTGTGTTCACTATATGGTAAAACTGATGTGTGGGTGTGATGCCTCAGGTCAGTGTGAGTTTGTAGACACCAAACATGTATAGGTTTACTTTTATATAAGGGGTTAAAAAAAATCTGAAGTTTGACCGAAAAAAGTGGCGCACGTTTTATGCCATATTCCGTGACGCGTAGCGTTCTCATTTTTCGGGATCAGTGATGGCTTATTTTTTGCGTCTCAAGCTGACATTTTTAACGGTACCATTTTTGCGCAGATGCTACGTTTTGATCTCCTCTTATAGCATTTTGGGCAAAAGTTGTGGCGACAAAAAAAGTCATTTTGGCGTTTGGAATTTTTTTGCCGCTACGCCGTATACTGATTAGATTAATTGATTTTATATTTTGATAGATCGGCCGTTTCTGAACGCGGCGATACCAAATGTGTGTATAGTTTTTATTTTTTTAACCCTTTAATTTTCAATGGGGCGAATAGGGGGTGATTTGAACTTTTAGGTTTTTTTGTTTATTTTTTTAGTTTTTTTAAAACTTTTTTTTTACTTTTTTTTTTATTTCACTAGTCCCCCTAGGGGGCTATTGCGATCAGCAGTCCGATCGCACTGCACTATCTGCTGATCACAGCTATACAGCTGTAAACAGCAGATACGCTCTCTTTCTCTTTTGCTGTGCCGCTGGCACAGCGAAAGTGAAAGCACTTCATGTGTAGTACAGGAGTCATCACATGACCCTGTGCTACCATGACAACTAACGGAAGTCACATGATCGCATCACGTGACTTCCGGTATTGGGCGGTAAGTAAAAGTTTACCGCGATCGCGCTTATAATGGCGCTGTCACATATTGACAGCGCCATTTAAGGGGTTAAACAGCACGAGCAGATAACGATTCTGGCACACATCTCAGCTGTGAAAATCAGCTGAGATGTGTGCTGATCGCGGCATGCTGCCGCCAGCAGACCGCAGACAGTAAAATTATGACCGCTAGGACGTAATTTTACGGCCCGCGGTCGTTAGGGGGTTAAAGAACATTAGGATTATACTTATCGGTACAGCATCGTGTCCTGCAGATCCGCTATCTCCCGACCACTTCTGCTTCTGGGTCCGATCATTAACTTCTGGCCGTATTCACTGCACTACTTGTCACTCAGCAGTCTTCGGCTTTTTTTGGCTGTGTTCACGATGACATCAGGGTTCACCCGAATCCAAGGCTTAGCCATGGACTCGATTGAACTTTGACTATCACTGTCAGTGTACAGTTCCACTTGTGCATAGCTTCTGATGCGAGAGCACCGATAGCAATATGCTAGTGACCCTCTGCTGCGGGTGTCAGCTGAGAATCATGCGACTGTGATGTGATCGGGTCACAGCTGCAGAGAAGAGGGGGAGCACTTTCTCCCCATCTCGTCCACTGCCTGTCTCTGCATATATCGCACTGCACTTGGATTACATGCAAGTGCAGTGCGATGTTTCACGCACTCCCATAGACTTGGATGGGGTGCATGAGCCGAGACTTGCTGCAAAACGCAGCATGCTGCAATTCATTCTGCATGCTGCTATGGCATGAGAAATCAATCGCAGATGGATACTGCCCCATAGTTTTGCACTGATGAGAGTGCAATCCAATGTTTTATTGGATAGCATTTGTCCGTTTAAATTGCAAGTGGAACCGTGCTTCTCGCTCTGTATAGATGCTTGTCTCTGCAGAGCAATGAAGCAGAGCTGACATTGCTCTTCCTGTGGGCTACATCAGATTAAGGATTTTTTATAATAAAGAAGGAGTCTCTAAATTTTTTTTTTGTTTTCTTTATAATAAAAAAATGTTATGTGTTGTGGTTTTGTTTTTACTCTACTAGAAATTCATCGTGGCACCATGAATTTCGGGCTTAGTACCAGCTGATAATACAAAGCTGGCCCTAACCCCATTATTACCTAGCATACCACCACCACCATCAGGTCTGCTGGACGAGTCAGAAAATAGCGCTTCTATGAATGCGCCATTTTCTGGGGCAGCTGGTGGCTGCAATTCACCATGGGGAAGGCCCAGACAGCTTGGGCACCCTGTGCTGAGGATTCCAGCCCCCCACAGCCTGGTTTTACCTTGCTGGCCATCAAAATATAATGGGAGCCCAAGCAATTTTATTTTTAAATATTTATTTAGATAATTAAAAAAAATATTGGGCTTCTCTGAAATTTGATTGCCAACCAAGGTGAAGCCAGGCAGTGGGGGTTGGCAGCCCGTAGATGTCCGCTTTATCTGTGCTGAGAATCAAAAATACGGTGGAGCGCTATGTCATTTTCTTAATGATTGATTTTTATAGTACTGTGATGTCAGGCAATCACAGACAGCATAGAGAATCGGTGTCTGTGATTGCCTGTTTAAGTAACCAGCCCATACATTTGTATGCAGCAAGAATTGCAAACAGCAATAAAGATTATAGAGGAGGGGACAGCCATGTAGTCTTGCTCAGCTGATCACACCCACTAACCAGGAGGCAGATCATATACTCTTGGCTTGAACAAAGGAAGATGCCAGAATGTATGGTCTCTTTCCAGGTATTACATCATTTGCTTGGCTGGCAAAATACAGGGAAGCCCATTATTTTTTTTTTTATTATTTAAAAAAAATAATTAAAAAAAAAAATGTGTGGGTTCCTGCCGTATTTTGATTACCAGGTAGTTGGGGGCTGGGATACTCAGCGTGTTAAGGCCCAAGCGTTCTGAACCCCCAAGCTAAAAAACGCAGCCCACAACTGCCCCTGAAAATGGCGCATTGCTTCTTAGCGCCATTTTCAGGCGCTTCACCCGCCTCGTCCAGCAGCCCTAATGGCAGTGGCACACTGGGTAATAAAGGGGTTAATACTAGCTTTGTATTCTCAGCTTGTACAAAACCCAAAATTTATGACGTTACGCCAAATTAGACATGACCACCATAAATTTCTAGTAAACAGTAAAAAACCCACAACACATAGACATTTTTTTTATTAGAAATAAAACAAAAAAAAAAAAAAAACATTTAGAGACTCAATCTTTATTATAAAAAAAATCCTTAGTCTGACATAGTCCACAAGAAGAGCAATGTCATCTCTGATTCATCGCTCTGTACAGGCAAGCATCTCTACAGAGCGAAAAGCAGGTTGACACTGACAGTGATAGTCAAAGTTCAATTGAGTCAACCCTGACATCACCACGAACACGGCCGAAAAAAGACGAAGACTGCTGAGTGACGAGCAGTAAAGGGAATACAGCCGTAAGTTATTGATCGGAACCGGAAGCAGAAGTTGTTGGAAGACAGCGGGTCTGCAGGACTTGTCACGGGATCGTTAAGTATAATGTTTATTATTAACTATATTCTTTATTTTACAGCCCATCCCATAACTCTAAAGTCCAAGCTAAGGGTTCGGACACAAGTTTGCGTTATCTCCGACACCAAACTCGGACTTTACAAAAAGCTTGGGCAAGTCTTTCGAAACCGAACATCAGGGGGTTTGCCCATCACTACCCACAAGGGAAAAGTGAGGCAACCTTTTTAAACTTAGCTGTATATAAACTATCAGACCTAGCTTAAAACAACTTCCAACACAGAAAAGCAAAACATTATTCACCAGTGGCCATAGTGGTAATATTCAGGTAAATGCCATTTTCAACATGTTCGGTAGTCTAATTGGAAGAATGCCTACAGGAAGAAAATTAACATAACCTAGAATAAAAACAGATGAGATGATAAGGAAAATGTCAACTAAGTACACTATATTATTTACATGTACTATTACTATTTACATACTGCAGGGCATTTGCTCATTTTGTATTTATCCTACTGTAGGTCGTGTTTGTTAATGGTCACAGTGTTAATATGCACCTGCACATTGCACTTATATACCAACATGTATTCCAGCCCATGATTAAAATTAAGTTATACTCTCTGTGCAATTGCTCATTTCCAGTTATTGGGCCTGTGCTGGGACAGTAATCAGCCAAAGCTCACTGCACAGTGAAAGCACTGCAATCTCTCCACTTGCTCCTTGGCTGAAAGCCTACTGTGCAACATGTGTGCAGTTGTGTATGTAGAGCAAAATGTATGTGAAGGAGCAAGGGTGGTGTATCCATTCTAGAGCTAAGAGTAACTCGAAAACTGCTTTAACTATATAGGTGAATCCATACTGAAGATTAACACATCCATGTGTATCCAAAAATAAAGTAGATCTGTAACATGTGGATATTTTCCTTTCCTTACCATCATATAAAATAGATAAGATCCTTCCTCCCTGTACACTCCTCAATATTGAATTTGTAGCTCTAAGAAGGAGATTAATTGAATAATAAATTTCATGAGTTCAATAGACATGTTAATGATATGCAAATTATGGAGGAATGGAAATAAAATTTGCAAAACATCTTGATTTATTCAGGATTTGTTTGCCTTTTAGCAAAGCAGCAGTCATTGGTTGAAAAAGAAATAGTTGCATATGGAGCTGATAGCGGATCTTGGTAATCTACATGCATTCATTTTGGCTAAACATTCCACAAACAACCATTATTAATCTCATTGATAGCATATTAAGGTGTGTAAGTCCATATATTTCAGAAGGTGATGTTCTTACGTGATACTGAGTACATTAAAATTTATTGAAAATTTGTTTTACATTTTTTATCATTTGCATATCACTGTGATTTTCATAATTCCAAGCCTTTTTCTTCATGGTGTTGTAATTTGAATGTTGGGGAGTGTATTTTTGTAAAGTTGATCTGTCATCAGATTTCATAATATAAACTTCTTTTATTATTAAATAGATCTCACATTTAATAAGGCAGATGCACTAGGACTGATATTCTACATTTGAGTATTGTGTAATGCATTATGAAAGATTCAATCAAATAGGAGAATAAAAGAGCTTGTTAGTCCAAGTGTATTTTATTGGAGTTGTAGAAAAGATTTGTAACTTTTTGTGTTGTTACTACAGTCCTTGCCAACTTCACCAAATTTTTGCAACGTTGGAGGAGATTTGCATGGTGAGGATGTGGCTGTGCACAGCAGGAAAATGTAACATAACTTATGTAAGTAGGCCTGAAATGTACTCCAGTTTCTGACGCGAAAGCTAAGAGATATGGATGAGCATGCTAACCCTTGGGTATGATGCCAGCTGTCAATTCACAGCTGGGGTGGCTTCAGGCTGCTATTTTTAGGCTGAGAATGGCCAAATATCCCTGCAGCTTCCTAGTCTGATAACATCAGCCAACAACTCTCTACTTTACCTTGACTGGTTATGAAAAACAGGGTAGACCGCACACCATTTTTTTTTAATTATTATTATTTTTTATGATTAATTATGTATTAATAGTGATGGGCGAACCCGCAGATACCGAGGATCTGTGGGTCCAACTTGATTTTAAAATACACCCGGTTCGGGCCTGGAATTAATCCTGAATATCTGCGCCAGATACCGATCCCCATATAAGTATATGGGGACCTAAATCATGCATTTTAAAATGGTGATAGAAAGGGCTAGTGGGATTAGAGCAGGCACGTTATACTTACCAGTCCCCGTATGGCTGTAACACTACGCCCAGAGCAGCTCCTTAACCTCATGCATATACACTGCTTGCCCTTCCCACTGACAATCCCAGTGTCTATGATTGGTTGTAGTCAGACCACGCCCTGACCCAGTGTGACTGCGTGTCTGACTGTTTACATTCACAGATGCTGTGTGCGTGTCTATATTGTTATAAAAATTAAATTTAAAAATTGACATATGGTACCCCATATTGTGATACCAAGCAAAGGTGAAGTGTATGGCTACAGACTGCTGCCCCAGCTGTTTGTTTATCTTGGTTGTGTATCAAAATAAGAAGAACCCCATGCTGCTTTTTTTAAAAAATATTTAAATAAATAATTTAAAAAAAACAGCAAGTGGTCACCCCCAATTTTGATACTCAGCCATGATAAAGCCAACAGCTGGGGGCTGGTATTCTGAGACTGGGGAGACCCATGGTTTTGCCCCCCCAGTCTAAAAATAGCTGCCTATAGCCACCTAGAATTCTCACATTCATTAGATGCAGCAATCCTAGCACTTTACCCTGCTCATCTCGATTGCCATGGAGCGGTGGCAATAATAAGGGGTTAATGACAGCTCACAGCTGCCACTAAGCGCTAGATTAGTAAAGGGACCCCCATTACTAATCTGTACGTGAAAAGAAATAAACACAAACACCCAAAAATCCTTTATTTGGAATAAAGTACAAAAAAAAACTACCCTCTTTCACCTCTTTCTTAATCCAAAACACCCAGGTCCAACATAATCCACACGAGGTCTTACGACTAGCAATGGGCGGACCCCGACTGTAAAAGTCTGAATCCATGTGATTTCAAAAGTATTCAGGTGCCAGGCCCAGTACCAGAGTCCTCAAGGAATTCCAGCTAATGATCTGGATCTGGCAACTTGTGAAATATAAAAAAGGGAAAATAAAAACAATGTGAATCATCAAGCGTGTTATACTAACCGAGTCTCTGGCGTGGCTTTAACTGCTCCCATAGCTTCTCACTCTTCTTCCAGTGCCACTCATTATTGCTCATCCATATTTACTGCTCCCCTACCCACTGGCAGTCCCCGCATCTGTGGTTGCTATCAGTCAGATGCGCACCCATCCTATGTGACAGTGTCTGAACAGTCACAATCACAGATCCTGTCTGTGGCTCTATATCATGGCGTGGTGCAAATGAAATAAATAAATAAATAAAACAATCGTCATAGGGTCCCCCATATTATGATACCCAGTACAGATAAAGCATGCGACCACAAGTTGCAGCCTCCAGCTGTGCACTTATCTTGGCTGTGTATCAAAATAAGAGAACACATGTGACTTGTTTCTTTTTTATTATTTAAATAAATCATTTAAACAAATGGCATGTAGTCTCCCTAATTTGGTATCCAGCCATGATAAAGCCCAACAGTTGTGAGCTGGTACTCCCAGGCTACGGAGACCATGCTCATTGGGCCCTCCCCCAGCCTAAAAACAGCAGCCTGGAGCCACTCAGGATTGTTGCATTCATTAGATGTGACAATTTTAAAACCCTACCTGGCTATTCCCTATAGGCCTGGTACAGTGGCAATTGGGGTAATAAGGGGTTAATAACAGCCCACAGCCCACAGTTCCTACAGTACCCCACCTGTGCCAACAGGTAGCCTGACCTCAGTAAACTCCCTGAGTTCACAAACCTGCATCTCCTGGCAGAAAACGGGGGGGGGGGGGGGGGGGAGAGTTGGAAACAAATACAGATTTGGTGATGAAATTTTTACAGCATATTCCTGGCAAAAAAATGCATTACTACCGCATGCGATTTTTTTTTTTTTTTTTGCTAGGAGGTGTAGATCGGGTGCAGGGTTATGGTGTAAATATTTTATCACCAAATTTGCATCTCTTGGCCCAAAATGCAAAAAAAACCCAGTTGTTGCTGTTTTGGTGGTTTTCTACTGTCATCTGGTGCAGACATTTTAGCACCAGGTTTGCACCTCTTGGCACAAAACCACAATGAAACAGCGTCAAAACTGTTTTTTTGCATTTTTGGGCCAAGAGATGCAAATTTGGTTATTACAGTTTTTCACCATATTCATGCACCCAATCTACACCCTACTGGCAAAAAAAACCCACATCAAAACCACATGAGGTGTGATGCGGTGGTGATGCGATATTTTTTGCCAGGAGGTGTATATTGGGTGCAGGAATATGTGTAAAAATTTCTGCACCAAATCTGCATCTCTTGGCAAAAAAAACCCATTGCTTTTTGCCAGGAGATGCAGGTCTGTGAACTCAGACGTGATGTTTCTGAGTTTATTAATATCACTTGAGGTCAGGTTACCTGTGATCACAGGTGGAGGATGGTGGGAACCTCTAGCAGTGACTGCAAATAACCAGAGAGATGTCACTGCTCATCATGTGGCTCAGACTGTGCCTGAAGCTCACAGCAGGCAGTTTTGTTCTATGGCCGCCCCCTGTCAATTCAGATGTAGCAGAGCTGGAATCATCCTGGGACCTCGAGTGGATTGCTTTGGACCTGTTTTTTTGGGGAGGTTAAAGAATTTGTGAAAGAGGGTATTTTTAGTATTTTATTTCAAATAAAGGATTTTTGGAGTGTTTGTGTTTATTTCTTATCACTTACAGATTACTGATCGAGGGGTCTCATAGATGCCTGCCATTACTAATCGAAGGCTTAGTGGCAGCTGTGTGCTGTTAGTAACCCCTTATTACCCTGATTGCCACCGCACTAGGGCAATCAGGTAGAACCGGGTAAAGTTCCGGGATTGTCACATCTAATGGATGCGACAATCCTGGGTAGCTGCAGCCTGTTCATTTAAGGCTGGGGAGGCCCAATAACCATGAGTCTTCGCAGCTAGAGAATACCAACCACCAGCTGTCGGCTTTATTATGGCTGGGTATCAAAATTGGAGGGACCACATGCCGTTTTTTTTAAATTAATTAAATAATAAAAACTTGTAAAAATATATATTTTTTTTAATTTACTTTTATACCATGATAGGGACACACAGACAGGGTATGTGATTGGTTGCAGTACAACGCTTTGTCACACAGGCTGGGGCATGTCTGACTGCAGCCAGTCAAAGACGCAGGTGGACGGAGGAAGCTATGAATATGGATGAGCAATAATGGGCGGCACTGGAAAAAGAGTGAGCGGATTTGGGAGCAGTTACAGCCACGCTGGAGACTCATAAAGGATAGTGCGCTTGCTTTAATCACCCTATCCTGTCTGTCACCATCTTTAAGTGCTGTATTCTGGCCCCCACAGACTTTTCTGGGGACCGGCCGGCATGCAGCCAAATATCTACATACATGCTGGAGTCACAGTGCAAGGGCAGAAAACATGTCTGCATGCTGTGGCTTCTTGTAGAGACTGACTGAGCCACAGCAATGAGTGGCAACAATACTCTATTTATTTATATTTCTTGAAGAAATGCCAAAATGTATGTTGGGGAGGGTGACGCATGTGTACATCGGACATCTCATAGGTAATCTGTGCTATCATTGCACATCGTCCTTATCTGGATTGACAAATTGTGGGGTCTACCAGGGATTCTTGTTTACATTGCACACCTCACTTTGTTACCTACTACCATTTTGCTGCTCTGGTTCTGTCACTATTTGGGATTAAATTTGGTCGCCATGGTTAGACAGCTAACACTCCAGCACTTTATTATCAATAGTGACTATACATTACCAACTGCTATATATATATATATATATATATATATATATATATATAACTTCACCAGGAGCCATTATTTGTTTTCACCCGCTGCTATGTAGTTTATTTGCACTCACATCCTGGCTTTGTTTAACAGCACTTTTTATTTAATTAATTAATTAATTAATGGAATATATTTAAATACAATGATACACTTTTTCGTTGATATGTTGTAGTACTGTCCAGGATCTACTTGGTGTCATATGTACACATTTATAATTGTTGTAGCGGTAATTTGATTGATTAGTGGATTCCTTGTATGTTATTTTGTAGAGTGTCTCTGGTTTTTGTACCTACCATTATTGCCATTGTTGTATGAAATACTTGATTGTATACTATTACCTGGTATAATTTAAATTGTGCGTTATCCATAGATATTTCATTGTGTTCATGTGATTTTTACCTGTACCAGTTTTTTTCTTATATTTATTAATAAACATTTTTTATTTTATTCATACCAGACCTCATGTCGGTTTTTCTTTTTCAATGAATTTGGTTGTTGGTTCTGATTGGTCTTTTTATACTTGTCTTTGGTTCTGGCACTTATGAATTATTTATGGTTATTATTGTATATTTACATCTGTGGTTGATTTATGTTCCTCTCTTTCAGTTCTCTTATATTCATGGTTCCCTGATCTCCGATTGAAAAGCTGTTATTATAAAGTACTAGCTGTACTACCCGGCTTCGCCCGCGTTAATAACTGCTGTTAACAAAATAGAATGTATTAACAATTCTATTCAATTGGGGAACAGAAACTTGCAGTTCCAGCAAAGGAAATAGATTTTTGATAACAATGAAAGATAATTACCTTTCACAAATGGTACAGGACCCCACAAGAGGGGGAGCACTACTAGACCTTGTACTAACCAATAGGCCAGACCGCATATCAAATCTACAAGTTGGGGGTTACTTGGGGAATAGTGATCACAAAATAATAAGTTTTCATGTATTCATTAGTAAGATGTATAGTAGAGGGGCTACAAGGACACTAAACTTCAGGTAAGCAAATTTTAAACGGTTGAGAGATGATCTTAGTGCAATAAACTGGGATAATGTACTAAGTAATAAAAGTACACAAAGCAAATGGGAGACTTTTATGAGCATCCTGAATAGGGCTTGTGCAGAAAATATACCCTATGGGAACAAACATGCTAGAAATAGGAGGAACCCCGTATGGCTAAATAGAGCTGTAACGGAAGCAATAAAAGAAAAACAGAAAGCCTTAAAAGAATTAAAGAAGGTAGGTAGTGATGAGGCATTATATAATTATAGAAAATTAAATAAAATATGTAAAAAGCAAATTAAGTTAGCTAAGTTTGAGACAGAGAGACTCATTGCGAGAGAAAGTAAAAATAATCCTAAAATATTGTTTAACTACATAAACAGTCAAAAACTGAAAAACGATAGTGTTGGCCCCCTTAAAAATAGTCTTGGTGAAATGGTGGAGGGGGATGAGGGTAAAGCCAACCTGCTGAATGACTTTTTTTCTACGGTTTTTATACAAGAAAATGCCATGGCAGATGACATGACCAGTGATACCATAAATTCACCCTTGAATATTACCTGCTTAACCCAGCAGGAAGTACGCCGCCGCCTTGAAATCACTAAGGTTGACAAATCTCCGGGCCCAGATGGCATACACCCCAGAGTACTACAGGAATTGAGTTCTGTGATAGATAGACCATTATTTTTAATCTTTACAGATTCCTTAATAACAGAGTTGGTACCGCAGGACTGGCGCATGGCAAATGTGGTGCCAATATTCAAAAGGGGGACAAAAACTGAGCCAGGAAATTATAGGCCGGTAAGTTTAACCTCTACGGTTGGTAAAATCTTTGAGGGTTTCTTGAGAGATGCTATACTGGAGTATCTCAAGAAAAATAACCTTATGACAGAGTATCAACATGGGTTTATGAGGGATCGATCCTGTCAAACTAATTTGATCAGCTTCTATGACGAGGTAAGTGCAAGCCTGGACCAGGGAAATGCAGTGGATGTTGTGTATATGGACTTTTCAAAAGCTTTTGATATGTACGGTGCCACACAAAAGGTTGGTACATAAGATGAGAATAATGGGGATAGGGGAAAATATGTGTAACTGGGTTAAAAACTGGCTCAGTGATAGGAAACAAAGGGTGGTTATTAATGGTACGTACTCGGACTGGGTCTCAATTCATAGTGGGGTACCACAGGGGTCAGTATTGGGCCTGCTTCTTTTCAACATATTTATTAATGACCTTGTTAGGGGCATGCGGAGTAGAATTTCAATATTTGCAGATGATACTAAACTCTGCAGGGTAATAAATACAGAGGAGGATAATTTTATATTACAGGGAGATTTATGTAAATTGGAGGATTGGGCTGAGAAGTGGCAATTGAAGTTTAATGTAGATAAATGTAAGGTCATGCACTTGGGTAGAGGAAATAAAATGTATAATTATGTACTTATTTGTAGAACACTGGTTAAAACAGACACAGAAAAAGACTTGGGTGTATGGGTGGATGGTAAACTTAACTTTAGTGGACAGTGTCAAGCAACTGCTGCCAGGGTTAATAAAATAATGGGATGTATTAAAAGAGGTATAAGTGTTCATGAAAAAAATATAGTTCTACCTCTGTACAAGTCACTAGTAGAGATGAGCGAACCGGTCCCGGTTCGGCTCGAGGTCGGCTCGCCGAGCGGGGGTCCCGTTCGAGTTCGGTTCGTCGAACGTTCGACGAACCGAACTCGAACGTATAGGCTATAATGGGAGGCAATCACAAACACATAAAAATGCATGATAAATGTACACAAACAGTTAATAAACATTGCCATAACACTTACCAGTCCTCGCGATCCCTTCTGCACTCTGTCTCCTGCCGCTATTCCATCCGATGATCGCTGAATCCTCCCGGTGATGGCACTGCCAGCAGAGATGCAGGACCTATCGTGACGTCAAAATAGCCATGTGACCAGTCACGTGGCTATTATCTCATTGGCTACAGACTGGTCACATGACTATGACACGTCATGTAGGACCTCCGAGTGCATCTCTCCGGTACACGGTGCACATATGTGTATCGCCGTGTACCGGCGACATGCTCTAGCACACGGTCGACTCCCCGTTCCGTTAGGGACCGGCTGACACAGCCGGTCATTAACGGAGATCACCGTTGCCATAGCAACGCAGTTAGCGGTGATGTCACCGCTAACCGCGGCTCCGAGAGCACCGTTGCTATGGTAACGCGTCTATCAGCGTTACCGCTGTTATCGCTGGCAGCCAGCACTGATCACTCACGGAGTGAAGGCTGCACGCTGCTTCCCGATTGTAGTGATGATTGTAGTGAGGATGGAGGTTCCCCAGCCCCAAGTGATGAGCTGGTGAATCTCATCCTTCCTCACTACAATCCTCACTACTACTACACTAGTGAGGATTGTAGTGAGGATGGAGGTTCCCCAGCCCCAAGTGATGAGCTGGTGAATCTCATCCTCACTACAATCGTCACTACTACTACATTAGAAAGAAAGAAGACAGAAGAGCAGGATCGTGGAGGGCTGACAGGGGGTAATAAAGATGGAGTCTCTAATGTGTCTGTGTATTTATTTCTATTAAAGTATTTTTTCTCTGTGTGGTGTTTTTTTTTAACCCTTTATTGGAGATTCTTAATGGCCGGGTCAAACGTGCCTGACATTAAGAATCTCTGGCTTAATACTGGCTAGTAAAACAAAGCCAGTATTAACTCATGATTACCCAACAAGCCACCCGGCTCCAGGGCTGTTGGAAGAGTTGGATACAGCGCCAGATGATGGCGAATCTATGAGAGCGCCATATTCTGGGACGGCTGCGGACTGAAATCCGCAGCAGAGGCGCCCAGAAACCTCGGGCTAACCTGTGCTGCGGATTCCAATCCCCAGCTGCCTAGTTGTACCCGGCTGGACACAAAAATGGGGCGAAGCCCACGTCATTTGTTTTTTAATTATTTCATGAAATAAGTGAAATAATTAAAAAAAAACGGGCTTCCCTATATTTTTGGTTCCCAGCCGGGTACAAATAGGCAACTGGGGGTTGGAGGCAGCCCGTGGCTGCCTGCTGTACCTGGCTAGCATACAAAAATATGGCGAAGCTGACGTCCTTTTTTTGTAGTTTTTTGGCAAAAAAAATAAAAAATGCTTCCCTGGATTTTCCATTGCCAGTGAAGGTAACACCAAGCAGAGGGGGTTAGCAGCCAGTAGCTGCTTGGATTACCCTTAACTAGCAATACAAAAAATGCAGCGGGAGCCCATATATATTTTTTTTAATTATTTATTTAAATAACTAAAAATAAAATGGGCTTCCCTGTATTTTGATTGCTGGACATCACAGTGCTGTAAAAATAAATCTTTAAAAAAATGACATAGCGCTCCGCGGTATTTTTGATTCTCAGCGCAGATAAAGCAGACAGCTATGGGTTGCCACCCCCATCTGCCTGCCGTTACCTTGGTTGGCAATCAAAATACATGGAAGTCCATTCATTTTTTCTATTTAAAAAATAGTTAAAAAAAAAAATGACGTTGGGTCCCCCCATTTTTGATAGCCAGCTAGGGTAAAGCAGACGGCTGTAGCCTGAAAACCACAGCTGGCAGCTTTACCGTGGTTGGGGATCCAATGTGGAGGTCCCCTCAGGCTCTTTTTTATAATTATTTTATAAATATTAATAATTACACAATAAAAGTAGGGTCCCCCCCAAATTGGATCACCAGCCAAGGTAAAGCGGACAGCTGTGGTCTGGTATTCTTAGGGTGGAAAGGTCCATAGTTATTGGGCCTTCACAGCCTAAAAATAGCAGGCCGCAGGCACCCCAGACGTGGCGCATCCACTAGATGCGCCAATCCTGGCGCTTCACCCCAGCTCATCCCGTGCCCTGGTGCAGTGGCAAACGGGGTAATAAATCGGGTTGATACTAGCTGTAAAGTCACCTGAGATCAAGCCCAGCAGTTTGTGATGTCATGGCGTCTATTAGATACCCAACATCATAAACTGTCAGTACTAACAAAAACAAAAAATCGACAAAAGAAATTTATTTGAAAAAACAGTCCCCAAAACATTTCCTCTTTCACCAATTTATTGTAAGAAAAAAAATAAAGGGGTCCCACGACGACTCTGGACCGTCTAGAATATGGGGGGGAGACACTCAGGGAACGTATCCCCCATTTTCTAGGAGTGCGGACCCTTCATGTGAGGAGTGTGGGTGCAATGAATCTGCACTCACTCTCCCCGGGTCCACAGCAGCAGAGTCCATGTCGTAATGGTTGCTACCAAAGCTGCAATGCCCTGCTCATGAGGTAAGGGCATGCCTAATCAGGAGAACTACTGTAGAGGAAGCTCTGCTCACTGGTATATAGGTGCTCAGAGGTAATAATAGATAAAATTAGTGAGTAACCTCGGCACTCTAAATCTCCCAGACTAAGTCAGTAAGTCACAACGGATAGTAATGCAAAATCACTCTTTATTGGTCCGTATTAAGAAAAAACATTTTTTCATAAGCATATATGTTTTTGTCCAAAACAAGTTACAAATGACGTTTCGGCCTGAGCCTTCGTCAGATTGGACTTATCTGCATGTAATCATGAAAAATGACAATAATCAGTATCACATAAGAGTGAGAGAACAATAACATAAACTAGAACAATGTAGAGGTACAATTGGGATGCAGCAAAAAAATTGCAACACAGCAAGAAATGAAACACATGATACAAATGTCATAATACAGTACAAGGACAATATAGTAATGACAAATATGGGGTCAGAGTAGACTTAGACAGCTCTGGTATGAAAGAGATGTCAATCATAAAGTAACATGTGCAGTAGGTGTAGAGCTACAGTATGCATGGCAGAGCTAATGGGTAGACCGACCATAGAAAAAGAACAGAGAAAAAGTGGAGAAAAAGTGGAGAAAAAAAATGGAGAAAAAGTGGAGAAAAAGTGGAGGAAAAAGTGGAGAAAAAGTGGAGAAAAAAATGGAAAAAAAGTGGAGAAAAAGTGGAGAAAAAGTGGAGAAAAAGTGGAGAAAAAAATGGAAAAAA
The DNA here is from genome assembly GCF_048569485.1 of Anomaloglossus baeobatrachus. NCBI lineage: Eukaryota > Metazoa > Chordata > Amphibia > Anura > Aromobatidae > Anomaloglossus > Anomaloglossus baeobatrachus. Next base: position 207,226,298 of record NC_134358.1, read on the forward strand.
GTGGAGAAAAAGTGGAGAAAAAGTGGAGAAAAAGTGGAGAAAAAGTGGAGAAAAAAATGGAAAAAAAGTGGAGAAAAGTGGAGAAAAAGTGGAGAAAAAAATGGAGAAAAAGTGGAGAAAAAGTGGAGAAAAAGTGGAGAAAAAGTGGAGCAAAAGTGGAGAAAAAGTGGAGAAAAAAATGGAAAAAAGTGGAGAAAAAGTGGAGAAAAAGTGGAGAAAAAGTGGAGAAAAAAATGGAAAAAAAGTGGAGAAAAAGTGGAGAAAAAGTGGAGAAAAAGTGGAGAAAAAGTGGAGAAAAACATGGAAAAAAAGTGGAGAAAAAGTGGAGAAAAAGTGGAGAAAAAGTGGAGAAAAAAATGTAGAAAAAGTTGAGAAAAAGTGGAGAAAAAGTGGAGAAAAAGTGGTGAAAATAATGTAGAAAAAGTAGAGAAAAAGTGGAGAAAAAAAATGGAAAAAAAGTGGAGAAAAAGTGGAGAAAAAGTGGAGAAAAAGTGGAGAAAAAGTGGAGAAAAAAATGGAGAAAAAGTGGAGCAAAAGTGGAGAAAAAGTGGAGAAAAAATGGAAAAAAGTGGAGAAAAAGTGGAGAAAAAGTGGAGAAAAAGTGGAGAAAAAAATGGAAAAAAAGTGGAGAAAAAGTGGAGAAAAAGTGGAGAAAAAGTGGAGAAAAAAATGGAAAAAAAGTGGAGAAAAAGTGGAGAAAAAGTGGAGAAAAAGTGGAGAAAAAAATGGAGAAAAAGTGGAGAAAAAGTGGAGAAAAAGTGGAGAAAAAGTGGAGAAAAAGTGGAGCAAAAGTGGAGAAAAAGTGGAGAAAAAAATGGAAAAAAAGTGGAGAAAAAGTGGAGAAAAAGTGGAGAAAAAAATGGAAAAAAAGTGGAGAAAAAGTGGAGAAAAAGAACGGAGAAAAAGTGGAGAAAAAGTGGAGAAAAAAATGGAAAAAAAGTGGAGAAAAAGTGGAGAAAAAGTGGAGAAAAAGTGGAGAAAAAATGGAGAAAAAGTGGAGAAAAAGTGGAGAAAAAATGGAGAAAAAGTGGAGAAAAAGTGGAGAAAAAGTGGAGAAAAAGTGGAGAAAAAGTGGAGAAAAAAATGGAGAAAGAGTGGAGAAAAAGTGGAGAAAAAGTGGAGAAAAAGTGGAGAAAAAATGGAGAAAAAGTGGAGCAAAAGTGGAGAAAAAGTGGAGAAAAAAATGGAAAAAAAGTGGAGAAAAAGTGGAAAAAAAGTGGAGAAAAAGTGGAGAAAAAAATGGAAAAAAAAGTGGAGAAAAAGTGGAGAAGAAGTGGAGAAAAAGTGGAGAAAAAGTGGAGAAAAAAAATGGAAAAAAAGTGGAGAAAAAGTGGAGAAAAAGTGGAGAAAAAGTGGAGAAAAAAATGGAAAAAAATGGAAAAAAAGTGGAGAAAAAGTGGAGAAAAGTGGAGAAAAAGTGGAGAAAAAAATGGAGAAAAAGTGGAGAAAAAGTGGAGAAAAAGTGGAGAAAAAGTTGGAAAAAATGGAGAAAAAAATGGAGAAAAAGTGGAGAAAAAGTGGAGAAAAAAATGGAGAAAAAGTGGAGAAAAAGTGGAGAAAAAAATGGAAAAAAAGTGGAGAAAAAGTGGAGAAAAAGTGGAGAAAAAGTGGAGAAAAAGTGGAGAAAAAATGGAAAAAAAGTGGAGAAAAAGTGGAGAAAAAGTGGAGAAAAAGTGGAGAAAAAGTGGAGAAAAAAATGGGAAAAAAGTGGAGAAAAAGTGGAGAAAAAGTGGAGAAAAAGTGGAGAAAAAATGGAAAAAAAGTGGAGAAAAAGTGGAGAAAAAGTGGAGAAAAAATGGAGAAAAAGTGGAGCAAAAGTGGAGAAAAAAATGGAAAAAAAGTGGAGAAAAAGTGGAGAAAAAGTGGAGAAAAAGTGGAGAAAAAAATGGAAAAAAGTGGAGAAAAAGTGGAGAAAAAGTGGAGAAAAAGTGGAGAAAAAGTGGAGAAAAAGTGGAGAAAAAATGGAAAAAAAGTGGAGAAAAAGTGGAGAAAAAATGAGGAAAAAGTGGAGCAAAAGTGGAGAAAAAAATGGAAAAAAAGTGGAGAAAAAGTGGAGAAAAAGTGGAGAAAAGTGGAGAAAAAGTGGAGAAAAAAATGGAGAAAAAGTGGAGAAAAAGTGGAGAAAAAGTGGAGAAAAAGTGGAGAAAAAAATGGAGAAAAAGTGGAGAAAAAGTGGAGAAAAAGTGGAGCACCCTTTGGTGCCTTTCATGTGGCACTAAGGGGTGCTTAGCTTTGTATTTAGCCAAAAAAATGAAAAAAAAAATGACGTAGGGTTCCCCCTAGTTTTGTAGCCAGCTAGGGTAAAGCAGACGGCTGCAGCCTGCAGACCACAGCTGGCAACCTCACCTTGGCTGGTAATTTAAAACTGAGGGCACCCCACGCTGTTATTTTAAATTAAATAAATAATTTAAAAAAAAAAAACACTTAGGGGTCCCCCAAAACTTGATCACCAGCCAAGGTAAAGCAGACAGCTGGGGCCTGATATTCTCAGACTAGGGAGGTCCATGGTTATTGGACTCTCCCCAGCCTAAAAATAGCAGGCCGCAGCCGCCCCAGAAGTGGCGCATCCATTAGATGCGCCAATCCTGGTTCTTCGCCCCAGCTCATCCCGCGCCCTGGTGCGGTGGCAAACGGGGTAATATATGGGGTTAATACCAGATGTGTAATGTCACCTGGCATCAAGCCCTGGGGTTGGTGAGGTCAGGCGTCTATCAGATACCCGACATCACCAACCCAGTCAGTAATAAAAAAAAATAGACGACAAACACATTTTTATTTGAAAAAACACTCCCCAAAACATTCCCTCTTTAACCAATTTATTAGATTGAAAAACAAATCCAGGTCTGCTGTAATCCAAGGGGTTGCCATGACGATCCACACTGTCGCAGTCAATGAAGAGCAGGATGTTCCCCATTGGCTGGGAGAGCAGTGCAGTGACCTGAGCTAACATCAATGGGTCAGCCCAGGTCACTGCAGGGGGGTGACAAGTGCTGCTGTCAGCGAGGTACATTACCTGCGCTGATCTCCAGCACTGCCGACAGCCCCTGTCACTGAGTTCAATGACCGGCGCCTTCCCCTCAAGTATCGCGAGAGGTCCGTGACGTCACCGCTAGTCAGTCTCGGGTCAGAAGCGAGAGAGGTGATGTGACAAGCGGCGGCCATGGAGGAAAGTGACAGCGCTGAGGTCGGGATGGCGGGACTTCATCACCGCAGGTAAGCCGAGCGGGGGGGGAAAGGTGTGTGTGTGTGTGTGTGTGTGTGTGTACATGCCGCGGGCAGGAGGGGGCAGAGTGAGCTGAGCGGGAAAGTGTGGGCTTCCTGCACGTAACTAAGATAAACATCGGGTTACTAACCAAAGCGCTTTGCTTGGATACCCGATGTTTATCTTGGTTACCAGCTTGTGGCAGGCTGCCTGCGATGGCTCCTGCACACTGTAGCTGTAAAAAGCCCTGCTTTTTGCTGCTAGAACCGTTCTCGAACGTATCTAGAACTATCGAGCTTTTGCAAAAAGCTCGAGTTCTAGTTCGATCTCGAATAGCCCCAAAAATCACTCGAGCTTAGAACTGGAGAACCTCGAACCGCGAACCGCGCTCAACTCTAGTCACTAGTACGACCGCACTTAGAATACTGTGTACAATTCTGGTTACGATATATAAGAAGGACATAGCTGAACTGGAGAGGGTGCAGAGAAGAGCGACCAAGATTATTAGAGGAATGGGTAGGCTGCAATACCAAGACAGGTTATTAAACTTGGGGTTATTTGTTTTGGAAAAACGAAGGCTTAGGGGGGATCTAATCCCAATGTATAAATATATGCGGGAACAGTACAGAGACCTTTCCAAAGATCTTTTTACACCTAGGCCTGCGACTGGAACACGGGGGCATCCGCTATGTCTTGAGGAAAGAAGGTTTAATCATAATCACAGACAAGGATTCTTTACTGTACGAGCAGTGAGACTATGGAACTCTCTGCCGCATGATGTTGTAATGAGTGATTCACTACTAACATTTAAGTAGAGCCTGGATGCCTTTCTTGAAAAATTTAATATTACCAGTTATGTATATTAGATTTTATGACAGGGTGTTGATTCAGGGAACTAGTCTGATTGCCGTATGTGGAGTCAGGAAGGAATTTTTTTCCCCATTGGAACTTGTTTGCCACATTGGCGGTTTTTTGCCTTCCTCTGGATCAACATGTTAGGCTACGGGTTGAACTAGATGGACTTAAGGCCACTTTACACACAGAGATAAATCTTTGGCAGATCTGTGGTTGCAGTGAAATCATGGACATATTGTTCCATTTGTACACAGCCACAAACCTGGCGCTGATTGTCCACAATTTCCCTGCAACCACAGATGTGCCGCAGATTTATCTCTGTGTGTAAAGCCCCCTTTAGAGTCTCCCTTCAACCTTAAAAACTATGATACTATGATACTATGAACAAAAATGTATTCTGCACACAAAAATCACAAAACAAATAGATAGAAATGTAATTATTAGAAGGCAAAAACTAAGCTAATAGAAGCATTTCACAACATATATTTCAACACCACAGATATTCCACACAGATTTAACTAAATTGGCCAAGTAATGTGCTCCGTCTGTCTCTTTCCAGATCTGTCTCTTTCCCCGTCTGTCTCTTTCCCCGTCTGTCTCTTTCCCCGTCTGTCTCTTTCCAGGTCTGTCTCTTTCCAGGTCTGCCTCTTTCCTCATCTGCCTGTCTCTGTCTCTCTCTTTGTCTGTCTCTATCTCTCTGTTTCTTTCCCCATCTGTCTCTTTCCAGGTCTGTTTCTTTCCCAGGTCTGTCTCTTTTCCCATCTGTCTCCCCGTCTCTTTGTCTGTGTCTTTTCCTGTCTGTCTCTTTCCCTGTCTGCATGTCTTTGCCTGTCTCTATTTCTCTGTCTCTTTACCCATCTGTCTCTATCAAGGTCTGTGTCTTAACCCATCTATCTTTGTCTGACTCTCTGGCTGCCTCCTCCTTCCCTGTCTGGCTGTCTCTGTCCCTGTCTGCATGTCTGTCTGTCTCTTTCCCCATCTGTCTCTTTCCAGGTCTGTCTCTTTCCAGGTCTGTCTCTTTCCCCGTCTGTCTCTATCTGTCTCTTTCACCGTTTGTCTCTATCTGTCTCTTTCCCTGTCTGTCTGTCTCTATCTGTCTCTCTCTGTCTGTCTCTCTCTGTCTCTCTCTATCTGTCTCCCCACCGACATCTTATCACCTCACATATAAGCTTCTTATACTATAAATGTCTTTGTTTCTATAGCAACCACTCACAGCTCCTACTAATAACTAGAGATGAGCGAACCGGTCCCGGTTCGGCTCGAGGCCGGTTCGCCGAATGGGGGTCCCGTTCGAGTTTGGCTCGTCGAACATTCGACGAACCGAACTCGAACGTATAGGCTATAATGGGAGGCAATCACAAACACATAAAAATGCATGATAAATGTACACAAACAGTTAATAAACATTGCCATAACACTTACCGGTCCTCGCGATCCCTTCTGCACTCTGTCTCCTGCCGCTATTCCATCCGATGATCGCTGAATCCTCCCGGTGATGGCACTGCCAGCAGAGATGCAGGACCTATCGTGACATCAAAATAGCCATGTGACCAGTCACGTGGCTATTATCTCATTGGCTACAGACTGGTCACATGGCTATGACACGTCATGTAGGACCTGCGAGTGCATCTCTCCGGTACACGGTGCACATTTGTGTATCGCCGTGTACTGGCGACATGCTCTAGCACACGGTCGACTCCCCGTTCCGTTAGGGACCGGCTGACACAGCCGGTCATTAACGGAGATCACCGTTGCCATAGCAACGCAGTTAGCGGTGATGTCACCGCTAACCGCAGCTCCGAGAGCACCATTGCTATGGTAACGCGTCTGTCAGCGTTACCGCTGTTATCGCTGACAGCCAGCAGTGATCACTCACGGAATGAAGGCTGCACGCTGCTTCCCGATTGTAGTGATGATTGTAGTGAGGATGGAGGTCCCCCAGCCCCAAGTGATGAGCTGGTGAATCTCATCCTTCCTCACTACAATCGTCACTACTACTACACTAGTGAGGATTGTAGTGAGGATGGAGGTTCCCCAACCCCAAGTGATGAGCTGGTGAATCTCATCCTCACTACAATCGTCACTACTACTACACTAGAAAGAAAGAAGACAGAAGAGCAGGATCGTGGAGGGCTGACAGAGGGTAATAAAGATGGAGTCTCTAATGTGTCTGTGTATTTATTTCTATTAAAGTATTTTTTCTCTGTGTGGTGTTTTTTTTTAACCCTTTATTGGAGATTCTTAATGGCCGGGTCAAACGTGCCTGACATTAAGAATCTCTGGCTTAATACTGGCTAGTAAAACAAAGCCAGTATTAACTCATGATTACCCAACAAGCCACCCGGCTCCAGGGCTGTTGGAAGAGTTGGATACAGCGCCAGATGATGGCGATTCTATGAGAGCGCCATTTTCTGGGACGGCTGCGGACTGAAATCCGCAGTAGAGGCGCCCAGAAACCTCGGGCTAACCTGTGCTGCGGATTCCAATCCCTAGCTGCCCTGTTGTACCCGGCTGGACACAAAAATGGGGCGAAGCCCACGTCATTTGTTTTTTAATTATTTCATGAAATAAGTGAAATAATTAAAAAAAAACGGGCTTCCCTATATTTTTGGTTCCCAGCCGGGTACAAATAGGCAACTGGGGGTTGGAGGCAGCCCGTGGCTGCCTGCTGTACCTGGCTAGCATACAAAAATATGGCGAAGCTCACATCCTTTTTTTTGTAGTTTTTTGGCAAAAAAAATAAAAAATGCTTCCCTGGATTTTCCATTGCCAGTGAAGGTAACACGAAGCAGTGGGGGTTAGCAGCCAGTAGCTGCTTGGATTACCCTTAGCTAGCAATACAAAAAATGCAGCGGGAGCCCATATATATTTTTTTTAATTATTTATTTAAATAACTAAAAATAAAATGGGCTTCCCTGTATTTTGATTGCTGGACATCACAGTGCTGTAAAAATAAATCTTTAAAAAAATGACGTAGCGCTCCACGGTATTTTTGATTCTCAGCGCAGATAAAGCAGACAGCTATGGGTTGCCACCCCCATCTGCCTGCCGTTACCTTGGTTGGCAATCAAAATACAGGGAAGCCCATTAATTTTTTCTATTTAAAAAATAGTTAAAAAAAAAAATGACGTTGGGTCCCCCCATTTTTGATAGCCAGCTAGGGTAAAGCAGACGGCTGTAGCCTGAAAACCACAGCTGGCAGCTTTACCGTGGTTGGGGATCCAATGTGGAGGTCCCCTCAGGCTCTTTTTTATAATTATTTTATAAATATTAATAATTACACAATAAAAGTAGGGTCCCCCCCAAATTGGATCACCAGCCAAGGTAAAGCGGACAGCTGTGGTCTGGTATTCTCAGGGTGGAAAGGTCCATAGTTATTGGGCCTTCACAGCCTAAAAATAGCAGGCCGCAGGCACCCCAGACGTGGCGCATCCACTAGATGCGCCAATCCTGGCGCTTCACCCCAGCTCATCCCGTGCCTTGGTGCATTGGCAAACGGGGTAATAAATCGGGTTGATACTAGCTGTAAAGTCACCTGAGCTCAAGCCCAGCAGTTTGTGATGTCATGGCGTCTATTAGATACCCAACATCATAAACTGTCAGTACTAACAAAAACAAAAATCGACAAAAGAAATTTATTTGAAAAAACAGTCCCCAAAACATTTCCTCTTTCACCAATTTATTGTAAGAAAAAAAATAAAGGGGTCCCACGACGACTCTGGACCGTCTAGAATATGGGGGGGAGACACTCAGGGAACGTATTCCCCATTTTCTAGGAGTGCGGACCCTTCATGTGAGGAGTGTGGGTGCAATGAATCTGCACTCACTCTCCCCGGGTCCACAGCAGCAGAGTCCATGTCGTAATGGTTGCTACCAAAGCTGCAATGCCCTGCTCATGAGGTAAGGGCATGCCTAATTAGGAGAACTACTGTAGAGGAAGCTCTGCTCACTGGTATATAGGTGCTCAGAGGTAATAATAGATAAAATTAGTGAGTAACCTCGGCACTCTAAATCTCCCAGACTAAGTCAGTAAGTCACAATGGATAGTAATGCAAAATCACTCTTTATTGGTCCGTATTAAGAAAAAAAAATTTTTCATAAGCATATATGTTTTTGTCCAAAACAAGTTACAAATGACGTTTCGGCCTGAGCCTTCGTCAGATTGGACTTATCTGCATGTAATCATGAAAAATGACAATAATCAGTATCACATAAGAGTGAGAGAACAATAACATAAACTCGAACAATGTAGAGATACAATTGGGATGCAGCAAAAAAATTGCAACACAGCAAGAAATGAAACACATGATACAAATGTCATAATACAGTACAAGGACAATTTAGTAATGACAAATATGGGGTCAGAGTAGACTTAGACAGCTCTGGTACGAAAGAGATGTCAATCATAAAGTAACATGTGCAGTAGGTGTAGAGCTACAGTATGCATGGCAGAGCTAATGGGTAGACCGACCATAGAAAAAGAACGGAGAAAAAGTGGAGAAAAAGTGGAGAAAAAAATGGAGAAAAAGTGGAGAAAAAGTGGAGAAAAAGTGGAGAAAAAAATGGAGAAAAAGTGGAGAAAAAGTGGAGAAAAAAGTGGAGAAAAAGTGGAGAAAACGTGGAGAAAAAGTGGAGAAAAAGTGGAGAATAAGTGGAGAAAAAATGGAGAAAAAGTGGAGAAAAAGTGGAGAAAAAGTGGAGAAAAAGTGGAGAAAAAATGGAGAAAAAGTGGAGAAAAAGTGGAGAATAAGTGGAGAAAAAGTGGAGAAAAAGTGGAGAAAAAGTGGAGAAAAAGTGGAGATAAAAAGTGGAGAATAAGTGGAGAATAAGTGGAGAAAAAGTGGAGAAAAAGTGGAGAAAAAAATGGAGAAAAAGTGGAGAAAAAGTGGAGAAAAAGTGGAGAAAAAGTGGAGAATAAGTGGAGAAAAAGTGGAGAAAAAGTGGAGAAAAAAATGGAGAAAAAGTGGAGAATAAGTGGAGAAAAAAATGTAGAAAAAGTGGAGAAAAAAATGGAGAAAAAGTGGAGAAAAAGTGGAGAAAAAGTGGAGAATAAGTGGAGAAAAAGTGGAGAAAAAGTGGAGAAAAAGTGGAGAAAAAGTGGAGAATAAGTGGAGAAAAAGTGGAGAATAAGTGGAGAAAAATTGGAGAAAAAAGTGGAGAATAAGTGGAGAAAAAAATGGAGAAAAAGTGGAGAAAAAGTGGAGAAAAAAATGGAGAAAAAGTGGAGAAAAAGTGGAGAATAAGTGGAGAAAAAAATGTAGAAAAAGTGGAGAAAAAAATGGAGAAAAAGTGGAGAAAAAGTGGAGAATAAGTGGAGAAAAAAATGTAGAAAAAGTGGAGAAAAAATGGAGAAAAAGTGGAGAAAAAATGGAGAAAAAGTGGAGCACCCTTTGGTGCCTTTCATGTAGCACTAAGGGGTGCTTAGCTTTGTATTTAGCCAAAAAATGAAAAAAAAAATGACGTAGGGTTCCCCCTAGTTTTGTAGCCAGCTAGGGTAAAGCAGACGGCTGCAGCCTGCAGACCGCAGCTGGCAACCTCACCTTGGCTGGTAATCCAAAACTGAGGGCACCCCACGCTGTTATTTTAAATTAAATAAATAATTAAAAAAAAAACACGTAGGGGTCCCCCAAAATTGGATCACCAGCCAAGGTAAAGCAGACAGCTGGGGCCTGATATTCTCAGACTAGGGAGGTCCATGGTTATTGGACTCTCCCCAGCCTAAAAATAGCAGGCCGCAGCCGCCCCAGAAGTGGCGCATCCATTAGATGCGCCAATCCTGGTGCTTCACCCCAGCTCATCCCGCGCCCTGGTGCGGTGGCAAACGGGGTAATATATGGGGTTAATACCAGATGTGTAATGTCACCTGGCATCAAGCCCTGGGGTTGGTGAGGTCAGGCGTCTATCAGATACCCGACATCACCAACCCAGTCAGTAATAAAAAAAAATAGACGACAACCACATTTTTATTTGAAAAAACACTCCCCAAAACATTCCCTCTTTAACCAATTTATTAGAATGAAAAACAAATCCAGGTCTGGTGTAATCCAAGGGGTTGCCATGACGATCCACACTGTCCCAGTCAATGAAGAGCAGGATGTTCCCCATTGGCTGGGAGAGCAGTGCAGTGACCTGAGCTAACATCAATGGGTCAGCCCAGGTCACTGCAGGGGATGACAAGTGCTGCTGTCAGCGAGGTACATTACCTGCGCTGATCTCCAGCACTGCCGACAGCCCCTGTCACTGAGGTCAATGACCGGCGCCTTCACATCAAGTATCGCGAGAGGACCGTGACGTCACCGCTAGTCAGTCTCGGGTCGGAAGCGAGAGAAGGTGATGTGACAAGCGGCGGCCATGGAGGACAGTGACAGCGCTGAGGTCGGGATGGCGGGACTTCATCACCGCAGGTAAGCCGAGCGGGGGGGGGTGTATGTGTGTGTGTGTGTGTGTATGTGTATGTATGTGTACATGCCGCGGGCAGGAGGGGGCGGAGCGAGCTGAGCGGGGAAGTGTGGGCTTCCTGCACGTAACTAGGATAAACATCGGGTTACTAACCAAAGCGCTTTGCTTGGATACCCGATGCTTATCTTGGTTACCAGCTTCTGGCAGGCTGCCAGCGATGGCTCCTGCTCACTGTAGCTGTAAAAAGCCCTGCTTTTTGCTGCTAGAACCGTTCTCGAACGTATCTAGAACTATCGAGCTTTTGCAAAAAGCTCGAGTTCTAGTTCGATCTCGAACAGCCCCAAAAATCACTCGAGCTTAGAACTGGAGAACCTCGAACCGCGAACCGCGCTCAACTCTACTAATAACCTGTAGTTCCAGGCTCCATTTACTTTAATGAAGGCATATTTTTTGGAGAGTAACTGTAAAGTGCAGGGTTAAATTTTCCTGTCAAAACATAGTCTACGACGTTCCCTAGGTCACATGAGGTGTCTTTGCAAAATTTTGTGATTGTAAATGCGACGGTGCGAATACACTTTTCGCTTCACTTTTTCCTCATTATGTAGATAGGAGAAAAATTGATTGGTAAATTGGAACGTGCAGGGTTAAAATTTCGCCTCACAACATAGTCTATGATGCTCTCGGGGTCCAGAAGTGTGAGTGTGCAAAATTTTGTGGCTGTAGCTGCGACGGTGCAGATGCCAATCCCGGACACACACACACACACACACACACACACACACACACACATACATACACACATTCAGCTTTATATATTAGATTGACCTACTCCCTAAGCATAAGAGTTAAAAATTCTGGGAGTAGACCTATTACTAGAAAGCATTTCAAGAGTTGAAGGACTTATATCAGAAAGTCAACATCTGGTCAACCGCATTGTTATTATGACATGTGTATGTCATAGAGTGAAATCTACCACTTGGGACCCTGCCTCTATATTCCTGACCTTCTCCTATGTCGTGCTGATGTTAAAAGTGTGTAGTACTTCACTTAGAAATAAAATAAAAGAAAAAAGTTTAATACCATGTTAGCCAGTTGAAAAATGTTTGATTGATCTCAGTGTTTCTCCCACTGAGAGCAATCAATCACTTAGAAATGAAAGGGAGCACAATGAAATGTTCAGGAGAATAAAGAACAATACATAGATACATTTTCAACATATCTTTCATGGTTTTGTTCTGCATTAATGTCTCAGTTACTCTCCAACTCCCATTTTTCTGTTCTAACAAGCTAACAAGTGCAGATTGAGTAGGAGACTGATCAAAGTAGATTGATGCTGTAATCTAGCAAGAAAATATGTATGTATGGTGCCGCTCTAACAATGCCCTTTTAAACTACTATATGTATTTTTCTAATAATTATTGCAAATTTAGTTTCCAATCTAATAGAACAATGCTTTTTCATTGACCAAGTGACCCACATATTTAGACTGAAAGCCAATAAATATTATGGTATTTAAGCTAAAAAGTCATGGTATCAATTATTTTCATTGTTATAGATGATCTTTTTTACCATATTAAACTGAAGACTATAGATTGAACCCTCTGTATTGGGCCATTAAATGTTATTGCCTGCTAAGTCTAAACCTCTGCTCTGTAAAGTCACAAAAAAATTCATACAATACCTCTGGTGAAGAATCTATGTAATGAAATTGCAAAAAAGAAAAATATATTATCAAGATTTTAGATTGTTGTTCAACGTATGTTTCTTTGAGCCTTATTCTCACACTCTAAGGCTATGTTCACACATTGCATCTCTTACTGCGCTTTTGGTGCATTTTTGACATCACAAAGATTCACCTAAGGCCGGTTTCAGACATCCGTGTTTAATCAGGTACCAGTCACATGCATGGTTATGGTCACACGTGTGTCACATGTGTGACATTCGCCTTTGCATACGTGTGACAGGTATCGGAGAAAACACGGGTCTGTGAAATAAAAAGATTTTCCATATTTACCTGCTATCTCCGGCTCTGCTGCCTCACGCTCCTCACTGCTGCTCATTATACTCATCAATTATTCACCGCACTCAGGACCTGGAAGCCGGAGCATTGCGGGGACAGCGCTGGGGACAGCGCTGGGAACAGCACCACCAATGACAGCACCGCGGGGACAGGTGAGAATTCTGCAAGCACAGTGACATCCAGGAGGTCATCGGAGTTACCAATGAAATCTGATGACATCCTGATTACCTCCGCGACTGTGATGAGTCCCCGATGAGTCCCCGATATTCCGGCTTACAGGTTCTCACTACATGCAAACACATACACACACACACACCCAGCACACACACCCAGCACACACACACAAGTATACACTGAGCACATGTACAAACATATGTAAACCCACATAGCAGACATACATGGATGCACCGAGCACATACACACAGATAGCGCACATGCATGCATACACTGAACACACACACAAACACACACACTGCTGTATACTCACACAGCGATGAAGTCTCCGTGATGTTGCTGCTTCCAGCTCCTCAGTGCACTGAATATTCAGTGAGCATAATGAGCGGGGGGTCAGGAGCAGGAGGCAGCAGAGCTGGAGACAGCATCGCTAGATACAGATAAATATAGAAAATATTTTATTAAAAAGTCCCATGTTTTCTCCGGTACGTGTCACACTGATGTCACACGGATCACATCAGTGTGCGATCCATGTAACACCCGTGCTGCCGGAGAAAAAACAGATATGTCTGCGTGTGTGCGTGCGGGGTCATGACAGGCCACACGGTCCATGTGAAAACACGGACGTGTGAGTAACAGCAAATAATAGCATGGGTACGTGTGGCATCCGTGTTTAAAACGGATGTCACACGTACCTAAAACACGGATATCAGAAACCAGCCTAAATGCATCCATTTATTTCTCCCAGCAAAGTCTATGAGATTTCTATTTTGCTGTCCGCACTGTGCATCTTTTCTTGCCTGCATCTTGGCTGCGTTTCTAAAGACACAGCCAAGATGCAGCATTTCAATTCTTTTTGCGTCTTGTTCTTGCATTTCTGAGGACTGGCAGATCAATCCCCCGCTGACTTGGGGTCGGTGGGGGATTGATCCATGGTATCTGGCTATATGCCCGTCCCCATAAAGTAAATGGGGACCAGAATCTGGCGCAAAGAGGTAGGAGCAAGTGCTTCATACTTATCAAATTACTCGCGCGGCTGTCACACTGCTCCCGCTGCTCCCGCTGCCCTTCATTCACTTTCCAAGCCACTCATTACCTTCACTGAATATGTATTGTTTCTCCCGCCCACTAGTGTCTGTTATTGGTTGCAGACAGATGAGCCCCCACCCTGAGTGAAAGCGTGTTTACCTGCAACCAATCACTGACGCCGATGAGCAGGACTATATCGTACAGTAAAATAAATAAATAAATTAAAAAAATTGGCATAAGATCCTCCAATATCTTGATAGCAACACAGATAAAGCCCAACAGCTGGGGATACTCATAGACTAATAATATCTGCCAGCAGCTGCCCGGAATTGCAACAACCATTAGATGTGACAGTCTTGGCACTTTACCTGGCTCTTCCCTCATTGCCTTGGTGCGATGCCAATTGAGGTAATGAGTTAATAATAACCCATAGCGGCCACTAAGTCCTAGATTAGTAATGGCAGGCATCTACCTAAGGCTACTTTCACACATCAGGTTTTTTCCATCAGGCACAATCCGGCAAAAAATGGGTAAAACAGATCCGGTACCGCATCCGTTTTATCCCCATAGATTTGCATTGTTACCGGATTGTGCCTGATGGCTTTGCGTTGCATCCGTTTTTTTCTAGATGCGGCAAAATTAATTAAAGCGGCGGCCGGAGGAAACGTATCTTGCAACGCTTTTTTGTCTGGCAAAAAAAAACGCATCGCGCCGCATCCAGCCGCTGCGTCGCATTTTTCAATGCATGCCTACGGACGCTGGATGCGGCGCGATGCGGAAAAAAATGCATCCAGCCGCCACATATGGTTTCTTCCACTGCGCATGCTCAGTAGTGTGCCGCAACTGGAAAAAAACGGACAGGCCGCATGTAAAAACTTATGCAAAGGATGCGGTGTTTTCGTCGCATCCGTTGCATAGGTTTCACAGCCGGATTGAGCCGCACTGCTCAAACCGGATGTGTGAAAGTAGCCTAAGACACCCCCATCACTTATCTGTAAGTGAAATGAAATAAACACAAACTCTGAAATAATGTTTTATTTGAAATAAAAGTCAAAAAGCATCCTCTTTCACCACTTTATTGACCCCCAACACAACCCTCCAGGTCTGACGTAATCCACACGCTTCCAGCTCTGCTAAATATCTGAAGCTCATTGCAAGCACCATAGAACAGTAATGCCCACTGTGAAGTTCAGGCCACAACTGAAGTGAGCCACGTGCTCAGCAGTGATATCACTTAGGTTAGCCGCGGCCACAGCATGGCCACGGCCTCCACATGAGACAGCAAATCACCTGAGTGATGTCCCGTTAATCGCACGGCTCACTTCAATCATGGCCTGATTTGCGGTCACAGGTGTTATTTGCGGTCCATCTGTGGCCACAGGTAACCTGAGTGATGTCACTACTTATCGAACAGCTCACTTCAGTAGCTGCGTGGAGCTCACAGCGGACAGTCTTGTTCTATGTCACTCGCTGTGAGCTTCAGATATGTAGCAGTGCTGGAAGCATTTTGGGACCTTGTGCGGATTATGTCAGACCTGGAGGGGTGTTTAGGGGTTAATAAAGTCGTGAAAGAGGGTGCTTTTTAGTCTTTTATTTCAAATGGATTTTTTGGGGGTTTGTGTTTATTTACTTTCACCTACAGATTAGTGATGTGGGGTGTCTTATAGACGTCTGCCATCACTAAGGGCTTAGTAGCAGCTGTTGGTTAATAACCTCTTATTACCCCAATTGCCACTGCACCGGTCCCAGCGCCCTTTCCACCATAATAATTTCAGCCCTCGGTTGTCTGTGGTACCTTGGCTGGTTTTAGAAAAATGGAGGGGACCCCACGTCATATTTTTTGTTAATAAATCAAATAATTAAAAAAATGCATGGGATCCCCTCTACAGCCTGCAGCTGCTGCTGTTCCTGTGCTGAATATGAAAAATGGGGGATACGCCATGTCAATTGTTTAGCAAAAAAAAAAATAAAAATAACAGCTGGCCAAGCTAGCTATCCCTCTATCAAGCTAACCTGTTATTTCTTTCTATCTATTCTATCTGTTCTTTCTTATTATCTATTCTATATGTTCCTACCTATTATCTATTATCTATCTACTATCTATCTATTATCTATCTATTGTGATAACAGGTTCGGGGATCGCCTTTGCTGGGTTCAAAGGGCACGTAGGTTCGGTATTCACCCCAGGAAGACAGGGGAATTCCAGGTGTAAATGACGCTTGGTCAGGTTTATTGCAGTGAAGCACAAACAAACAAAAAAACACCAACAAAATAAATCCTTGCCTGTCCGGCGCTAACTATACAGGATGATATCCTCACTACAGACTTTTAGGGCTTCTCCATTCCAGCTAACCATACAGATATCGAGCAATGCTCCCACTCACAAGTGTCTCCTACACAGACAGGCTTTCTGTGTTCCCAGATTAAGAGCCTCCCCCAACTTCCCAGCTTCTTTTTACATCTGTCCTTTGCCTCCCATTAATCCATTAATAGCCAGGTGATCCTGACCAGGCTAGGTCACATAAAACCGATACCGGGGCGAGATATACCTGCCCTCATCCACTAATCCCACATGAGTCTCACGCTATAAACCTATCTATTATCTAACTATTATCTATCTATTATCCATATATCTACTGCCTCTCTATCTATTCTAGCTATCTATAAATTATCCTATTCTATCATATTTTATTTCTCCCTTAAATGCATTAACAAAAACACGGCAAAAATGTGGCAAAACGTCATGCGTCTTTTGGGCCACAAGTTGCATTTTCTGAGACCGCAGGAAAAAGATGCTGTCAAGATGCACTCAGGAAAAAGATGTAGTGTGTGAACAAAGATGTTTTAATTTTCATTGTATCTCTGCTTCTCGTGCAGATATAAAGGATAAGAGGATGTTTGACAAGCTCCTGAAAACTTTCATAGTGCGAATGTTGATATTTTAGTGTGATTAAGTACTATTTCCCTGTTCTGGCCTGTGAAAATTAGGTAGTTGACTCAGAAAGGGTTAACAGCTGGCCATCCCAAGTGGTGAAAGAAGTTGCAAGGGAACTAGGGGAGAGTAATTCTCAGTTTTAGGCCCCCTTCACACGTCCGTGAAAATCACACACGTTTTTCATGGACGTGTCAAAGATATATCCCTCCGTGTGCCATTTTTATGGCACAACGTGTGTTCTCCGTGTGTTATCCGTGATAACACACAAAGATCGGGAACTTTCTGCTAACCTGTCCCTAGCATTGCTGTCCATTCCTCCACTCCCCGTTGCTGCTTCTTCCACCCGCAGTGGAGGGAATATACGATGAGCATAATGAGCAGGGGTCGGAAGTGAGTGAGAGCAGTGGCAGAGACTGCAGCACTGGGGACAGGTGAGTATAGAATTTATTTTTTTTTACCAAGACGTGTGTTTTCTCCGGTATGTGTCACACGGATCACATCCGTGCGGGCCGTGTGATACCCGTGATGCCGGAGAAAAACGGACATGTCTATGTGTGGAGCACATGGGCACGCATATGCTCTACACGTACACGCAGTCCATAGCAAAACATGCACGTGTGCGCAGACCCATAGATTTTAATGGGTCTACGTGTGCATATGTCTCCGGCACGTGAGGAAACGGACCAAACACGTACCGGAGACACAGATGTGTGAAGGGGGCCTTAAGGCTGCTTTACACGCAGTGACATCGCTAGCGATGTCGCTGGTGAAAGCACCCGCCGCCGTCGGTTGTGCATCATGGGCAAATCGCTGCCCATAGTGCACAACATCGCTAGGACCCGTCACACATATTTACCTGACTAGCGACATCGCTGTGGCCGGCGAACCGCCTCCTTTCTAAGGGGCGGTTCGTGCGGCATCACAGCGAAATCACAAGGCAGCCATCCAAAAAAAGCGGAGGGGCGAAGAGCAGTCAAAAGAAAGTGACGCCCACCTCGTTGCCGGAGGATGCAGGTAAGGTGTTGTTCCTCGTTCCTGGGGTGTCACACGTAGCGATGTGTGCTGCCCCAGGAACGACGAACAACCTGCGTCCTGAACAAGCAACGATATTTGGGATTAGAACTACGTGTCAACGATCAATGATTGGGTGAGTAATTTTGATCGTTAGTGGTCGTTCGTACGTTTCACACGCAACAACGTTGCTAATGAGGCCGGATGTGCGTCACGAATTCCGTGACCCCCAACGACATCTCATTAGTGATGTCTTTGCATGTAAAGCCCCCTTTAGGCAATGAGAGTTCTGTAGTGAAAAGAGAAGTTGAATGCCAGATCAGCATTTGGGTGTGTATTAAAGAGGAGATCCAGTTACAAAGTTAGCCAGCCAGCGACTGGATTTGAAGTGTCAGTAAAATCTTAAGACAGCAGGCAAGCTGGGATATCTTGCATGACAAGCTGATGTGGTAGATTGTAGCGTTTATGACGCGCCTACGGGGTCTGGGGTGTTACTTGTCACCGGGTCGGTGTAGGGGGGTTGGGATGTCACATCGGCCCAACCCAGTTCCGCGACCCCAGCGTTGTCAATAAAAATAGAGAGGTAATTTACAGGCAGAATAGAGTCAGTATTTGTGACGCCCCCTGTGGTTTGCAGCTAACATAGGAGCCGCCGCTGCGGGAGGTATCCTCTGGGGCAGATGATAGCACAGCTCGGTTGGTGCAGCTCTCCACAGGCAGAGCTCAGGGCCCAGGGATGTTGGGAGTAGTAGTCCCTTGTTGCCGTGCAGCTATGGTGAGGGTAGGGTGATGGAAGGATTGGATGACACAGGGGTTGTAGACAAAGTTTTTTACTCACTGAAGTATCACCACCTCTGGCATGCTGGACTCTGCTGTCATGGGCCCCAGCAGTTCCCGGATAGTTCGGAGGTCAAAGCCGGTGCTTATTTCCGTGCATCCTTCCTACTTGCACTGTAATGATTGAGTCCCTGTGGCTTGAAGCTACACTGAGACTCTCGTCCTTGTAAATGTTCCGGTTATGTCCTGTATGGCAGGCAGCATGAGTCCTTTACTGGTGCTGCTCTTTTGTCTCGGCTTCTTGCTCTAGTATGCTGCTGTGCCCCGGGCACTGTTGTGGGCCAGAAGACTTGAAATCTTCTGCCCTACGGATTCTGCTTGTGGGACTTGCAGTACCCACACAGCCTAGGGCTCCACACCCTGCTCTTTGCGCTCGGTTCTGGGGGAGCTATGGCACAGCTCTCTCTTCAGCGCCTGTCTTCTCGCTACTCCCTGTTTGAACTTTCTGTCACTTCCCTGTGTGTGTGTCACCTTACTCCCATTTTTATGATGCTCCGCCCCCCGGGTTACTGTACTGGTTGGCAGGATGTCAAATATCTTGTTATGGCCACGTCCTACGCTAACCCAGTCTCAGTGGGGGGGAAACTAAACTGTGTGTTTTGTGGATTGTAGTGATTACTGACAATGACTCTTCTGTACCCGGGATGAGTACCGCACCTCAGCCGAGGTGCAGTACCCTGTGGCGACTGAAGCCTCAGGGGCGCCACACTCCCCGACAGCTAATCCCAGCACATCCACGGGCTGGAAAAGAACAATACAGTAGTTTTGACTGCAAACATTTGTTATGCTGTAAAACATCAACATTTCTTCCCTTTATGGGAGGCATGGTTTATTGAACATTAAACTCTTACATTTTCTACATTAAGACATATAAAACTCTTAGTACCATAAAATGCAGTAAAGCATTTGCTTTTGCACCTTTTATTGCTCTGACCAAGTGCAGCAAATTAGCAGCAAATAAATAGTATGGGGGACCTACCTCAAACCTCCAATGTAGGTTCTGGGTGTGCTTCAGAGCATTCCAGACAACTCTTCTTTACTTCTGCATGCGCGACAGGTTTTGGGGTCCTGTGGTCATGTTAATTCTGGTATAGAACACAACAGGTTCTAATTATTTACAGGGTAGTCCTGGCCACACCTAGTCCAGTGGCTCAGTTGTCCATTTCAACAAAATATTATTCATTATGCAGTATTACTATTCCGGACACCATTTACCAATCTATTTACATTCTTTACATCAGCACTTTACTCCTTTTTGGCTGTTGGCTTTTGAGGGCTGGTTCCTGCCCCCAGGTTCTGTCCACTCATGGGACATCCTCGGGCGTTGTGCCCCGCTTGGTCGCAGCGGCAGCAAAACGGTTGCTCGTTGGCATTATAACGATCAGGAACTTGGGGCAATAGGTTTCTTCCTTGCCGCCACCAGGAGAGGTCGTCAACACTAGAGGCCAGTTCAAAGGTTGCCGATTGCTGCGCCCCTTGCTGAGATTACACTACTTTGGTCAGAGCAGCCATACGTTGGGTCAGCTTCAGGACCTGGAGCTGCAGCTCAGCGATAGAATCTGCACCTAATGTCTGTTCACAGGCTCCCATTGTCACTTGAGTTGCCAGTACCAACTCCAGTTGCAATACCGCAAAGGACTAACGAGGCTCGGTGTCATGGAGGGTCTGTTCCCTTAACACCTGGATAGCCCGATCTTTAAACTCTGCGAAGCTGAGGGCTGGATTCTGCAGGGTCACGATGTGCAGCCGGGTCCGATGGGCGTCGGAGAGGAGTCCCTCTATGAATTGGTCGGTCAGCAGTCGGTCCTCATCCCGCACCCCATCTGGATAAATCTGCCAAACAGCTCTCATGGCATCTGAAGGTTCAAAGCGTAGTCCCGTGCTCGGTCCTGCATCTTTTGTTTTCACCCGTATAACCTCATTTTAATCTTGGCCATGTGGGTGTCGATGATATCTTTCAGCTTGACCAGGATTTGCCTCACCATTCTCTTTTCAGCCTATGGCCAGGATCTGACCTCCCGCCGAGCTGCCCCAGTCAGATGGCTGATTAAGATGTTGGTTTTCTGGTTTTCAGCCGGGGGTATAGCCAGAACAAGCTGTACAATCTATCTTTGAAGTCAGTCAGAGTATACGCTTCGAGTACTGTGGTAGCCATGTTACCCCTGGAAGATACAGCATTAAGAACGGTATTAATGGTGTTGCGGCTATGACAAAGGCTACAGGGATGGCCTGATTTTCTTCAGTTGACATATCTGATCAACTCGCCTATCTACGGCAGCGGGGGCTCCTCTTCGTGTGCTTCCCTGGGCTCCACCCACGATGACACGCCGCTTTTCTTCCCATGCGGCACAGCTAATGGCGACCGTTGTTTTGAGAGAACACTATATACACAGTTCATTAGGCGCACAGTACTCATCTGTAACGGGCATGAAATAATGTTCGTGACGCTAAGCTGATGCACCCACGGGGTCTTGGGGGTTACTCGTTGCCAAGCCAGTGTAGGGTGGTTGGGATGTCACAGCGGCCTGACTTGGTTCCGTGACCCCAGCGGTGTCAATAAAGACGGAGGGGTTATTTTCAGGGCAGAATAGAGTCTGTATTTTTGATGCCACCTGTGGTTTGTGGCTAACATTGGACCCACTGCTGTGGGAAGTATCCTCTGGGGCAGATGATAGCGCAGCTCGGTTGGTGCAGTTCTCCACAGGCAGAGCTCAGACCTCAAAGATGTTGGGAGTAGTAGTCCACTGTTGCCATGCAGCTATGGCGAGGGTAGGGTGCGGGAACAATTTGACAACACAGGGGTTGCAGACAAAGTTCTTTACTCACTGAAGTATCACTGCCATTGAAGTGCCGGACTCCGCTGTCATGGACCTCAGCCGATCCTGGATAGTTCAGAGGTCAAAGCCGGTGCTTATTTCTGTGCATCCTTCCTACTTGCGCTGTTATGTGTGAGTCCCTATGGCTTGAAACAACGCTGAGACCCTCGTCCTTGTATAGGTTCCGGTTCTACCCCATATGGCAGGTGTGACGCCCTGGACTAGTCAGGTCATCCTAGGTAGTCACACACAACACCCCACCCCCTCCCGATTAGGTGACATCAGTCAAACTAAAAACCTTGTCACCACCCTCCAGGTTTGATGTCCACACCAGGGGGGCGTAGCCAGGTGGTTGGCTCCACCCCCCGAGGAGTTCACAGGCCTGGAGGCGGGAAAACAGACACAAGTGGTAGTGCAGAGTGAGAGAAGTCAAATTCACGGGCAGACCTTTGTCCAGGCCTGCCAACAGACTACTCCAGTGGCTGGGTCGGAGCCCAGTCACCTTTGGCAAAGAGGCAGACGGTGGTGGCCGCCGGCAGGAGCTGGGATTACAGCCGGTTGAACCGTAGGGACCGGGGTCTGGCGGTGGCCCACCGGTACCGAACCGGGGAACCGATTGGAAACCGGAGCACCAGGAGGGGTACTCAGACCCAGTACAAAGCCCTAAACTGACAGGGCCAAGTCAAATCAACTGATTGCGGACTGGACTTTAGGACCTATCCCACACAAGACCCGTTAGAAGACAACAGCCCAACCATACAGG
The DNA here is from genome assembly GCF_048569485.1 of Anomaloglossus baeobatrachus. NCBI lineage: Eukaryota > Metazoa > Chordata > Amphibia > Anura > Aromobatidae > Anomaloglossus > Anomaloglossus baeobatrachus. The sequence continues at coordinate 207,248,339 of NC_134358.1, forward strand.
TTAAAGCCACCGCCAAGGCATAGAGACCCAAAAGGCCAGCGTCTGCGGGCAAACGGGCTCCTATGGCAATTACAAGTCGGGGAGCGGAATACCGGTGTCTAGGAATAGGAGTCAAACATTTACACACAGAGGTGCAGGAGAAAGGCGTTAAACCACCAACCTATACCGGGAGAAGCTGCAGCCGGTTGCGTGCCCCGTTCATCACTCCATTTTGTTTACCAGAGACTCCAGTGTCTTGTGTCAGAGTGAGTACACCAGTGCCTTCGGGCCGCGCACTGCGCACTGCGCCGCACTGCACCAGCGTCCCGCACACATCACCCGCTCCTCCGCCTCAGCACCTCCCTCGGGCACCCAGGACCATAGCCATTACCCACAGAGGGGTCAACACCAAGCTGCACAACACCGTACCCGGGAGGCCTAGTTAACGGCAGCGGTGGTGTCCATCCATTCACCATAACCTGTGGGTGGTGTCACAAACTTACAATCCAAACCAAACAACCGCGGCTCCAGCCATGGGACTCCTCACCCAAGTCCCCGCGTGTAACGCCAACTCCCTTGCAGAGTAATGTGACCCCCGGGTCCGTGAGAGGCTCGAGCCACCACCCACAGTACGAGCACGGATCCGAGCGGCTCGGCGGTCGCAGTCGAGCCCGCGGGGCGGTACACATCATCTCTTCTTGCGTCTGCGAACAGGATAGAACGTCCACTTACCTGTGGAAGTGTGCCTTGAGATTATCGCCAGCGGCGTCCCGCTGAAAAATTGGAGAATCCGCCATCTTTGGCGCGAAAAGTTCCCACCCAAGCCGTCTTCCCTGAACAGAAAGGGCGCAAAGACGAAGCCCTGCCCCCCAAGAGCAGAGCGGAGCACAAAGCAAGTGAAGTGCTCGGAAAAAAACAAGGGGGGGACGGAAGGAAGATGTCTGTGCCTACCGGAGACGGCGAAGTGACGTCAGCCGCAGGAGTGGCGGCGCTTGAAGACGGAAATGCAATAGCCCCCGCTCCGGTCGCATGAGCAGAGAAGGCCGCGGGTCTGGCAGTCGCCCAGGTAATGCCGATCTCTCTGCCCTACGTACCTGGTGCTGCCTGGTTACCCGGATGGGGGGAGAGATTGGTGGAGTGTGGGTGATGGACGCAGCCTCTTTAGTGGTCCCGCCAAGGAGTGAGATGATGATTTGGTGTAGAGCAGCAGTAGGCCCCCAGGGACGAGATTACAAAGCATTGGTGGAACCCTCGCCTTCAGAGCACTGGCCCACAGTAATGGCAGCCAGAGGGGTGATTGACGTCAAGAAAGGGAGAGTGCCTGTGAGAGTGCTGAACTGCGGGGAGGAAGAGGTTAGGCTCCCCCGCTACGCCACCATAGCTAAGCTGTTTACCATAGACCCCCACGCCATCCATGAGACTACCCCCACTTTCCCTACACACAACTTGGGCAGTGACACACCATCCACGCCACTAGAGGAGTGGTGTCGGGAGTTACATGTCGGCACTGAATCTACCCCAGTACACCACAAAGACGGGGTATACAGGGTAGTACAGGAGTATGAGCAGGTTTTCAGCAAGCACCCACTAGACTTCGGGAGGATTAAGGTGGTTCAACATCATATCCCCACAGGCACACATCCACCCATTAAAGAAAGGTATAGGCCGATATCAATTATCAATGCGCCAAAGACATGTTGAGGAACATGAAGGAGGCAGGGGTCATCCAGGATAGTTGTAGTCCCTGGGCAGGTCCATTGGTGCTGGTAAAGAAGAAAGATGGTACCATGAGAATGTGTGTGGATTACCGGAAGATCAATCAGATAACGCATAAAGATGCCTACCCTCTCCCCCACATTGAAGAGTCGCTGGCTGCACTGAAAACTGCTAATTATTTCTCGACCCTTGACCTTACCAGTGGATACTGGCAGGTGGCGGTGGCACCAGAAGACCACGAGAAGACCGTATTTGCTACCCCCATGGGACTTTGCGAGTTCAACAGTATGCCGTTCGGGCTCTGCAATGCCCCGGGGACCTTCCAACGGCTCATGGAGTGCTGCTTGGGGCATCTCAACTTCGAGACTGTGCTATTATATCTGAATGAGGTGTTCGTGTATTCCAAGACGTATGAGGCCCACCTGGAACACCTGGCAGAAGTGTTCGCAGCCCTCTCCAAGTACAGGATGAAACTGAAGCCCTCTAAGTGCCACCTGCTGAAACCCAAGGTGCAATACCTCGGACATGTGCTGAGCGCAGAAGGCGTGGCCCCGGATCCGGAGAAGATTGTTGCCATCCAGAGTTGGCCATGACCGGCCACAGTGAGGGAGGTGAGGCAGTTCCTGGGCCTGGTGGGCTACTACCACCGTTTCATCAAGGGGTACACGAAGATGGCCGTGCCCATGCTAGATCTCCTTGTGGGACAGACCAAGAATGGAAGGGCCCCCGTTTGTTTGGGGCAAGAAACATGAGGAGTCTTTCCATCAGTTGAAGTCAGCCCTGACGGGAGAAGAAATCTTGCCTTACCTGGACTAAGGCGGGCTTTGCATGCTGCGACATCGGTAACAATGTGTTACCGATGCTGCAGCGATAGTCCCGCCCCCGTCGCACGTGCAATATCTAGTGAAAGCTGCTGTAGCGATTATTATCGCTACAGCAGTTTCACACGCACATACCTGCCGTGCGACGTCCCTCTGGCCGGCGACCCGCCTCCTTCCTAAGGGGGCGGGTCGTGCGGCGTCACAGCGACGTCACACGGCAGGCGGCCAATTGAAGTGGAGGGGCGGAGATGAGCAGGATGTAAACATCCCGCCCACCTCCGTCCTTCTCATTGCAGCCGGGAGGCAGGTAAGGTGATATTCCTCGCTCCTGCGGCTTCACACACAGCGATGTGTGCTGCCGCAGGAACGAGGAACAACATCGCACCTGTAGCTACATCGGCATTATGGAAATGTCGGAGGCTGCAGCGAAGATACGATAACGACGCTTTTGCGCTCGTTCATCGTATCAAAAAGGATTTACACGTTGCGATATCGACTGCGACGCCGGATGTGCATCACTTTCGATTTGACCCCATCGACATCGCACGTGTAATGTCGCAACGTGCAAAGCCGCCCTAAGGCCTCCCGTTCGTCCTCTACACCGACGCCAGAAATGTGGGCCTGGGTGCGGTCCTGTCACAGGTACAGGATGGGAAGGAAAAGGTGATCGCCTACACTAGCAGAAAACTCCGGCCGACAAAAAGGAACCCCTAAAATTACAGCTCCTTCAAGCTTGAGTTCTTAGCCCTCATGTGGGCAATAACCGAGAGGTTCAAGCATTACCTCGCAGCGGCGAAGTTTACTGCCTACACGGACAACAATCCGATGACACATCTAGATACTGCCAAGCTGGGCGCCCTGGAGCAGCGGTGGATGGCTCGACTGTCCAATTATGATTTCACTATCAAGTACAGGGCCGGCCGCTGTCCCAAATGCCGCACCTGCCCGATGAAGGGGTGGAAGGCGACGACCTTAAAGAAATCGAGCTACCCGCGTTCCATCAGCCACGAGATGAGAAGCCCTGTGTTAACTAACAACAGGTGAACCTTGACCCGCTGCCCAGCCAGGGGTGGCAGGAAGCCCAGGATCAAGAATCTGCGGTCCAGCTGGTCAAAGCCATGATTGCGCAGGGCTCCTCCAGGATGAACCCCACGGCCCCCTCAGAAGCCCAATGACTGTGGAAGGAGAGGAACCGGCTGTACTTACATCAGGGGAAGCTGTATAGGGAGATGATCAATCTGAGGACCCATGAGTAGGTCCGCTAGGTGATGGTCCCCCAAGCCAGTGTGCCCAGGGTCCTGCAGGCCTACCATGATGGCGCAGGGCACTTTGGTTGGAAAAAGCTGAGTTGTTGCTGAGAGAGCGGTTTTACTGGAGTGGGATGTGGGAGTCTGTGGACGCCTGTTGTCGAGAATGTGGTCCCTGCACACTGAGAAGGCGGGACGAAGCCAGCTATTGGAGTTGGTTACCCTGGACCACGTCAAGCTCACGCCCTGCCGAAGCGGGTATACCTATTGTAGACCTGACCATTGTAGACCACTACTCCAGGTTCATGGTGGTTGTACCTGTTAAAGATTTGAAGGGCCATACTGCAGCTAGAGCCTTCCAGGCCTACTTCTGCCGACCACACGGCTACCTGGAGAGGGTGCTCACAGACCAGGGCTCGGCTTTTGAAGCGGATGTGTTCCAAGAGTTCTGTCACTTGTACGGGTGTAAGAAGATCCGGACTACGTCATATCATGCCCAGACTAACGGGATGTGTGAGAAAATGAATCACCTAGTCCTGAACCTCCTCAAAACACTACCGTTGGAGGAAAGGAACTTGTGGCCGGAGAAGTTGCCTGACCTGGTGGACATGTACAATAACATGCCCTGCAGTTCCACCAAGTGCACGCCCGCATATCTGATGAGAGCCCTACCAGGGCGGCTGCCCGTGGACCTAGAAATGGATATAGAAGCACCCAAAACCCTTCCCTCCACTAACAACTGGGAAACCAAGCGGCAGATGCAGTACCGACAGATCCAGGAGTATGTGGAAAGGAATATGCGCCAGAGCCGAGAACAGCAAGAGCAGCGCTTCAACAAGCAAGCTCCGGCTGCCCCCTTTGAACACGGGAATGTGGTACTGAAGCTCAAGAGGAGGACACATAAGCACGACGATCAATGGGAAAGGACCCCGTATGTCATACAGCCCACTGGATGGGAGAACGAGAAAACCTATCTGATCAGTCGCGACCAGGGGAAAACCATGGCTACCGTTTCCAGGGACCACCTGAAGAGATGCCCAGATCCCTTGAGGCTGGTGGATGAGGCTCCGGTCCCCGTGCCGAGCGGGAAAAAGGAGAAAGAGGTGATTCATACCGTGATGGGCGACTTCCCAGCGGACTGGCCTATGCAGAATGGCACGGTAATTGTTCCCTTGATAATGTTCCCACAACCCGTGGAAGAGAGAGAGATGGAAACGCCCGCCTGTGAGCCACCTGACCAAGCGCCCTGGGATGCACCTATACTGCGCCCCCGTAGGTCTCTACCTGCCATACCTTACACACAGGAGGAGGGACTGGTTGTCCCCTCTGTCCCACTGCTTCCCACTGATAGCATTGGGCCCAGAAGGTCCACACGCCCTAACCTAGGTAGGTCCCCACTTAGGTACAGGAAGACTGCCATTTAGGGGTGCCATATGTTGATTGTGTAAATAGCTGAATGAATGAGCACTAATCACCCGAGGCTTTCATCTGATTTACCAAAGGTAAAGGCAGTGGAACCCGGCTGCCAAAGTGACACAGTCCCCATTGGAACCCTACTGCCCGTCACCGTTGGGACTTTGTTTTGCCCCTGTTTTACAAAAGACAAGGCCGAGAACTGGCAGGTCACCCAAAAACTATTGGGCATGTAAATAACCCCCCCTTAACCAGCCGTCCGGTTTCACCGCCTCCGGAGAGGCAGACTGGAGGATGGGCCTGCAGGAAGCTGTTGGCCGAGGCCCGCCACCACTACAACCGGTGGCCATCCTCCGAATCAGGGGTCCCCTGGACGTGGGGCCTCTGAAAGGACTGTGAAAATTGCACCCGGGCCCCTTCCTGGACTGGGGAAAAGAGTTGCTGCCCACTTCTTAGGTTGTTTGAGTGGGTGACTGGAGGACCCGGTTCCCGTATAAATGAAAAAATGTTTGACGTTCGTAACGTTCAAGTGTGTGCCTCCCGTAAGGGAAGATCCAAAAAAGTAAAAATGTTGAAAAGTTTGTACAAATGTTAGTATACTTGTATTATGTTCCCGTTTTTCTATTTTTCAGAAAACAAAAATAAACCGGTGATGGACGGGCAGCCTGCGGACGGTCTGCATTAAACCAAGGGAGAATGTGACGCCCTGGAATAGTCAGGTCGTCCCAGGTAGTCACACACAACACCCCACCCCCTCCCGATTAGGTGACATCAGTCAAACTAAAAACCTTGCCACCACCTTACAGGTTTGATGTCCACACCAGGGAGATGGAGCAAGGTGGTTGGCTCCGCCCACTGAGGAGTTCACAGGCCTGGAGGCGGGAAAACAGACACAAGTGGTAGTGCACAGTGAGAGAAGTCAAGTTCACGGGCAGACCTGTGTCCAGGCCTGCCAACAGTCTACTCCGGTGGCTGGGTCAGAGCCCAGTCACCTTTAGCAAGGAGGCAGACGGTGGTGACCGCCTGCAGGAGCTGGGATTACAGCCAGTGGAACCGTAGGGACCGGGGTCTGGCGGTGGCCCACCGGTACCGAATTGGGGAACCAATTGGAAACCGGAGCAGCAGGAGGGGTACTCAGACCCAGTACAAAGCCCTAAACTGACAGGGCCAAGTCAAATCAACTGATTGCGGACTGGACTTTAGGACCTATCCCACACAAGACCCGTTAGAAGACAACAGCCCAACCATACAGGTTAAAGCCACCGCCAAGGCATAGAGACCCAAAGGGCCAGCGTCTGCAGGCAAACGGGCTCCTACAACATATACAAGTCGGGGAGTGGACTACCGGTGTCTAGGCATAGGAGTCAAACATTTACACACAGAGGTGCAGGAGAAAGGCGGAAACCTCCAACCTATACCGGGAGAAGCTGCAGCCGGCTGCGGGCCCCGTTCATCACTCCGTTTGGTTTACCAGAGACTCCAGTGTCTTGTGTCAGAGTGAGTACACCAGTGCCTTCGGGTCGCGAACTGCGTCGCACTGCATCAGCGTCCCGCACACATCACCCGCTGCCCCGCCTCAGCACCTCCCTTGGGCCCCTGGGACCATTACTCCCCTACCCATGGAGGGGTCAACACCAAGCTGCACAACACCGTACCCGGGAGGCCTAGTTAACAGCAGCGGTGGTGTCCATCCATTCACCACAACCCGTGGGTGGCGTCACGAACTTACAATCCAAACCAAACAACTGTGGCCCCGGCCGTGGGACTCCTCATCCAAGTCCCCGCGTGTAATGCCAACTCCCTTGCAGAGCGACGTGACCCCCGGGTCCGTGAGAGGCTCGAGCCACCACCCGCAGTACGAGCACAGATCCGAGCGGCTTGGCGGTCGCAGCCGAGCCCGCGGGATGGTACACTGGCAGCGCAAGTCCTTTATTGGTGCCGCTCTTTTGTCATGGCTCCTGGCTCTAGTATGCTGCTGTGCCTCGGGCACTGTTGTGGGCCAGAAGGCTTGCAATCTTCTGCCCTATGGATTCTGCGGGTGGGAATTGCAGTACCCACACAGCCTAGGGCTCCGCACCCTACTCCCTGTTCACACTTTCTGTCACTTCTCAGTGTGTGTCGCCTTACTCTACTTTTTATGATGCTCCGCCTCCCTGAGTTACTGTATTGGTGGGCAAGAGGTTCCATATCTCATAATGGCCACCCCCAGCACCCTACCCTGACCCAGTCCCAGTGGGAGGGAAACTAAACAGTGTGTTGTGTGGATTGTGGTGATTACCGGCAATGACCTCTTCTGTACCTGGGATGCGTACTGCACCTCAGCCGAGGTGAAGTTTTCTGTGGCGACTGAAGCCTCATGAGCGTCACACTTAGCTTGTAGAAAAAAAGAGTTGAAAGTCTAGGAGGTAGTTTTGAGTAGCCCTGAGACAGAGAAAAAAATGGTACTGAGGCTGATGTGTAAGGCAAACTTAGAAACATTGGTAAAGAAATACTGGCCTTTCCAGTCTTGAGCATGTGTACTACAAGGAAATGAATTGAGGGAGAGGATAATTGAAGATAGAGACTAGAGATGAGCGAACCGGCCGTGGTGCAGTGGCAAACGGGGTAATAAATGGGGTTGATGCTAGTTGTAAAGTCACCTGAGATCAAGCCCAGCAGTTTGTGATGTCATGGTGTCTATCAGATACCCGACATCACAAACTGTCAGTACTAACAAAAAAAATCGACAAAAAAAATTTATTTGAAAGAAAACTCCCCAAAACATTCCCTCTTTCACAAATTTATTGTAAGGAAAAAACGGGAACGTATCCCCCATTTTCTAGGAGTGCATACCCTCCATGTGAGGAGTGTGGGTGCAATGAATCTGCAATCACTCTCCCCGGGTCCACAGCAGCAGAGTCCATGTCATAACGGTTTCTACCAAAGCTGCAATGCCCTGCTCATGAGGTAAGGGCATGCCTAATCAGGAGAACTATTCTACATTTCCAAATATTGGTATTTACTGATATTATTGCTATTCCACTTACTATATATTGGGGATAGGATCTTGGAGATGGAATACACCTTTTAGTCCAGTTATCCAGCTGAATGAATACTAAACAATAGAGCTCGCTATTTAGATGTGTTTTCTTGTGGTGTATAACGGATTCTCATGTTTGGTAGTCGTTCAGCAGGGCAACTATAAAATCAAATGCCTCCATTTGGAAATGTAGTATATAGCTCTCCTGATCAACTATGTTCCTTACCTCATGAGCAGGGCATTGCAGTAATAATAATAATGTATTCATTTATTTAGCGCTATTAATTCCATAGCGCTTTGCATACATTGGGAACACTGTTACCATTGGGGCTCACAATCTAAATTCCCTATCTGTATGTCTTTGGAGTGTGGGAGGAAACCAGAGTACCCGGAGGAAACCCACGCAAACACAGGGAGAACATACAAACTCCTTGCAGATGGTGTCCTGGGTGGGAATTGAACCCAGGACTTCAGCGCTGCAAGACTGCAGTGCTAACCACTGAGCCACCGTGCTGCCCATTTAGCTTACAGATGCATAACCACCACTCACTGTGTCTGAACACAGGAAGCTGAGCTGACAGCCGCTCTGTGCATGCGGCAGCGTCTATTGTGAAGGAGAGGGCCGTGGGGGATCAACGCTTGCCAGGTACCGTGGGACATCGGGGAACACCGGTGTGGTTATAGGGGGTGACCTGGCAGGGCCTGGGGAGGAGTTTTCTGTCGCATGTGTCATGGCACATGCAACAGAAATCAGAGGAGTAGGGTGAATGCGGCCGGCGTGCTGCTGTGCACGTGGCCATCTTGGATTTCTGTGAGGGCATCAGGGGGGGCACTTTGGCGACATCTGGGGACCGGAGGGGACCGGGTAGGAGATTTCTCATGTTTGTTCATGTCAGATGGAGATAAATAATTTTTTACCGACACTGTCATTTACTGTAACGTGATCATCGGTGTACGGTGTATACCTGTGATCACGTGAGCGGGGACCGGAAAAACCGTCCTGAATCAGGATCTCCAGGGTCTCAGCTACGCCTGAAACCCCGGAGATTTTCTGACGCTGGGGGGCGCTATTCACTTATTTCTGCCTGCTGTTTATATACGGCAGATCAGAATAAGGCTACATTAACACGACCGATCCATTTTTGCGGTCTGCAAAAAACAGTCCATTTTTTTTCACGGGTGCATCCGTGTGGCATCCGTTTCCGTTCCGTAGACGGTCCGTATGTCATCTGTTTGTCATCCGTGTGCCTTCTGTTTTTTTTGTGTACTGCAAACAAACTGAAGTAGGGAAGATACATAAATTTACCCAGGATCCATAGCTTCAACCTACATGAGGCGGTCACATGTTCACTCCAGTGCCATTTGCTACTGCTTTTCACAGCGTAGAGCGCTCTGGTGATTTTCTTGTGCTTGTGCACTTCATATCAGTCTTTTCTGTCATTATAATGGCAGAAAGACACATAATGTCCCCCTCTCCTGCATTTTGTAATTTTGCACCCTTTAGTGCCTTTCATGTGACACTAAGGGGTGCTTAGCTTTGTATTTAGCCAAAAAAATGGAAAAAAAATGACGTAGGGTTCCCCCTATTTTTGTAGCCAGCTAGGGTAAAGCAGATGGCTGCAGCCTGCAGACCACAGCTGGCAGCTTCACCTTGGCTGGTAATCCAAAACTGAGGCACCCCACGCTGTTATTTTAAATTAAATAAATAATTAAAAAAAAAATACACGTAGGGGTCCCCCCAAAATTGGATCACCAGCCAAGGTAAAGCAGACAGCTGGGGTCTGATATTCTCATACTAGGGAGGTCCATGGTTATTGGACTCTCCCCAGCCTAAAAATAGCAGGCCGCAGCCGCCCCAGAAGTGGCGCATCCATTAGATGCGCCAATCCTGGTGCTTCGCCCCAGCTCATCCCGTGCCCTGGTGCGGTGGCAAACGGGGTAATATATGGGGTTAATACCAGATGTGTAATGTCACCTGGCACCAAGCCCTGGGGTTGGTGAGGTCAGGTGTCTATCAGATACCCGACATCATCAACCCAGTCAGTAATAAAAAATAATAGACGACAAACACATTTTTATTTGAAAAAACACTCCCCAATACATTCCCTCTTTAACCAATTAATTAGAAAGAAAAACAAATCCAGGTCTGGTGTAATCCAAGGAGTTCCCATGACGATCCACACTGTACCAGTCAATGAAGAGCCGGATGTTCCCCATTGGCTGGGAGAGCAGTGCAGTGACCTGAGCTAACATCAATGGGTTAGCCCAGGTCACTGCAGGGGATGACAAGTGCCGCTGTCAGCGAGGTACACTACCTGCGCTGATCTCCTGCATACTGACTTCAATCATCTTCACAGCCAAGTATCGCGAGCGGCCCATGGCGTCACCTCTAGTCAGTCTCGGGTCGGAAGCGAGAGAAGGTGATGTGACAAGCGCCGGCCATGGAGGACAGTGACAGCGCTGAGGTCGGGACTTTATCACCGCAGGTAAGCCGAGCGGGACCATGTGTGCAGAGTGCCAGGTGGGCGGAGCCTAGCGGGACCATGTGTGCAGAGTGCCAGGTGGGCGGAGCCTAGCGGGACCATATGTGCAGAGCGTCAGGTGGGCAGAGCCTAGCGGGACCATGTGTGCAGAGTGCCAGGTGGGCGGAGCCATGTGTGCTGGCGGCGGAGTGTGAAGTGGGTGGAGCCTAGCGGGGTCATGTGGCGCTGAGGACGTCAGTGTCGTGGACTGCATGGCTGGGGACAGGTGAGTGTGAGTGTTTGTGTGTGTATGTATGTGTACATGCCGCGTGCAGGAGGGGGCGGAGCAAGCTGAGATAAATATCGGGTTACTAACCAAAGCGCTTTGCTTGGATACCCGATGTTTATCTTGGTTACCAGCTTGTGGCAGGCTGCCAGCGATGGCTCCTGCACACTGTAGCTGTAAAAAGCCCTGCTTTTTGCTGCTAGAACCGTTCTCAAACGTAACTAGAACTATCGAACTTTAGCAAAAAGCTCGAGTTCTAGTTCGATCTAGAACAGCCCCCAAAATCACTCGAACCACGAACTGGAGAACAGCGAACCGCGCTCAACTCTAATAGAGACCCCACTAAAGAGTATTGCATTTCTGTAATGTTGTCCACAAGATTTGTTTCACCACCTGAAACTGTAAGCATGGAACTGTATGTGTCAGGTTTCCAGGTTTTCCAGTTCTCTTTTGAATGAGCTTGCCCTCGGTTAACATGGAGTTTACTGTTCTGTTGCCCTACTTCCTGTCCAGCTGCTTAAAAGGCCGCCTCTAAGCCTAGTCCAGTGCCTGAGTATACTGCTTGCTGTGTGCTCCTGCTTTGCTGCTGCTAATCCTGTTTGCCTTTGGATCCTCCTAAAGACTACCGACCGACCGACTCTGGACCTTACCCGGTTTCTCAAGCTGTGCCCGGATTCCGTCTGCCATCTTCGGTCAGCACTCTGCCCGGTTCTCTCTGGTTCGTAACCACTCTGGACATTCATCCCGTACGGACACTCCTGGACTTTTACCGCTTGCCCCTTGTGTCCCGGCTGCTGCGCATTTAGGCCTTCCGGGGTGATTGCCGGACAGTCCCTGTATAGGGGTTCGCTCTGGTGGTCTCCCTGGGGGAGTCCGGTGCGTGGCCCCGGGAATTCCCTTCGCTCCGTTCCGGGAAGGTATTGTGTGTATTTGTACCGCTGTGTTTTCCGTTGTGTATCTACCGTGGTTACATATTATAAAATATCTTGTACCAAGAACTCGTCTCTGATTGTCATTGCCCTACGCTATCGAAATTCTCAGAACATATATAAGTATTACAGTATGTAATGGAGATGCGTATAATAAGTTTGATACATGATTAGAGATGAGCAAAGTTGCTAAGGTGCGATTCAGTTTGTGTTCACCAAATTTACCTGTGTTTATTATACAGTTAGGCAAAGATATCTGAATATCATTTATTTCAATGGGAGGCAAAACTTATGTGTTAGTAAGGGCTAGAGGGACTGGTGTTAGTAAGGGCTATGGGGGTGCATAAGAAGGAAAACAAAGAATAAAGCAGGATCACTATACTTAACGAACTTCCCCACTGCTGTAACACTATTTTTGGCTCCGATAATTAGCTCTCATATACTGTATATTCACTGATTTCCTGCCCACCACCAGTCCCAGCGTCTGTGATTGTGTGTAATCAGACCACCCCCCACCCAGTGTGACAGCGTCTGTGATTGGTTGACATCACACACGCTGTCTCCATCCATATAATGGTGTAAAAATAAAGATAAAAAAGGTTTTGGGTCCCCTATATTGATACCCAGGGCAGGTAAATTAGATGGCAACAGGTTGCCCCCAGCTATGCACTTTATCTTGGCTGTGTATGAAATAAGAGGGACACAATGCGACTTTTTTAAATTATTTAAATAAATGATTTTTAAAAAATACATGCAGTTCCCCTCAGTTTTAATACCCAGCAATGATAACGCTAACAGGATGGGGGGGCCCATGGTTATCAGTCCCCTCAGCCTAAAAATAGTAGACTGCAGTCACCCAGAATTGGATGTGACAATACCGACGCTTTATTTGGCTCTTCTCTATTGCCCTGGTGCGGTAACAATCGGGGAAATATAAGGGGTTAATGATTTGTCAACAAATGACAGCTGAGATCAAGCCGTAGATTAATAATGGGGTGACATCTATGAGACCCATCATTACTAACCCTGTAAATAAAAAGAAATAAAATACAATCACCAGAAAATCCATTATTTAAAATAAGATAGAAATAAAACCACCCTCTTTCTCAAATTGATTAACTCGCCAAACACCCAGGTCCAATATAATCCAGACAAGGTCCCAAAATAATCCCAGCCCTGCTTCATACTGAAGTCGCAGCATGGACATAATACAGAATGTGGCTGCCTGCTGTTGCTTCATGCAGAGACTGACTGAGCCACAGCTTTGACCAGTGCTGTAACTAAGTTTATCTGCAGTCCCAGCTCTCCAGCTGGGACTGCAGATAAACTTAGTTTCCATGGTACTCCCCATGTGAGCACAGGTAGGCTAGGTTCGCACACTGCGTCTTTTTGACGCTGCGTTTTTGTGCGTTTTTGGCCGCTAAAAACGCACAAGAACGCACCTGTGTCGAAAAAACGCGGGTGCGTTTTTGCCGCGATTTGGTGCGTTTTTGGCTGCGTTTTGCTGCGTTTTTGATCTCTGCGTTTTGCTGCGTTTTTCCAATGCATTGCATGGGGGGAAAACGCAGAAAAACGCAGGAAAGAACTGACATGTCCATTTTTTTTTTTTAACTCAAAAACGCAGGTAAAAAAAACAGATGTGTGCGGACAGCAAAAATGAAAACTCATAGACTTTGCTGGGGAAGCAAAGTCCTGCAGTTTTGAGGCCAAAAACGCACCGGAAAAACGCGCAAAAACACCGCGAAAAACGCACTGTGCGCACTGACCTCAGGTTAACTGATTGAACTTAATGACATCACCTCAGGTGAACTAAGTTCAATCAAACCTGCATCTCCTGGCAGAAAACTGCAAGGTTTTTTTGGCAAGGGATGCAGATTTGGTACTGGAATTTATACAACAAATTCCTGCACCAATACTGCATCTCCTGGCAAATAAACAAATCAAAACGCTGTTTAGGGACATAGAATTATACAGTAGCCAGAGTTGCCAATTACACAAAACTGCCCGTGATAAGCATAGCAATGGCTCTCCAGAATTAATTGACACTATTTCACCTGGAAAGCCACTAGTTAGCGGAAGGAAGAAATTCACTGGGTCTTAGAACTCTTACACATGGCTATATTACAACTATATGTTACAAAAATATATGAGGCCACAATGTGGTTCCATATGTTTATCTTGTTATGTGTCATATACTTTCCATATAATGAGGCAGATATTTCAGACTGACATTTTTTACTTAAGTAAAGTAAAATGGCTATGTTCACTCAAGCATATAAAAAATGTCAGTTTTTCTTCCTGAAAAAAAAGAACACTTTCGATTCATATATTGGTCCTTATGCCATCAGTTCAGAATGTCATCTATATGTGCATTTCTTTTATCGTTTTTTGTAGTCCTCTTATGTTGTCTCATTTAATTGTTAATTAAAGAGCATCATTGATCTGAGCCCTATGAAACACACTAAAATAGCAAACTTCCATTTCAGGCTTTTTGAGCAAAGAGAATAGTGTTCCTTGCTCTTTATTATATTTTCTGATTATTGTTTTTAAAATGTCACATTTGACGTTCACACTTGCTGAAGTACATTTTTAACCTGGGTGCTCTCGAGGAGATTTGGTGAGTAGCATAGAGATCTCCCAGACCAGAGGAGGTATAGCGACATAAAGGTTTATCCCAGTCACCGGCATGTCCAACGCCTCTAGAAGGATTTGCTCAAGAATCCAGATAAATTATTTCTCTTTTTTTTTTCCGCATAGGAATGTTAACATTTCATTGTCTATTTGAAGAACTGCACCCTGGTCTTACAATTCAAAACACATATTCCACCTCAGGAACGGCATTGTTACCCAAAGGTAATTTGTTCTTATGTTCTTAAATATTAAATGCAATTAATCTTTAGTCATGTTCTTACATTTTTATTTTCCCTTTTGAAGACAGTCGTCTTTAATGAGATTTATTTTGCTGCACCCAATTTTTACTAAGTCAGTGCAGAATATTATCATGCTGCAAGCAGGTAATACATTTCTGTGCCCCAGCTGGGAATGGCAGAAGGCAATGAAAGGCTTTCCTTGATATCATCACTCTTATAAGCCTGTCATGATATTCACCGCCCGGCTGAACGTAAGACGTCAGATTGTGCGCAACTACAGTTCCCACCTCTGAACTATATGTTTTTTTTTCTAGCAGAGAGACAGGTACAAGCTGTGTGAGATATCAGCATTGTCAAAAAATTCCTCTATAGAAAACAATTAAAATACTATGCCCCAATAATGACAAACGTATTTTAGGAG
The DNA here is from genome assembly GCF_048569485.1 of Anomaloglossus baeobatrachus. Lineage (NCBI taxonomy): Eukaryota > Metazoa > Chordata > Amphibia > Anura > Aromobatidae > Anomaloglossus > Anomaloglossus baeobatrachus. The sequence continues at coordinate 207,263,502 of NC_134358.1, forward strand.
TGATACCTTTATAGGCTAACCAGAAAAAAGTTGAAAAAAAGCTCTGATACCTTGCTAATATAATTCTTCTGGTTAGCCTATAAAGGTATCATTCCTAAAATACTTTTCTCATTTTTTGGGTATAATATTTCAATTGATTTTTTGGGCTAACACAGTACTATAATATTACCTTGTATTTAGTTTTTGTTTTTTTTTTCAATAAATTTGTTACCAAAGGAAATTCTTTTGCTTTCTTGCATTTGGAGCTTTTGTTTGGCATGTTCAACGATATTCAGTATTATGCTTTTCACCTTTGATGTCTTTTAGGAGAGGCTTCACTAATGTATAATACAAGAGCTAATGCAACAACATTGGCTGGATATTGCCAGTGACTTATTAGTCAGTCTCCATACTGTACTAGAGAACCACGTCGCAAGCACATCCTTCTAGGCAGCTACAGAACTGTCAGTCCAGATTCTACAATTATATGCAGCGCTCTCACGGCTTGATTTCAGGACTCTATCCAGTGATCTTGTGCAGCGTGTTTGGTTTTCTTCTCTGTTGAGCTAGTCTGATTCATCTCCTTCTAAATGTTAATGGATCTTTTGTCCTTGCATTTCTTTTATTGGTTTGCTTCACTTCAGATGTTTTTCATTTTCCTTTTTGGTTCTGTCCTATTACATTTTGGGATGTGCCTTTAATAATTAATTACCTTTCTCCTATCTTCTTTGCTGGCTATATTTCCAGTTGGATAGGTGGTTGGAGTTCCTGCTCCTCAGTTAGGGGTTTATCCTGCATGGTAAATCCCAGTCATTTTTTCTGCAGAGAATCTATATTATTCCTCCCCTATCCCTTCTTCCATTTCTTCTTGTTTGGCTGTCTGGGAGATTTACATATTCTGCTTGTTTTTTGTTTCTGTTTATTTTCCCTAGGTCTATCCTTTCTCTACATGTGTTAGTTTCTCACTCTGGTTACTCATGTCTTCCGACATGCTTCTCTCTTCTTTTGCTAGGATTGTCGTGCAGCCTTCTCTCTGTTTCCTTAGGAGGTATGAGAAACCCCTCAACCGCCTATCAGGGAGCCAGGTCTAAGGAGGTGTTCTTAGTTGTGTGATTAGGGTGTTTTTCCTAGTCTGTACAGGAATCAGTTCAGTGCAGGTGCTGCAATTTACCTTGTTAGTCCATTCTCTCCTCTGTTACTCATGTGAGTGTGTGAGTATGTTCATAACAATTATAAATTTCCATCAACAAATAGGTATTCAGGAGTCTTTTCTATATCCAACACATATCCAATCCCAGATATAAAAAATGTATCAGTGGACATTATTTTGATTGCCACTTAATGTACCTGTGGATATTATTGTCTTCGGTGTCTATTTAACCTGAAGCCTCATGATGAACCAGATGACAACAGGGTGAAAACACATCAAGGCAGCAATGAATGGGGACAATGATGCACAGCACTATATCATGGACTGAGTGAGTTATAGCATACTGTGCGATATGGATGCTAATCACTCAAGATGTGAACTTATATGTTATGAATGGGATGTCTCCATTGTATTTCAAATATTTTCTGTTGTATATTCAATGATTGGATATCTTTGATACTAGTTATCTACAGGTCCCTGAGTTAACCCTAGAATAACAACCCACCTTAGATAGTCCAACATAAAGGATGGAGAGGGCAATAAAGAGATAGCCATTGTGGAGTTGGGGCGCCACTACCTGTTGACAGGTAGGGATGAGGATAACTAGGGCCAATAGGGTCAGATTTTACTTTATACCTTGTACACCTTGGCCCAATTGAGCATATTAGGATTACTGTTTTTTTACACTATGTTATCTGTGGTTAAATTTTCGCTATTGTGTTTATTGTCAATATGTTGGGGTTTATGTATACCGTTTTAACATGCTATTAAAAAATATTTTTTTTTATATATCTGTTGATGAATATGTGTTGGATATGTTCATAACATGCATTTTTGATTTTGGCAGACAGTAACTACAATTTTATAATTATATATTTTGTGGCCTATAGTAGAATTAGGGATTGTAAAATCTTAATTTTTCCCAGAATGGGTCACTAATAGAGATGAGTGAATCTGGCAACATTTTAATTAGTCAGATCGCTTACATTTTTCCAGGAAATGTGATTCAATTCTTCAAAGGCCCCAGAGAATAATAAACATAATATGTAAAAAATAAAAACGTTTTTCTCAACTCTTCAGCCCCTCTGCTTTTCACTCTTGTCCTTTCGATCCTTGCTGCATTATCTTATCACCACCACATGCCTTGAAATCCCAAGCTTTCAGGGACAGCCATGATGAAATCCAGGGCGATTCTGGATGTAAGGTCATAATGTTGTAACCTTACGGATGCTTGCGCAAAAATGTGGCCACAGTAAAAAGATGCAGTGAGAACCGCACAGAGGATGGGGATGAGCGGAGAAGTCAGAGAGGTGCGGCAAGTTGAGTATAAGTGTGTTTTGCATCTTTTACCATTTGATGACTCTTTGTGGTCCATATGGCAGTTATTTAGCTAAATCTGTGCTGAAGTAAATTGCAAAAAAATCTATGTATTGACAAATGTGGATTTTAGTAAAATTAAAGTAAAATTCAAATAAAATTCTCTCATCTCAAGTCACCAGCTTCTCAGAAACCAATTTTCTGTTCCACAACCACAGATCATGTCTGGCTCTTTAGGTTAAACTGCTAAATTTGTTATTGTAACAGATAAGGCTTTCAGACTGGCTGCAAATGTTCTTAACTAATTTATTCAAAGAGGTCTGATTGCCAAAAAAATAATTTTCAGTCATTGTCCTTCCTGTTCCACAGGATGGCAGAATATACATTTCAGATATTGTGTACAATATGAAGCGTACTAATTAGTGCAATAATAAACAATTAATAAATTATTAACTAAATTATAAAAACTTGTGTTTCTTTCAATAACAACTTTATATTAAATTTTGCATTTATAAATTTAAATTTTACAACTAGGTGTTCTGCCATCATACTATGGGAACAGGCGCTTGCAAAAATATTTCATCATTTTTGTTGGATCCTGGATGTACAATAGGTCTGGCCTCTGCTGGAAAAGTATGATGTGCTTTCATTGACCAAGACATAGTCTAACTATATCCATTCACTAACATTGGTCTGAGTGCTTCACATGTAAGGCTCGGTTTTTTTACATGCACAGCACTCAGACCTGCAAAATGTTCATGTAAACTTATGATATAAATCAAAATCGTTGGAAAAATTGCACCAAATTAATTAACACACCCCATAGAGTCTGAGAACCAACTTTGATCCAGTGCAGATTTCTGCCAAAATTTACAACATTTTGTAGGTTGAAAGTTGCCTAGTTTTACAAAGCAACAAAAATAAGTAAAAATGTTACTCAATGTGCAGCCATGTGCACATTTTTGTCCTACATTTAAACCTCATGGAGATCAGTTTAAACAAAAACCTGCTGTAAACTGATCTATAAATATTAGCCAATATTTCGTAAGAGTTTAGCAATCATTTTTTTTGCTTTGTTTTGATGATATAGCTTTGGTACACTTGATTACACAGCTTTGTTTCCTAAAAAAGCTAACTAGTATCAACTATTGTCAAATATATGTTTTAGGTTATTTAGGAGTGATGTGATTCGATATTATTATTAGACTTATTATGGAGTAATATGTTACCTCTTACGTTGCAGCTTCCTACAATACATTTAAAAATTGAATCTAAAAGTTCTTATATTTTATTTCACAAACTAATTTAATGTATTGATATATTTAAGACATGTTTTCTTAAATTTAAAGGAAATAATACTTCTTGTTATATGAGTACTTTTTGTATATTGTAAGTGTAAGTTCACTTTTTATATTGTAATCTAGTATTAAATATATAGGTAAATATGTGAACCTCTCTTTGATTGTATCTTTACATTTCTCAACATTTTTCTTTATAGTCATGTTTAGATTGCCATCTAGTGTTCACAATGGATACAAATCTAAAACTATATGTATATTCACCCTGCAGGACTCCTTTTTCATGAACTAAACTTTGACATGACATGAACAGTGGTAAGTTTTTGTTCAGTGACAAAATACATCCATCATCCTGATCTCATGGCTACTGCCATTATAATCACAAATGAGCAACAAGACCCTGGCTATTACACATAAGCCTGGAACTTGTGGAAACTGAAGGAATCACAGTAAATAGAGACAATGATGCTTTGATTTGACACTGCATGTGTGAGGATACCAAAGTTATGATTAAGGACAAAAGGCTCAACAAAGTGCAAGTTTCCTAATGGTACTAAAAAAAAAAATGAAACACATGTTTAATAGTATAATATAATAGTACTATATCTTATTTATATAAACCATAAAGGAATTACAATTAGTATCACTATGACTAGAGGTGAGCAGATTGATCTTTGAACTCTGATCGATAAACCAGATTAGTAGTCTCTGCCCACTGGAGGGGTGACTCACAAATTTTTTAAGTTCTGGGATCTCCAACATGGCTTTTGATGAGCAAGAACTGGCTCAATGACATCTATGCATCACACTATAAAATAAATTTGGTGTCATTATAATTATGGTTAACTATAGAATAATTTAAAATGTCACTGCATGGTGGGCACAATTAAAAAAAAACACAAAGCGAAATAAGAAAGAATTGATGAATTGATGCCCACTAACAAAAAAAAGTGAAAATATGAATATGTTTTAACCTCTTACATGTACCTTAAAATGGTACTATAAAAAACTGCCCAGCAACAAACAAGCACTTATAGATACGTCAACGGAGAAATTAAACACCTATAGATCTGGAAGGTCAAGATCTAAAATTCAGTAAGGCCCAAAGGGTTATATGATCCATTGAATATGCATTAGCCTCAATCTCTTAGTGAGATCTCTAAGTTGACTTAACGATGCTGTTCTGTTCGGGTTTACTATACACTTATAATGTTCTGGTTGTTTTTGAAAAAAGTAAACAAAAAAAAATACCAACCCATAATAAGAACCCCTCAAATGAGGAAATTAACCACAAGTTTCAGATCCACATAATAAATATTTAAAAAAAAAAAAATCTAAAAATCTAATTTAAAATTTGGTCAATTTTGACCAAACGGAACAGCAGGGTTAAAAAAAGAACACAAAGCTTAGATACAGTGGGTCGTCTTTATGTATTATAATTAAACTTTAAAGGGTATATCTGGGACTTTAAAAAAAAACGTGCCTAAGCAGTCACTTAAAGGCAAAGAGTTGCTACCTGACTGTCTGTTGTGCCCGCTACCATTTTCTGATGGCACAGAGCAATAACAGACCACTTCTGACTGCAATTCAGCTGGCGCTGCTGATGTTGCAACAACACACTGGTGGCTTCTCATCTGCTCTGTTCTGTGGATGGGGGGACTTCCAACATCATATTACCAGTTAGGCAGCGGAGAGACGGCTATCAAATGCACCATCTACAGAGCAAAGTGGAAGCGAAGCCTCCACCCTGTTAACAAAGCCATTGTATCAGCAGGAGTGCTCTGTGAAAATTCTGTGTCGGTGAAGAGCGGCACCAGGCACCACAGACAGGTAGGTAATATATTTTTTTTATTTTTTACATCTACTAGCCTATAATGTTTAACAGTTTGGAATCATCGGAGTGTACAAGGTTGTATTGGAATCTCAACGTGCAAAAGATCAGAGGGAGTAATCGGACCTAAAGTAGGAATCAATTCCTGTCTTTGGAGCCTGGAAACGTTAATAAAACATTCCTTCCACTGATGTGACTATTTTTTTTATCCAATATTACATACTACTTATTTAGAATATTATCAGGGATTTAACTATCTATATTTGAATACTGGCAAGTTATATGGCTTGCCTGCAAGCATTATTCGACATAAGCAGAAACTGTTCAAAGTAATGATAAAGTGTGAAATTTCTAATGTCCATTCAAGGTATTAGAATGAAATTTAAGGATTACAGAAGTGGCTTTATTGGTTTTATGGTATTAGCTCCAGATTAGCATGCTCTCTGTTTATGCTTTTTACTTTACTTTCTTTCAAATTGTTAAAATTATTAAAAAATGCCACTTTAGTGGCTTAACAGCCCTTTAACCCACGATAAGTAGTGGGTAATGCAAATCTCTCACAATTACATTATCCACTAGTCATTTTTATATCTTTGAGAACAAGGAGTTGTCTGTTCTCTTCTACATTATCATTTACTAGAAGGCGGTTTAACAAGCTCTTGCTATTAATGGGTGAATGATATATTAAATTGCCAGCCTTAAAAGAGATACACTATATATGATTTCCTTCAAAAAGAAGAAAATCACTGACAGCTTAAAGACAGCATATGTTTTTACAGCTCTCAAACGGCGTAATGAATTTTCAAATTTTGATTGTCTGCTTTAAGATGAAAATTCTGGCCAGTATTTATGAGAGACATACAAGAATAAGATAAGCCAAATTCATTTATTCATTTATGTCAAAAAAGTTAGTACACTCCTTACAATTTTGTAAATATTTTAGTATAACTTTTCATTCGACAACACAAGATATGACACTTTGATACAATGTAAAGTAGTCAGTGTAGAGCTTGTATAACAGTACAAATTTGGTGTGCCTTCTAAATAACTCAGCACACAGCCATTAATGTCAAAACATCTGGCAATAATAGTAAGTACACTCTTAACTGAAACTAACTAAAGTGAGCCCAAAGTGTCATTGTTTTATGTGGCCACCATTATTAACAAGCACTGTTTTAACTCTCTTGGGCATGAAAATCATTAGAGCTTCACAGGAGCCGCTAGAATCCACTACCACTCCTCACGGAGCTGGTGGATGTTAGAGACCTTGTGTTCCTCCTCCTTCCATTTGAGCATGCCCCACAGATTCTCAGTAGGATTTAGGTCTGGAGACATGCTTGGCCAATCCAGTACCTTTACCCTCAGTTTCTTTAGCAAGTCGTCATTCTAACATGGTATATATAAGAGCCCAGGCCAATGTGTAGAACGTAAAAATTACTTTATAATACTTACCTAAACGGTTGGTACGGTGCTGACGGGTCGGATGGGTGGCTCCGTTCTTAGGTATCGGCGCCTCCTCTTTTGGCCATCTTTGTCTTCCTTCTTCTGAAGCCTGGGTGCATGACGCATCCTACATCATACACACGCGCCGGCATTGAGGTCCTGTGCAGACGCACTACAATGCTTTGATCTGTTCTACTTAGGGCAGATCAAAGTGTGCCTGCCAAGACCTTGATGCCAGCCTGTGTGAATGACGTAGTATGCGTCATGCACCCAGGCTACAGAAGAAAGAGGACAAAGATGGCCAAAAGAGGAGACGCTACACCCAGAGAACGGAGACACCTATTTGACCAGTCTTGCACCAAACAGACCATTTAGGTGAGTATTATAAAGTCATTTTTATGTTCTACACAGCGGCCTGGGCTCTTATATACTGCATGTTAGAATGCTGTATATAAGAGCCCACTGGTGGTAGTCGCAGCCTTTAGTCACCAAATCGGATGACAGGTTGCCTTTTATAGGGTAAATATTTGGCACCCACGCAATTTTTAAAGGGTTATCTTGCAACCCTCGCTCTTAAATTTTCAGGGTGTGTATGGTGCCCTCCTTCATAATTTGTTTTAGGATGTATATGAGTCCTACCTCTATAGTTTTATTACACAAATAGATATATACCACCCACCAAGAGTAAATGTTTTTCAGCCCTTGCACTTAATGAATAAGATTTACCCATATAGGAGTCCCACTCCTTAAAAATGAGAAAAAAATCTTTTTGTAAGCCCTCTTCTATATGTCTTCCAAGGTGTATCCTAGTCCTTCCTTTTAAGTTTTGGCAGCCCTTGCAATTAGTACATAGGCTTTAGAAGTTTAGGAGTCCCACTACCTACCAATTTTAATAGAATGTGTATGAGGCCCTTCATATGTCTAATACATTGTATGTCAGATTCCCTCTTCCTTCTAATTTTTGCAAGTTCTTACATTGTCCAGAAAGGCTTTGGGAGTTTCAGAGTTCCTCTTTCATAAATTATAATCCAACAATATCTTCCTAAAAGAAGACTCTGAAGGAAAAAAATACAGAGCTGCGCTTTTCTGAGCGTAGTATTATTTACTTTGAAAATAAGATATATAATATTTAAATGAAAGTCACTGGTACTCAAGTGAATAATAATAATAATAATGCTAATAATAATAATAATAATAATAATAATAAATGTAGGTTCTACTAAGGTAATGGGATCGTGTGTAAGTCCCAAGGGCATAAAACAAAGAGAAAAATATATACCTACTGTGCTAACATTCATATACAATTACATAATGTAAGTGGTTAAAATATATAGTGGTTACCTGTATATGCTTAAATATATTCACAAAATACTAAGAAGATGAAGACCTGTGATGATGTATTAAATATTAGTCTCCAACCAATGCAGGTATCAATTTAAATAATGTAAATTGATAAAAATTGTTTTTCTAAGGATATTTAAATAATTGCATAATAATTCCAAGTGTGCAAGTAGAAATAATATAATGATAATGATAATAATAATAATGATAATAATAGTATATATATATATATATATATATATATATATATATATACTGAAACTGACAAATGTTATAATGCAAAAAAATTGTTTTGACTTGTATATTGCTATTAATCTACTTACTGTTAGATGTCACTTTAACCCCTTCACCCCCGGCCACTAAAACACCCTAATGACCAGGCCATTTTTTGCAATTCTGACCAGTGTCTCTTTGACACGTTATAACTCTGGAACGCTTCAACGGATCCTGGTGATTCTGACATTGCTTTTTCATTACATATTGTACTTCATATCAGTGGTAAATTTAGGACGATATTTTTTGCATTTTTTTGTGAATATTTCGGAAATTTTGCGAACATTTTGAAAATTTCACAATTTTCAAACTTTGAAAATTTATGCTTACAAATCTGAGAGATATGTCACACAAAATAGTTACTAAATATCATTTCCCACATGTCTACTTTACATCAGCATAATTTTCGAAACAAAATTTTTTTTCGTTAGGGTGTTAGAAGGGGTCAAAGTTCATCAGCAATTTCTCATTTTTCCAACAAAATTTACAAAATATTTTTTTTAGGGACCACATCACATTTGAAGTGACTTTGAGAGGCCGGGGTGACAGAAAATGCCCAAAAGTGACCCCTTTCTAAAATCTGCACCCCTCAGGCTACTCAAAACCACATCCAAGAAGTTTATTAACCCTTTAGGTGCTTCACAGGAAGCGAAGCAATGTGGAAGGAAAAAATGAAAATTTTACTTTTTAACACAAAAATGTTACTTTAGCCATAACATTTTCATTTTCACAAGGGAGAAAAGAGAAAATGCACCATATAGTTTATTGTGCATTTTCTCCTGAGTACGTTGGTACCCCATATGTGGTAAAAATCAATTGTTTGGGCGCACGGCAAAGCTCGGAAGGGAAGGAGCGCCATTTGAATTTTTGAAAGCAAAATTAGCTGCACTCATTAGCGGACGCCATGTCGGGTTTGAAGACCCCCTGAGGTGCCTAAACAATGGAGCTCCCCCACAAGTGACCCCATTTTGGAAACTAGAGCCCTCAAATACTTTTTCTAGATGTTTGATGAGCACTTTGAACCCCTGAGGGCTTCACAGAAGTTTATAACGTTGAGCCGTGAAAAGAAAAAAAAAATGTTTACCACAAAACTGTTGCTTCAACTAGTTAGCTTTTTTTCACAAGGGTATCAGGAAAAATACACCATAAAATTTATCGTGCATTTTTTCCTGAGTACGACAATACCTCATATGTGATGGAAAGTAATTGTTTGGGTGCATGGCGGGGCTCAGAAGAGAAGGAGCGCCATTTGACAGCAAAATTTGTTGGAATCATTAGCTGACGTAATGTTGCATTTGGAGACCCCTTGAGGTGCCTAAACAATGGAGGTCCCCCACAAGTGACCCCATTTTGGAAACTAGACCCCTCAAGGAATTTATCTAGATGTTTACCGAGCCCCAAGGGGCTCCACAGAAGTTGATAATGTTGAGCCATGAATATAATTTATTTTTTTTTACCACAAAACTGTTACTTGAATCAGGTAGCTTTTTTTCACAGGGGTATCAGGAAAAAATGCACCATAAAACGTATTGTGCAATTTCTCCTAAGTACGCAGATACCTCATATGTAGTGAAAAGTAATTGTTTGGGCACATGGCGGGACTCAGAAGAGAAGTAGCACCATTTGACAGCAAAATTGGATTGAATCATTAGTGGACGCCATGTCATGTTTGGAGACCCCCTATGGTGCCTAAACAGTGGAGCTCCCCCACAAATGACCCGATTTTGGAACTAGACCCCTAAAGGAATTTATCTAGATGTTTGGTGAGCCCCTTGTACCCCCAGGGGCTCCACAGAAGTTTATAACGTTGAACCGTGAAAATTATTTCTTTTTAACCACAAAATTTTTGCTTCAACCAGGTAGCTTTTTTTTTTCCAACGGTATCAGGAAAAAATGTATCATAAAATGTATTGTGCAATTTCTCCTGAGTATGCAGATACCTCATATGTAGTAGAAAGTAATTGTTTGGGTGCACGGCAGGGCTCGGAATAGAAGGAACGCCATTTGACTTTTCAAACGCACAGACGCGGTGCACTGATCTGCTGCTGCAGTATGCATGGTCGGATGCGATACAAAAAGCGTCGGGGATACGGAAAAAAAAAACACACGGCAAAAATTGAGCAAGGGTGCCGATCCGTTATCTACATCCCTGAACTGCGCTCGGCCACTGCAGGACGCACACACGGATGAGATGCAAAAAACTAACGCAAATTACGGACAAAAAATAAGTCATGCCGAAAATTGACCACGGATGCAGATCCATTATCTGCATCCCTGATCAGCGCTCTGCCGCTGCAGGAAGCACACATGGATGAAATGCAAAAAAACCCACAAAATACGGACAAAAAAAAGTTCCGCGGAAAATTGACCACGAATGCAGATACGTTATCTGCATCCCTTATCAGCACTCGGTGGGATGCACGGACGGATGACGTATAAAAATGGACAGGGGATACAGGAAAAAAAGTTATACTCACAGGACCCAGAGGATTAGCAAGAGGATCACTGACCAGAGGAACTGCAGGAGGAACAGAACGCAGTGAGATGGACAGCTTCTTACATGAGCAGCAGGCAGGAGGTTGGACAGCTTATCACAAGACCCAGGAAGGACCCAGCGATGGAGGCAGATGTGATCGGGCCAGTGAAGACCTCGGACGACCCGGTGGAGGCAGGTAAGAGGACGTCGGAGGGAGAGCAGATGGAGAGGGAGACCAGAGAAGGAGCTGCAGAAGCAGAATAGAGATCACGGGGGAGGCAGGGAGATCGCGGGGGGAGCAGATCGAGATGTCGGGGAGAAGAACGAGGCGTGGGGGGGAGATCGTGGGGGGGCATGGGCAGGGGCCATCATGGGAGCGCGCAGGGGACATCGCGGGAGCGCGCAGGGGCCATCAGGGGGAGCAATATTCACATAGGGCGGCGGCGGCAGCAGCAGCAGCTGCGGCGGTGTGTTACTACAAGTAGCAGCCAGTGCACGCTGCAGACATGCTGGGGGAGGCTCCCCAGACCATCACAAGCCAGGGGAAGGTGGTCACCTCCAGATCAGACCATCCCACTACACACTGATTGGAGCGATGGCGCATCATAGCACAATCGCGCCAATCAGTGCTGCAGGGGCTGGGGAGCGACATGTTAGATCTCCAGTTATGATGTGCTGCAGCTGCTACAGCACCTCATAGCAGGATCTCACAAAATCTCACTGATTCAGGCCTAAAACACACTTCCGCAAAAAAAAGTCCATATGAAATGGTCCATTTTTTGGGTCCGTGTTCCATATTTTTGGGGCGTTTCTCCGGTACGTATAGCACCCATGTGATGGCGTATGCGAGCCGTGTGTACGTGTGGAATGTCCGTATTGACATAAAATACGTACGTGTGCAGTCCGTGTGCCGTCCGTTTTTTCAGATACGTATTTTCACACACATAACCTTGTTAGCCCATCATAATGTGCTCCTGGTGTGTTAAATTGGTCAATTAACTACCCAATTTGTTTAGTTTGCTTAAAAAAACCTTAAAAAACATGGCTTCAGAGCTCATTCTCACATTAGACACACTCCAAAATGTCTCTCTCCAATGAAGCAACCATGTATTTGCTCTGGTTGATATCTAGGAGATTTCGGGTTAGGCGACATATGATTGAAGAAGAGCCACCACTGGAGAAAAGGATGTGGATTCACCCCCTTGTGAAGCTCAGGAAAACACATGGCCATTTTAATATTTTATATGGGGAAATGCGGATATTTCCACCTAAATTCCAAGCCTACTGCCATCTTACCATGAATTCATTTAACAACATCCTTGGCCTTGTGTACCATCGTTTGAAGCATCAGGACACCTCTATGCGCCTCAGCATCTCCCCTGAGGAACGACTGTTGGTGACTTTACGGTAGGTGTTGTCATGTATACTCATGCTTTATCTATTATATTGAAATACATGTTAAGTCGCTAAGGCATCATTTTGTTGAAATTATGTAATTTCAAATTATGGTCTTTGTAGAAAACTTATATTGATCACTTAACCACAGTGCAATTTCAAAATAAGATCAGAGAAGTCACATCTACCATTCTATCTCTACAAAAATTAAAGAAACAAGAGGCTTAACTCAAACAAGCTTGTTTATTAAACACAAAATTAAATATTTTTCCAATATGGAAAGTAAAGATCACATATGTTTTCCCAACCAAAGAAATTATAAAAAAACATACACAGTATCTCGCCAGTCATTGGATAATAATAATAATTTTATTCATTTATATAGCGCTATTAATTCCATAGCACTTTACATACATTGGCAACACTGTCCCCATTGGGGCTCACAATCTAGAGTCCCTATCTGTATGTCTTTGGAATGTGGGAGGAAACCGGAGTACCCGGAGGAAACCCACGCAAACACGGGGAGAACATACAAACTCCTTGCAGATGGTGTCCTTGGTGGGATTTGAACCCAGGACCCCAGCGCTGCAAGACTTGCAGTGCTAGCCACTGAGCCACCGTGCCGCCCCGGATGATACAAATATTTGGTGTGAAATACAAATTACATGAATAGTCAAAGCAATGTCATGTTTTTATTCTATTTCAGTTACCTAGCAACTGGGCAATCCATCAGCAGTCTACATTTCGAATTCTTATTGGGAAGGTCTACAATTGGCAAGATTATCCTGCATACCTGCACTGTGCTATGGGAGACCCTTAGGCATCATGTCATGCAGCTGCCTTCAACACAGGAATGGATGCACATTTCAAATGAATTTTTGGAGAAAACAGCTTTCCCTAATTGTATTGGCGCCATTGACGGAAAACACATTAGAGTGAAGAAACCACCTAACTCTGCATCAAGATATTTTAATTATCATAAGTTTTTTCTGTAGTTATTTTGGCCATGGTAGATACAAACTACTGCTTTTTATTTGCTGATATTGAGCCTATGGCAGTGCCTCAGATGCACGCATTTTCAGAAGTTCATGTTTAGCAAGACGATTAATGTCTGATAGTTTAAGTTTGCCTGCACCAAGATCATTGCCTGGTACCAATGGCCCTATTGTCCCTTATGTAATGGTTGCAGATGAGGGGTTTGCATTGTCTAGGCATTTGATGCGTCCATATCCCAGAAGGGGGCTGGACAGATCTGAAGCCCTATTTAATAGCAAATTTGCCACAGCACTATGTTGAACGTGCCTTTGGCATTTTGGCCTCAAGATGGCGCATTTATCAAACCACCATCCAACTCCAACCAACCACCGTCAAGGCTGTCATTAAATCGACAGTAGTGTTACATAATTACTGTAGATTACATGAAAGCAATGACGAAGACATTGAGGAGTTGCCTGCTTTAAATGCACCATTTGTAGAGAATGGTAGTGTTAGAACCAGTGTGTCCACTTCTGGTCTACAAGTGAGGAATCAGTTTAAAGATTATTTTAGTTTAAATCGCCATAGTCATGTATAATTTTGACATTGTTATAGTTTTTTATCACTTGGTTACATAAGCACAAACACATATGTATTACAAAAGAGAAAATGACCATACATAGGTATAATTTGTGTTTTTTTTGTTGGTCGGTTGTGTTTGTTGTCCCCATAAGCTATTGTGATATAACTATATTGTTATAACATCAGGATTTTTTGTTATTCTAAAAACAGTACTACTGAATGTACATGACTAATAAAATTATGGCAAATTTGTTTAGAAAAAGTTAGTCCAGAATTATTATTTTACCTATGTATTTATGTTATCTTTTGCAATACACCCTGTATTTTTGGTTTTTTTTAACTACAATTTTGTCAGGGACATTAGCCCATACAAAACACCATATTTTATTATGCAATAATGTCACGCAAACATAATTTGTTTGACACTATTGGAATACAAGTATGGGACCAGACCATATGCAGATACTGCATAGTTGCTGGATTTTTAATAATAAAGGTGTCTGAATTTTAGTGTAGTAGTTTATGTGGGTGCATTTTTTCCCTAAACCCAGTTTATTCTAATGGATGGTCCAAACAACTTGTCCAGAGCAAGGCATCATTCTGACAGGCAGGTATTGGTTTTGAAGTGATAGAGTAATTTCTATTGATTTTTTGTAAAGAAAAACAAAAATATGACCACATGCATATAGAGTAAGTAATGTGTTACATTTTGATATGTTTCCCCACCAGCAATACCATAGAAAACATACCATAATGTAAAATAATACATACAATATCACTTTATTATTCAACTAAATCCTCTAGGCTAGTGATGTTTTCCTGTGTAGGCTCCATTGCATTGACATCTACATAATATGTTTGCTGCACAACAGTAGATGTTGTAGTGAGTGACTGATCAGTGTTTCCACTAGTAACAGTTGATGTACTTGGAACAAATAATGATGCAGTTGTTTGAGCAGATGGAAGACCAAGTGTAGGTGGTACATATTGATGTGCTGGAAGAGGCTGAGTATGTGTGTATGTGAAGTTAGTTGGCTAAGTCTGTTGTTGAAAGTACTGTTGTTATTGATTATTAGGAACATGGTATGCTGTTGGTTGTTGAAACATTTGAGGTAGTCTATGAACATTACTAACAATACTAGGATAGTTAAAAGAGGTTTGCATTGGTGTTTGTTGGGGTATTTGTGGAACAAATGTTGGCTGTTGAGATGGCCTTTGTGTCATTAATGTACCTGTTTGGTGTGGGACAACTGTTGGCCTAGTTTGTACATCAGTTACCATAGAAGAAGATGGACAATGTATATGTGTTTGTTGCACTACAGGATGAAGTTGAAAATTAGAGAAATGTTCTTCTGTTTGGGTTTCCACAGTTTGTTGAGCTGTGTTTGTGTGTGGGCCACGTGGATTGGCTCTCAATTGTTCTATCACTTCAAAACAATAAATGGGTTCTGGCTCACGTTGGGTAGCAGATATTAGTTTTATTAAGGACTAGAGATGAGCGAACCGGCCGTGGTTCGGCTCGAGTTCGGTTCGCCGAACGGTGGTCTAGTTCGAGTTCGGTTCGGCAAACCGGTTCGACGAACCACTCGAACCGCATAGGAAACAATAGGAGGCAATCACAAACACATAAAAACACATTATAAATGTACACATACAGTTAATAAACATTTCCATAACACTTACCGGTCCCCGCGATCCCTCCTGCACTCTGTCTCCTGCCGCTATTCCATCCGATGATCGCTGAATCGTCCCGGTAACCAGCACTGCCAGCAGTGATGCAAGACCTATCGTGACGTGAAAAATAGCCATGTGACCAGTCAAGTGCCTGTTATCTCATTGGCTACAGACTGGTCACATGATTATGACGCGTCATGTAGGACCTGTCATTGCATCTCTCTGTTACACGGTGCACGTTTGTGTATCGCCGTGTACCGGCGACATGCTCTAGCTCGACTCCCCGCTCTGCTTCCCCGTTCCCTTAAGGTACCATCACACTAAGCGACGCTCCAGCGATCCCACCAGCAACCTGACCTGGCAGGGATCGCTGGAGCGTCGCTACACGGGTTGCTGGTGAGCTGTCACACAGGCAGATCTCACCAGCAACCAGTGACCACAGCCCCCAGCCAGCAGCACGCGTGGAAGCGATGCTGCGCTTGGTAACTAAGGTAAACATCAGGTAACCAACCCGATATTTACCTTGGTTACCAGCGCACACCGCTTAGCGCTGGCTCCCTGCACTCCTAGCCAGAGTACACATCAGGTTAATTTAACCCGATGTGTATTCTGGCTATGTGTGCAGGGGGCTGGCACTGGCAGCGTGAGATCGGCGGACGCTGGTAACTACGGTAAACATCGGGTAACCAAGGAAAGGGCTTCTGGGTTACCCGATGTTTACCATAGTTACCAGCGTCCGCAGTAGCCGGCTCTGACCGGCTGACACAGCCGGTCAATCACGGAGATCACCGTTGCCATAGCAACGCGCTTGGTAGCGGTGACGGGGACGTCACCGGAATCACGTGATCGGAGCAGCATTGCTATGGCAACCCGTGCCACTGCTTAGAGCCGGGAGCCTGTGGTCACTCTCACAGAGTGATTTCTGCACGGAGCACAGCGTCTTCCCCCATGCAGCTGTGCTGTCTGATGGAGCAGACAGAGCTGCATGTGTTGAAGGGGAAAGAAGACAGAAGAGCAGGATCATGGAGGGCTGACAAGGGGTAATAAAGATGTAGTCTCTAATGTGTCTGTGTATTTATTTCTATTAAAGTATTTTTTCTCTGTGTGGTGGTTTTTTTTAACCCTTTATTGGAGATTCTTAATAGCCGGGTCAAACGTGCCTGTCATTAAGAATCTCTGGCTTAATACTGACTAGTAAAACAAAGCCAGTATTAACTCATGATTACCCAACAAGCCACCCGGCTCCAGGGCTGTTGGAAGACTTGGATACAGCGCCAGATGATGGCGCTTCTATGAGAGCGCCATTTTCTGGGGCGGCTGCGGACTGCAATTTGCAGCAGAGGGGCCCAGAAACCTCGGGCTAACCTGTGCTGTGGATTCCAATCCCCAGCTGCCTAGTTGTACCCGGCTGGACACAAAAATGGGGCGAAGCCTACTTTGTTTTTTTTTAATTATTTCATAAAATTCATGAATTAATTAAAAAAAGGGCTTCCCTATATTTTTAGTTCCCAGCCGGGTACAAATAGGCAGCTGGGGGTTACGGGCAGCCTGTACCTGCCTGCTGTACCTGGCTAGCATACAAAAAATATGGTAAAGCGCACGTCATTTTTTTTGTAGTTTTTTGGCAAAAAAAATAAAAAATGCTTCCTTGGATTTTCCATTGCCAGTGAAGGTAACACCAAGCAGTGGGGGTTAGCAGCCAGTAGCTGCTTGGATTACCCTTAGCTAGCAATACAAAAAATGCAGCGGTAGCCCATATATATTTTTTTTAATTATTTATTTAAATAACTAAAAACAAAAAGGGCTTCCCTGTATTTTATCAAATAGGTCATAGACAAAAAGGGGAAAGTTAATTTATGCGGTTTTAACATAGTGAAAAACAATCACATTCCCCTGTATGGACAATAACATAGAATATACTCCCAAACGATTAAATACTTAGTGTGAACACACTTGAGGAGACTGATTCCAATATAAAATCTAGTTTTATTGAAAGATAAACATACAATATAAAAAAAATGTGTATTTTCCATAAGGTCAAGTAATGAGGTAGGTGGATTGAAAAACACCCACCCATCTGGGAAACTAGCCACAATAACCCATCATTACTCCATAGCCTAAATAGTAAATGCTAACTCAAGTGAGTTTGTAATGGAGACACACCATGGGATCAATTAATCTAACATAAAGACAAGTAGTTCAAGACTTACCCATGGTGTAAGAAAAGAGGGTCCAAGCTGGCAGTCTCAGAATGGGTGAGTGGGCAACCTTTCTCCCGGACGCGCGTTATCGCAAAATGCTTCCTCAGCGGGGTGCAGGCAGGTCTTGCTTTGCATACATTGGGAACACTGTCCCCATTGGGGCTCACAATCTAAATTCCCTATCTGTATGTCTTTGGAGTATGGGAGGAAACCAGAGTACCCAGAGGAAATCCACGCAAACACGGCGAGAACATACAAACTCCTTGCAGATGGTGTCTTTGGTGGGAATTGAACCCAGGACTTCAGCGCTGCAAGACTGCAGTGCTAACCACTGAGCCACCGTGCCGCCCATTTAGCTTACAGATGCATAACCACCACTTACGGTGTCTGAACACAGGAAGCTGAGCTGACAGCCGATCTGTGCATGCGGCAGCATCTATTGTGAAGGAGAGGGCCGCGGGGGATCAACGCTGCACAGGTACCGTGGGACACCGGGGAACACCGGTGGGGTTATAGGGGGTAACCTGGCAGGGCCTGGGGAGGAGTTTTCTGTCACATGTGTCATGGTACATGCCACAGAAATCAGAGGAGTAGGGTGAATGCGGCCGGCACACTGCTGTGCGCGCGGCCATCTTGGATTTCTGGAAGGGCATCAGGAGGGGCACTTTGGCGACACCAGGGGACCGGAGGGGACCGGGTAGGAGATTTATCATGTTTGTTCATGCCAGATGGGAGAAAAATAATTTTTTACCGACACTGTCATTTACTGTAACGTGATCATCAGTGTACGGTGTATACCTGTGATCACGTGAGCGGGGACCGGAAAAACCGTCCTGAATCAGGATCTCCAGGGTCTCAGCTACGCCTGAAACCCCGGAGATTTTCTGACGCTGGGGGGGCGCTATTCACTTATTTCTGCCTGCTGTTTATAAACGGCAGATCAGAATAAGGCTACATTAACACGACCGATCCATTTTTGCGGTCTGCAAAAAACAGTCCGTTTTTTTTCACGGGTGCATCCGTGTGGCATCCGTTTCCGTTCCGTAGACGGTCCGTATGTCATCTGTTTGTCATACATGTGCCTTCTGTTTTTTTTGCGTACTGCAAAAAAACTGAAGGAGGGAAAATACATAAATTTACCCAGGATCCATAGCTTCAACCTACATGAGGCGGTCACATGTTCACTCCAGTGCCATTTTCTACTGCTTTTCACAGCGTAGAGTATTCTGGTGATTTTACAGTGCTTGTACACTTCATATCAGTCTTTTCTGTCATTATAATGGCAGAAAGACACATAATGTCCCACTCTCCTGCATTTTGTAATTTTGTACCCTTTGGTGCCTTTCATGTGGCACTAAGGGGTGCTTAGCTTTGTGTTTAGCCAAAAAAATGAAAAAAAAAAATGACGTAGGGTTCCCCCTATTTTTGTAGTCAGCTAGGGTAAAGCCGACGGCTGCAGCCTGCAGACCACAGCTGGCAGCTTCACCTTGGCTGGTAATCCAAAACTGAGGCACCCCACGCTGTTATTTTAAATTAAATAAAAAATTAAAAAAAAACACATAGAGGTCCCCCCAAAATTGGATCACCAGCCAAGGTAAAGCAGACAGCTGGGGTCTGATATTCTCAGACTAGGGAGGTCCATGGTTATTGGACTCTCCGCAGCCTAAAAATAGCAGGCCGCAGCCGCCCCAGAAGTGGCGCATCCATTAGATGCGCCAATCCTGGTGCTTCGCCCCAGCTCATCCCGTGCCCTGGTGCGGTAGCAAACGGGGTAATATATGGGGTTATTACTAGATGTGTAATGTCACCTGGCACCAAGCCCTGGGGTTGGTGAGGTCAGGCGTCTATCAGATACCCGACATCACCAACCCAGTCAGTAATAAAAAAAAACAGACGACAAACACATTTTTATTTGAAAAAACACTCCCCAATACATTCCCTCTTTAACCAATTTATTAGAAAGAAAAACAAATTCAGGTCTGGTGTAATCCAAGGGGTTCCCATGACGATCCACACTGTCCCAATCAATGAAGAGCAGGATGTTCCCCATTGGCTGGGAGAGCAGTGCAGTGACCTGAGCTAACATCAATGGGTCAGCCCAGGTCACTGCAGGGGATGACAAGTGCTGTTGTCAGCGAGGTACATTACCTGTGCTGATCTCCTGCACACTGACTTCAATCATCTTCACAGCCAAGTATCGCGAGCGGCCCGTGACGTCACCGCTAGTCAGTCTTGGGTCGGAAGCGAGAGAATGTGATGTGACAAGCGGTGGCCATGGAGGACAGTGACAGCACTGAGGTCGGGACTTCATCACCGCAGGTAAGCCGAGCGGGACCATGTGTGCAGAGTGCCAGGTGGGCGGAGCCTAGCGGGGTAATGTGTGCAGAGTGCCAGGTGGGCGGAGCCTAGCGGGGTAATGTGTGCAGAGTGCCAGGTGGGCGGAGCCTAGCGGGGTAATGTGTGCAGAGTGACAGGTGGGCGGAGCCTAGTGGGACCATGTGTGCAGAGTGTCAGGTGGGCGGAGCCTAGCAGTGCCATGTGTGCAGAGTGCCAGGTGGGCAGAGCCTAGCGGGACCATGTGTGCAGAGTGCCAGGTGGGCAGAGCCTAGCAGGGTAATGTGTGCAGAGTGTCAGGTGGGTGGAGCCTAGCGGGACGATGTGTGCAGAGTGCCAGGTGGGCGGAGCCTAGCAGCGCCATGTGTGCAGAGTGCCAGGTGGGCGGAGCCTAGCGGGGTAATGTGTGCACAGTTCCAGGTGGGCGGAGCCTAGCGGGACCATGTGTGCAGAGTGTCAGGTGGGCGGAGCCTAGCGGGACCATGTGTGCAGAGTGCCAGGTGGGCGGAGCCATGTGTGCTGGCGGCGGAGTGCGAAGTGGGTGGAGCCTAGCGGGGTCATGTGGCACTGAGGACGTCAGTGTCGTGGACTGCATGGCTGGGGACAGGTGAGTGTGAGTGTGTGTGTGTGTGTGTGTATGTATGTGTACATGCTGCGTGCAGGAGGGGGCGGAGCGAGCTGAGCGGGGAAGTGTCGGCTTCCTGCACACGTAACTAGGATAAATATCGGGTTACTAACCAAAGCGCTTTGGTTGGATAGCCGATGTTTATCTTGATTACCAGTTCTGGCAGGCTGCCAGCGATGGCTCCCTGCACACTGTAGCTGTAAAAAGCCCTGCTTTTTGCTGCTAGAACCGTTCTCGAACGTAACTAGAACTATCGAACTTTAGCGAAAAGCTCGAGTTCTAGTTCGATCTAGAACACCCCCCAAAATCACTCGAACCGCGAACTGGAGAACCGCAAACCGCGCTCAACTCTATTAACCCCTTAACGACCCATGACGTACTAGATACGTCATGGATCGTGTGCCGGTAAGCCCCGCCCTCTGCCGCCGGTCGGCGGCGGCGAGACGCGCACATATCAGCTGTTATCAACAGCTGATATGTGTGCCTGCTAGCCGCGGGTGGAATCGCTTCCACCCGCGGCCATTAACCCCTTACATTTCGCTGCCAAAGTCTTGGCAGCGATATGTATATGGGCGCCGCCATGACAGTGACTTACCCCGCCCCCGCCGGAAGTCACGTGACATGATCACGTGACTTTCGGCGGTTGCCATGGTAGCACAGGGTCATGTGATGACGCCTGTGGCTAACATGAGTCACTTCCTCTCAATGCCGGAATACAGCCGGCATTGAAAGTGAAGCAGCAAATCTGCAGTTCTCAGCTCTGTAGCTGAGATCTGCAGATAGTGCAGAGTGATCGGATTGCTGATCGCAATAGCCCCCTAGGGGGACTAGTAAAATAAAAAAAAAAAGTAAAAAAAAAGTTTTAAAAAATTAAAAAAAAATAAAAAAACCTAAAAGTTCAAATCACCCCCCTTTCACCCCATTGAAAATTAAAGGGTTAAAAAAATAAAAAATACACACATATTTGGTATTGCCACGTTCAGAAATGCCCAATCTATCAAAATATAAAATCAATGAATCTGATCAGTAAATGGCGTAGCGGCAAAAAAATTCCAAACGCCAAAATTACGTTTTTTGGTCGCCGCAAATTTTGCGCAAAATGCAATAACAGGCGATCAAAACGTAGCATCTGCGCAAAAATGGTACCGTTAAGAACGTCAGGTCGAGACGCAAAAAATAAGCCATCACCGAGCCTCAGATCCTGAAAAATGAGAACGCTACGGGTTTTGGAAAATGGCGCAAAACGTGCGCCACGTTTTTCGGACAAGCTTGTGAATTTTTTTTAACCCCTTAGGTACAAGTAAACCTATACATGTTTGGTGTCTATAAACTCGCACCGACTTGAGTCATCATACCCACACATCAGTTTTACCATATAGTGAACACAGTGAATAAAATATCCCAAAAACTATTGTACAATCCCACTTTTTTTGCAATTTTTCCGCACTTGGAATTTTTTTGCCGTTTTCCAGTACACTATATGGTAAAACTTATGGTTTCATTTAAAAGTACAACTCGTCCCGCAAAAAACAAGCCCTCATATGGCAAGATTGATGGAAAAATAAAAAAGTTACGCCTCTCGGAAGAAGGGGAGCAAAAAACAAAAACGCAAAAACGGAAAGTGCCCGGGGGCTGAAGGGGTTAAGGACGCCCTCAATCTGTCCTGCTTATCAGGTGCAACCAATGCAAGAGAGGGAGAAAGGGAGCGGCAAAATCTCTCTCCATCACTCTCTGGTATCAGTGAATTCATCATGTGTATTATTCTGGTATCAATGACATCTGGCAGGGAACGTAAATCTTCTTAACGCCTATGTCTGCGACCACGGATAGTTTGGGCTACTGTGCGCATGGTATTAGTTGATATTCTTGGCTGTGTGCCTCCATGTTGCTGTGGACTACTCCCCGCAAGAACTGGTGAAGGGCCAGTTTGTTGCCCTGTAGACTGGCCTGCAATTACATTAGTGGATTGACTTGTTCCCAAACCCAAATCAGAGGACATTTCTTCTGCGTCTGGCTGGCTGGTGATGGGGATTGGTGGAGGTTGATATGAGGTAGGCTCCATCTCAGAAGCAGAGGTTGCTGTTAATACTGCTGACTGGGCTTCCTCACTATCTTCCAGGTTATCCTCTGTACTTTGTTTAAAAAAAAAAAACATTAATGTGTGCCTTTTAAATAAACCCGCCTTGTGATGTAATGGTTTAAACTTACTTTGGTACTTCCATAATGGGCATAAGGAAGCTCAGTTTTTCATAATGGACATATTTTTTCTTTTTTGCAGTGGCAGGTGAGGTTGCCACTGGGTTATATTCTCTTCTGAACTGGTCACGGGCTGAGCGCCATCGCCATTTAACAAGATCCACTGTTTAAAAAAAAAAAAAAAAATTGTAAAATAAGCTCACAAAATCTAACAAATGAAGATTTAAAAAAATTAGACATTAGTCTTGTATTGCAGCAATTGTAAAAAATAGGAACACACATCCATGTGTATGACAACAACAACCCATAACACTCATATAGTGACGTAATAACACAATAACCATGGGAAAGAAAACAAGTTCACCATTAAAAATCTTAAACCACTGATTAATCATTTATCTCCTTTTAAATGTTAAAAAAAAACCTACAGAAAGCCATGAGAAACAAAATGACTACTAACCCATGAAGTGCCATATGTTCCACATAGATTTTCCATTATACACTACACATTACTGTTACCACTCCACACATGGTGACACCAAGGAACATGCATAATAAACCAAACATAGAAATACAACTCAAAATGTATAGACAATTCACAGCACATTTGCAATAGAAAAAGCACAGAAATGCAAACCATAAAAAAACCCAAACATGTTTAATAGTGGCTTAACCAACCTGAACTGCCTTTTGTACATGCATAAAATGTTTTGCAGACCACATATCCACATGCTGATGTCGCGGGAGGAGGAGGGGACGCTGCGCTCTCCGACTGCTCGGGTCCGGCTGCCGCTGCTGCTGCGGCTGCTGCTGCTCGGTGGTGGCTCGAGCGGTGGGCCGGATCCCGGGGACTCGAGCGGCGCTCCTCGCCCGTGAGTGAAAAGGGGGATTTTTGATTGTGGGGGTTTTTGATTATTGTCCGTGACGCCACCCACGGTAGTGGTGATTTTGGTGACACCACCGCTGCTCTGGACGGGGATCCCGGGAGCGGTGACAGGGAGCAGCTTTGTTGTTATTTCTCCCCTCCGTGGATAGGGGGTTGGTTGTCCCGGGGCCCGGTGATAGGGTAGGGATGGATGGCAGGCGGGTTACAGGGCCTGGTGAGGTGCAGGGTCGCGGGGGCAGCGCTGTGCCACACGGCACGGTGGTACTCACTCAGCCAATGATGAGGACACAGTTCTCGGTAAAACACACGG
Source organism: Anomaloglossus baeobatrachus (assembly GCF_048569485.1). Taxonomy (NCBI): domain Eukaryota; kingdom Metazoa; phylum Chordata; class Amphibia; order Anura; family Aromobatidae; genus Anomaloglossus; species Anomaloglossus baeobatrachus. Next base: position 207,287,788 of record NC_134358.1, read on the forward strand.
CTGGATGGACGGGTCCCACAGACGGCGGCGGTGGTTTCTGCTCCCGGCAGGTTGATGGTGACTGTCTTTCCCTGCACCTAGATACGGTAGATGGTTTCAATGGGTTCCCACCGGTAACCCGCTCCACGGCTTGGATAAAGGCCGGAGGAGCCCCTTTTGCCCGCAGGCGCTGGCCCTGAGAAACGGTTGCCTTGGCGGTGGCGGTGTCTCCCTCACTTGGTTGGACTTTTGCCTTCTGTCGGGACTTGGCTGCTGGGAAACCCAGGAGGTTCCCTTCACTAACGAATTTGGCAACTTCACGGTGACTCCTAGCCTTGCTGGGGTCCGTAAGCCCCTGCCAGATGGTGCTGACTTCTCTTTGTGTACCGGTCCGGTACCGCCGGGCCACCGCCCATCCACGGTCCTTACGGTAAACTCCGATAGGCCACTCCTGCAGACGGTCACCACCGTCTGCCAACCTTGCTGATCTGTCCGGGCCACACACCCGGACCAACTTCAGGCTGCTCAATTACTCCTTCCTTCTGCTCACTTTCACCTCCAACACTGGTCTGCCTGGTTTTCCCGCCTCCAGGACTATGAACTCCTCGGTGGGCGGGGCAAACCACCTGGCCCACCCCCTGGTGTGAACATCAGCCCCTGGAGGAAGGCAACAAGGGTTTTGTGTTTTGACTTCGGTGTGCCTGCTGGGAGTGTGGGGTGTGTGGGTGTTGTTCTTTCTGGCCCCTGGCTTGTCCAGGGCGCCACACTGACATTACTAGTAAACTGCAATGAATACTTCAAAGGGCCAAATAAATACACTCTCCTGTTTGTGAGTCTCCAGTGTATCTCAAAATGAGTCAGGCCCATTAATACATGCCAAACAAACTATACAAATATGTTTCTAATCTGCCTACAGAATGAGCACATGTAGGTAAAGACAGAAGCAATGCAAATATCTGTACTCACCATATCTATTTTTCTTTCCAGGGGTACATTGAGATCATCCATTCCTAGGGTAGACTATCTCTGCCACAGCCATCCATGCTCGTTCCACCATTAACCTGTCATGATAGCCATCAACACGTGTGTCCCACAGCTCTGGATGCCTCTCTACTTCTCCAATCAGCCTCTCTGTATCGATTCTGGGCGCCATGCTCAGTACCTGTGTTGTTCTCTGTGCTCAAAGTTCCCCTGCAGTGAGAGGATAGGTGCCCAGCTGCTGTCTGGCGTGCAAATGAGACAGGAAATGTATGTTTGGCGCCAGAATTAATGGCCTACAATTGACCTAATAGATTGGTAACAAGTGTTTCAGAATTTGTGATGAAAAACGGACACGGATGATACGTGCTGAACACAGACATACTCCGTGTGCGGTCCGTGCAGGCACGGACTCATAGACTAAAGCAGGTCCGTGCCTGCGTGTTGCCGGCCAAAAACGGACATGTCGTCCGTGTAGAAAAGCGCACACACGTACTTACGACACGGACACACGTTCCGTGTGATTTTACGTGCGTGTGCCATCTACCATTAAATAACATGGGTCTCCTTGTGTACGTGTCTCCGGTACGTGCAAATACATACCGCACACGTACAAAAAAAACAGATGTGCGTTGCGGGTCTCAGGCATTGTTTTAGCTGAAATCAGTGTGAACGATGTGATTGGCAGTTCAGATTTGAACAGCCAATCACAACAATCATTGATGGGGGGTGGCGATGCCACCCCCCTGGGGTCAAGCAAAGGTCCCCTGCTGAAAGAAACAGCAAGGGACATCATTTGAAAGCCATTGCTATGGCCACGGCAATCAAATGAACTTTAGTCAGTAAAGTTACGTCCCTGGTCGTTAAGTCACGTTAAAATAGGACGTAACTTTACTGCCCGCGGTCGTGAAGGGGTTAAGGAAATCTTTCTTATTGCAGCTTGAGACTGTTGTTAGTTTGAAAAGTTGTCAATTTAGCGCTCCTTCAATGAATGCAACCTGTGTAACAGGATTAATGAGCTGCCTCAGGTTTAGATAACTGATAGCGACTCCGGTATACTAGGACTAGTGCTCTGAGTGCAGCCTGTGTAATGCCTCTGTCACACGTTCGTTCCTCGGGTATGTGTTTGGCAGTTTTTTCACGTATGTGAGTATGTTTTTTTTATTTTAAAATAATGACATGTGTTTCTCCGGCGCGTGTTGCACGGGACCGCATCCACACTACATCCGTGTGGTTCGGGTGCGGGCCGTGTGACACCCGTGATGCCAGAGAAAAACGGACATGTTGGCGGTTTTTAAGCACGTACAATCTACACGGACACACATTCTGTATGGATTTACCTTAATATGCCTGTTACCATAGGGTAACATTGGCGTACATGTGTACGTGTCTCCGGTACGTGAAAAAACTGCCAAACACGTTCGCCAATGTTACCCTATGGTAACAGGCACATTAAAATAAATCCATACGGAATGCCATTATTTTAAAATAAAAAAGACACATACTCACCTCCTTCAGCCCTGCAGAATCTTCCGCTGCAAACAGTTGCTGCCATCCGCCGCTCATTATGAGTGTGTTAAGGAGGTGGGCGTGATGTCATGGGCGCTAATCTCCGCAGCTCTGCTCGACCGGAAGCAACATCAGCGGGGAGTGGGCGGGGCTGGAGCCGAAGATCAGTACCCTGGACAGAAGCAAGGACCACGTGAGTATGTAAATTGCCGGTTCTCCGTGTGTTATCGCGGATAGCACACATAGAACACACGTGGCCTGCATGCACCGGAGACACGTACTTACCTAACGTAACACGCAAGGAAAATACATGTCTCGCGGCACATGCGTGATTTTCTCGTGAGTGTGACAGAGGCCTTAAGGTGAGATTACTGCCCTGATGAAGAGAGATTAAGCATTTACAGGTAACCACTACATATTTTAATCACTTACATTATGTAATTGTATATGAATGTTGGCGCAGTAGGAAGATACAGTACATATCAAAAGTTTGGACACACCTTCTCATTCAAAGAGTTTTCTTTATTTTCATTACTCTAAAATTTGTAGATTCACACTGAAGGCATCAAAAGTATGAATTAAAACATGTGGAATGAAATACTAAGCAAAAAACTGTGAAACAATTGAAAATATGTCTTATATTCTAGGTTTTTCAAAGTAGCCACCTTTTGCTTTGATTACTGCTTGCACACTCTTGTGTTGTGAATGTTAGTTATGTTTTGGCTGCTGGGAGGCTCCCTCTGGTGGCCAGGAATGGTTTGGACTTGGACCAGGTGTGTTGTGCAGTGGGTGTTTCCTTTGCTAACTGTCTGCTTATTTAAGTCCTGGTCTGATTGCAGGCTGTTGCCGGATGTCAGTTGTTCTTTGTATCTCCAGCCTGCTTAATCCTGCTTTACACCACATCTACTCCAGAAAAGTGCTTGCTCTTTATTTATTGTTTGGTTCTTTTGCTTATCTGGGTTTGTCATTTGTTGTGGTTGGTTTCAGTTTATTTCCTTCCAGGGATTTTCCCCCTCAGTGGATTGATGAGGAACTCCCTGCAGTTCTGTGTGGAGTATAGCTCCTTTGGGTCCATGTGTTTGTGGCTTGTTGAATTTGTTATAATTCTTGTTTTCTGTTCATTGGTATGACAAGGGCACCTGGTATAGGATGGAGTTCAGATCGAGCAATCTGAGGGCCTTTTTGTACTATCAGGAAGTTGGTATTTTGCAGGGTTTTTCTCTGGCCACCATCAGTCCCTTTCCTGTCCTTTCCTATTTTAGTCAGCGGGGGTCTCACCTTTTGCTAATCCTGTCATCTACCTGTGTATTTTGTTTTTCCTATATCACCGCAGTCTTTGAATGTGGGGGGCTTCCTATTCTTGTCTATTTTCTGAGGCAGAGAGTTATTCATCTTTCCTACCTTTAGGATAGTTAGTTCTCCGACTGGGTTTCGTTTTTGCCTTTGGCTGAATTTGCCCTTAACAATAGAGCTAGCTCTACCACATTGGTGTCCCCCTTTTTCTGCAATTTTGGGTATCACCCTAGGTTCCTCTCAGGGCAGCTTGAGGCGTCTGACTGTCCGGGGGTGGATTCGGTGGTCAATAGAATGCAGCAGATTTTGGGGCAGGTAGTGGATAAATTGTTTCAGTCCCAAGAAACTGCCCAAAAGTTTGCTAACCGGCGTCGGACTGTTGGTCCCCGGTTTAAAGTAGGGGACATGGTGTGGTTGTCCTCTAAAAATATTCCTATGAGAGTTCCATCTCCTAAATTTAAGCCCAGATTTATTGGACCTTATAAGATTTCGGAGATTTTTAACCCTGTATCTTTCCGTTTGACTCTGCCTGCGTCATTTAAGATTCACAATGTCTTCCATAAGTCCTTGTTGAAGAAACATGTGGAGCCAGCAGTTCCTGCAGCAGCGTCTCCTGACCCTGTTTTGGTACAAGGGGATCTGGAGTATGAGGTTGAAAAAATTCTGGATTCCCGTCGCAGTAGGCGTCAGCTTCAGTACCTTGTGAAATGGAAGGGTTATGGGCAGGAGGATAACTCTTGGGTTGTGGCTTCTGACATTCATGCGGACAGGTTGGTTCGCGCCTTCCATCATGCTCATCCCGAGCGACCCGGTGGCGTGAGTGAGGATTCGGTGACCCCTCCTCAAGGGGGGGTACTGTTGTGAATGTTAGTTATGTTTTGGCTGCTGGTAGGCTCCCTCTGGTGGCCAGGAATGGTTTGGACTTGGACCAGGTGTGTTGTGCAGTGGGTGTTTCCTTTGCTAACTCTCTGCTTATTTAAGTCCTGGTCTGATTGCAGGCTGTTGCCGGATGTCAGTTGTTCTTTGTATCTCCAGCCTGCTTAATCCTGCTTTACACCACATCTACTCCAGATAAGTGCTTGCTCTTTATTTATTGTCTGGTTATTGTCTGGTTCTTTTGCTTATCTGGATCTTTCCTACCTTTCCTACCTTTAGGATAGTTAGTTCTCCGGCTGGGTTCGCGGTGCACAGGATGTTAGTTCACCCCTCGGCTACTTCTAGTTGTGATGGTTAGTAAGGGGATGGCGGCCAGATTAGTTGCCAATGCTCTTGTCACCTTTTGCCAATGATTTGTGGTGGTCTTCCATGATTCCGGATCATAACACTGTAACGAGGTGAACAACTCTCACTGTGTTGTGGCTGAAAAAGACATGGAGACTGACATTACACAGGATGGTGCTGCCACCTTGTGGACAAGTGCTGAAATTGCTCGAGGGGCGGACGCTGTAAAATATGATCCCCCTCCCACAGGGACGGGTTGTACAGGAAAAAAGTGCGGAAAAAAGACACTGAGCTACTGGAGCTGTACCTGAACAGATCTGCCTCGGACTGCCCTCATGGCTGACGTGTGAGGGATTGCCAGAACTGCTGCAGACGGGATACTGGACTCAAGGGACCTCTGGACCATCTCCTTCCTCCATAACAAGAGACTGTATGCTAGTCCTCTGGCGAGAGGGCTGAAGATTTCCCCATCTCTGCTCCTTGGAGTCGCCGCCGTTTACCCAGAGTCCAGGCCTGCTACGTGGGAGCCCTCCCTCCTTGTGTTTTGGACTGGTAATTTAACCCATAGGGCAAGTCAGGGACAGAATTCTTGTTTACCATTGCTGTTTTTTTGTGTTCTGTGCCGTGTGTCTGAAGTTAGAGACCCGTATAGCAAACTCTGATTATTTGTGCTGCTAAGCCAGCTGCGTGTGTTATTGAAATGTTTACCAGTAAAGAAATGTACCCTTGCATAAAATCTGAGCGTGGGGATTTTGTTGGCGCAGATTATGGGAACTCAGCCGCGGTCAGACCTGCGGCCACTTCATCTGGCGTAGTCGGCAGGATCTGTGACCAGCAAAATCCCCTTCCGGTGGTAGCTTATAGTCAGAAAGCTCCTCCGTCGTCTATTGTAAATCAAGTGAGAAAGTTTAATGGACGGAATTACCCTGTACCTGAATGGGCGGAACAACTTAGGATAGTGGGGGAAATGTATAATGTTGATCCTAAGACCTTAGCAGAAATGGCTATGCTGACGCTGGAGGGGGAGGCATGGATGACGGTCAGACTGGAGACGGTTAGGGGCCAGCGTACATTAGATGACTTGGTGCGGGTGCTAGAGAACACCTAGGGGCCGACCAGATACCTGGGAACACTGCGCTACATGTTCTTCCAGCGTACACAGCTCGAGTGGGAGGACATTCCCCGATATGCAAACGCCCTCCAAGTACTACTGGAACAAGCCTGCAAAAATATAGAAAATCTAGCTGGTACATCCTCCCGCGACCTGGTGCTGAGGGACCAATTCGTAATAGGACTGAGAGATCCGTATCTCAACCGCTCATTGCAGAACTTACTCCGGATAAATCCAGCCCTTACGTTTGCTGAGGTTAAACAAGAAGCCATAGAACGTTCTAGGGGACCTGTTATGGGAACAGAGACTTATACCGCTACTTGCAGATCCATGTACAGTACAAATACTCCGAACAGCGACACGGAGGAACTGAAGCAGATTGTGGCGGATTTACAGAAGCAGGTGCTGCAGCTCACATTAGACCAACAGGCGAATAGGCAAGTGAGACGGCAACCTAGCCGGCCTATGGGAAAGTGCTGGACATGTGGTGACCCCCGTCACAGAGCAAACCGTTGCCCCAGAACTCCTTCCAACCTGACCCGCAGCCGTTCCATCGAATGGACTCTCAAACACCCCAGCAAGCGGAGTTTCACTCGAAACAGCGGATGGAACCCCAGGCCTATTCACTAGAACCGCCAAGCCGTGCCTCTCAACAGCGGGCACCTTTAAACTAGACACCCCGGCTGAAGAGGCTCACTTGACCGGGAAGACCACGGAGAAAAAGAGCCAACAAAGGAGCAAGCTTGCATCAAACAGCCCTACACTGAAAGTAATGCTAGAGGGGGTTGCCGTGCAAGGACTAATGGATACTGGATCCCAGGTGTCCACCATCTCAGAACAGTTTTACGAGAAATATCTACAACCACGGGCTGCTTATGACCCGAGTAACGTCATCAAGATCAAAGCGGCCAATAATCTACCCATTCCAGTAACGGGAGTAGCTTGGATGAGCACCGAAATGTGTGGACAGGACCTCGGGAAGAGGGGGATAATCGTGGTCAAAGAAGGCTTCGGTTCGGAAATGCCCATGATTATTGGGATGAACATCCTGAAAGACCTGGACCTGGTATTGTTTACCAAGCGGGGACCCAAGTACTGACAGGAAGTTACCACACACGGGGCCACCCACCAAGCATTCCGAAGAGTGGTTCGGGCCTGCAGCCTACAGCAAATGGCAGAGGAACAACGGCCCATAGCCACTATCACCGTGCCTCGCCACACTAGGATCACCTTACCGGCTGAAAGGAGACAATGATCTCGCTACCCCTTAGCATGACAAGACCGCTTGAAGGCGTGGAGGTACTGATTGAGCCGCAAACGCCGAGGGAGGGAAAACTGAACCCATTAGTTGCTCGCACTCTGGCTGTCGTGAAGAGGGAAGGATCCCTGTCCATCTGAGCAATACGGCTACTGTAGGCGACGACCTAGAAGCGGGGACACAGCTCGCCAGAGTCTACGCCCTACCTACAGAGGTGAATCCTAGGGGCCCCCTCCAGTTTGCCCCATCGACAGAGGGAGACTGGACAGTGACTGTCTCCGCCATGGCCACCACCACAGATGACACTGAAGCTGGAAAGGAGCTGCTAGAGAAGTGTCAGCTGGATACATCCCAATACTCTAAACAGGAAGTGTCACAGGTGGAAAAACTACTACAGGAACACCAGGCGTCCTTTGCCCGGCATGACACCGACTTTGGATGCACCACCAGTATCCAACATGAGATCCCTACGGGTAACGCTTCTCCTATCCGTGAGAGATACCGGCAGATACCACCCCAGCAATACCAAGAAGTGAAAAGCCTCCTGAATTCCATGCTCCATGCCAGAGTGGTACGAGAGAGCGAGAGCCCCTGGGCTGCACCGGTGGTAATAGTTAAAAAGAAAGACGGATCCCTGAGGTTCTGTGTGGACTACCGCCGCCTGAATGCTTGCACCACCCGGGACTCATACCCTTTGCCGAGGATCGAAGAATCCCTGACGGCTCTGAAGAAAGCCAAGTACTTTTCCTCCCTGGATCTGGCCAGTGGCTATTGGCAGGTACCCATGAGCGAAAAGGACAGAGAAAAGACCACTTTCATCCTACCCATGGGCCTGTACGAGTTTGACAGGATGCCCTTCGGCCTGAACAACGCGCCGGGAACTTTCCAGAGGCTGATGGAGCGCTGCTTGGGAGACTTCAATTTCAACTTCACCCTCATCTACCTTGATGACATTGTGGTATATTCAGCCACGTTCGAAGAACATCTACAGAAGCTGGGCCGCGTGTTCCAGAGGTTAAGGGAACATGGCTTGAAGTTGAAACCCAGCAAGTGCCGTCTTCTACAGCAGGAGATCGATTACCTGAGCCACAGGATCTCGGCCGAAGGTGTACAACCATCGCCGGAGAAAATAGCCGCCGTACGGGACTGGCCCCAGCCCACAACTGTCAAGGAGGTCAGGGCTTTCCTGGGACTGGCAGGCTACTACCGTCGGTTCGTCAAGAACTTCGCCCGGCTTGCCGCATCACTGCACGACCTGCTTCGAGGGACCACCAACAGTCCCAGAGGACGCCACATCAATTGGGGGCCTACCCAAGAAGAGTCCTTCCAAGCTCTAAAGGGTGCCTTGACGTCATCCCCCATCCTGGCATATGCAGATTACACCCTGCCCTTTCAATTACATACTAACGCCAGCCTACAGGGTCTCGGGGCAGTACTCTCCCAGGTACAAGAAGGCAAGGAACGCGTTGTAGCCTATGCCAGTAGGTCCCTACATGAAGGTGAAAAGAATCCCACCAATTACAGTTCATTCCGGCTGGAGCTGTTGGCCTTGATGTGGGCAATGACTGAGAAATTTGCCGGATATTTGACGGGGACAGAAGTACTAGTCCTGATGGACAACAACCCTTTGGCCCACTTAGAAAATGCGAAACTTGGGGCTATGGAGCAGCGATGGATGGCTCGGCTCTCCAAGTTTAACTACAAAATTAAATATAGAGCTGGGGCTGAAAATCAGAATGCGGACAGCCTGTCCAGAAGGACATCCCTCTCGCCCACTAAGGACCGGGACGAAGAGCTGGAAGGAGACGAGATGCCTGACTTCGCAAGATTAGCCCGGCAGATGATGGATTGCCGCCAGTATGCTGTGGATGAGGCTGGCACTCCAGTAGGGTCCCCACTGTCCCCACAGGAATGGTGCAGAATCCAGGACCGGAATGCTGAATGTGCCCCACTCAAACAATGGGTGAAGCAGCAGCAGAAGCTGTCCTCTGACACGCGGTCACGACTGTCCACCAGTACCCTGACCCTGCTCAGCCAATGGGATCATCTGATTCTGAGAGAAGGAGTGCTATACCGGAGGATCTTCCTATCCCACATGCTGGAGGAGTGCCTACAGGTTGTAGTGCCGGCCCAAATGGCCCGTGAGATGGTGGGAGAAGCACACAAGAGGAACGGCCACTTTGGAATAGACAAGACAAGGTGGGTCCAACAGTCCATCTACTGTCCGGGACTCCGCAAGCTGGTTGAAGATGTCTGCCAAGCCTGTCGCACCTGTGAACTTTACAAGTCCGCTGAGCAGTGTGCACCTGTCCAAACAGTTGAGACATCCCGGCCCCTTGAGCTGTTGATGGTGGACTACCTGTCGATTGGGACGGCGAGTGGTGGCTACCAATACTGTCTGGTTATGGTAGACCATTTCACAAAATTTGCAGTTGCTGTTGCTACCAAAGATCAGACTGCCGAGTCAGCTGCGCGGGCCATCTGTCGACAGTTCATCCAGGTCTATGGGTGTCCGGAGAGGTTGCACTCTGATCAGGGGGCTTGTTTTGAAGGTTAAATTATCGAGGAGCTGCATCGGATGTATGGGATCCAGAAGTCCAGAACCACCCCTTACCACTCACAGGGGAATGGTGCGTGTGAGCGCTTTAACCGGACTCTACTCCAGTTGATCCGCACCTTAGCCGATGACAAGAAAGACCAATGGCCCCAATTCCTCCCGGATCTAGTGTGGGCCTACAACAATCAAGTCCACTCCGTGACGGGTTTTACCCCACACACCCTTCTCTTTGGCCGCCCAGGAAAAGGGGTCCACGACCTAAACCTGACCAGTCCTGAAAAAAATACCGGCGGTACCTATCCATCCTGGCTACACACTCATCGTCAGAAGATGGAAACTGTATATCGACTGGTAGGCCAACAAATCCGGGGCCAGAGACATGCTGACCCGCTCCCCGTACAGGAAGAACCCTTAGAAGTAGGACAGCTAGTCCTGGTTCGTATTAAGAAGCCTCAAGGAAAACTCCGAGCTAAGTGGGAAGCTGAAGTCTATCGGGTAGTTGAGCGCCCCTACCCTGATGATCATGTGTACAGAGTCCGGGGCGAAGATAGCGGCAACTCTCGCACCTTGCACGGGAATATGTTGTGCCCCTGCCGATCCCAGCCTGACTCCCTGACCACAGTACCTGGTGAGGACGACACTGCTGACATGACTGACACCATTGACATTACTCAGCATAGTGACCTTGTTGACTCCGGGACTGGTTACCCGCCTGCGCAGACTGGACCTCCCTCTAGGGAATTGACGGAGGTAGAGAGTGTAACCGATGATAGAGTGGAGGAAAATCAACCTCTGCGGCGTACTACCCGCACCACTGCCGGGGTTCCTCCTGGGCAGTCTTATAGGGACCAGTATGTATGGCCCGCTTCTCAGCCTCCCCCTGCCACAGCCTCAGTCCTTGCTGCCCTGGAACCTGTAAATGTTGACAGGGACTGCCAACCTTTCAGTGGGGGGATATGTAACGAGGCGAACAACTCTCACTGTGTTGTGGCTGAAAAAGACATGGAGACTGACATTACACAGGATGGTGCTGCCACCTTGTGGACAAGTGCTGAAATTGCTCGAGGGGTGGACGCTGTAAAATATGATCCCCCTCCCACAGGGATGGGTTGTACAGGAAAAAAGTGCGGGAAAAAAGACACTGAGCTACTGGAGCTGTACCTGAACAGATCTGCCTCGGACTGCCCTCATCGCTGACGTGTGAGGGATTGCCAGAACTGCTGCAGACGGGATACTGGACTCAAGGGACCTCTGGACCGTGTCCTTCCTCCATAACAAGAGACTGTATGCTAGTCCTCTGGCGAGAGGGCTGAAGATTTCCCCATCTCTGCTCCTTGGAGTCGCCGCCGTTTACCCAGAGTCCAGGCCTGCTACGTGGGAGCCCTCCCTCCTTGTGTTCTGGACTGGTAATGTAACCCATAGGGCGAGTCAGGGACAGAGTTCTTGTTTACCATTGCTGTTTTTTTTGTGTTCTGTGCCGTGTGTCTGAAGTTAGAGACCCGTATAGCAAACTCTGATTATTTGTGCTGCTAAGCCAGCTGCGTGTGTTATTGAAATGTTTACCAGTAAAGAAATGTACCCTTGCATAAAATCTGAGCATGGGGATTTTGTTGGCGCAGATTATGGGAACTCAGCCGCGGTCAGACCTGCGGCCACTTCAACACTCTTGGCATTCTCTTGATAAGCTTCAAGAGGTAGTCACCAGAAATGGTTTACACTTCATAGATATGCCCTGTCAGGTTTAATAAGTGGGATTTCTTGCCTTATAAATGGGGTTGGGACAAATCCGTGTGCTGTAAGTGAAACTCCTTTGTTGGAGTTACTACAGATGAGGTTTAGAAAAATATACAAGATCACATATGGCGCTCCCAATGTAATCTGCCTTGGACAAGGAAAATTTTGATCAAAATAGATGTTTTATATTGTAGTTGATGATTAAAATATAACAGCACATTTTGGTTCAGTTCATAGAGCCTTCTTCATGTTAAAAATCATAAAAAATACATATTGTGCTCCTCAGTGCTAAAGGGAAGTCTATGCTCCAAATTTCACTGGTTTTCTTATCCTTTTCTGTTATTCTTGGGCCGGTTTCACACATCCGGCTTTTCGCCGGTTTGTCGGATTCAGCGCACGCCAGTACAGTGTATACAATACAATGGCAGCGCGACAAGCGCAGGTCACATGCTGTCATGTGACTGAAGCATATAACCCAGAAGTTGCGGCGCTGCCACTGTACTGTATGCACTGTACTGGCGTGCGCCAATTTTGGCAAACCGGCGAAAAGGCGGATGTGTGAAACCTGCCTTAGCAAGACAAGTTGCAAGCCTAATCAACCTACAAATGAGATGAGGGTGTTAACCCCTTTGTATACTTTCTCATGGGCATTCAAGTTATAACTTGAGGATTACTACATAATAATTATACATCAATAATACAGTCGCTAAAATGAGTTAGTAAAAAGGAAAAAAAAACAGCTCACCCACCTGGAGTTCCAGAGAAGCCTGAACGGTGCACGGATTTCAGCAGAGCCCACTGAGATAGTTTGTAGAAAAAGATAAATCCAGCATACAGTAATATAAAACAGATTCTTTATTTTAAATCGTTAAAAAGTCATTCCATAGAATTATAAAAACACCTCATGGCCTATCAGTATCGAGGGTACGCGTTTCGGAGGGTTACCTCCTTATTCTGAGACAGAACCATACAAGTGAAGAGCCATTAACCCTGCTGTACTGTTCGGGTCAATATGACCCGAAATGATTTTTGAGACCCTGCAGATTTTTTTTAATGAGGATTTGAAACTAGTGGTTCCTTGACTTCTCCTCATTTGTGGAGCTCTACATTTTTTTTTGTTTTTGTTCTTTTTTTTGTTTACTTTTTGCTACACGCTGATTGTTACACTTGTACTGTTCGGGTCAATATGACCCGATAGCATTTTATACTGTTCTACAGGTCTCTGATTATTTCTAGAGTACTGTGGTTTGATTCTAAAACAGACAGAATGGAAAGAAAAGCTAAAGATAAACTAGCCCCTATTAGAAATGTTTGGATTCAATGGGTAAAGATTCTACCAAAATTGTATAACAGTGGTGAAAATGTAACTGTTGATGAGCAACTGGTGGCATTCCGAGGTAGGTGCCCATTCAGACAATATATACCAAGTAAGCCAGCAAAATATGGCATCAAGATCTGGACACTTTGCGACAGCAAAAGTTTATATGCTCTAAATGTTCAAGTGTATACAGGAAAAACCCCTGATGAAAAACCTGAAACAAATCAGGGTATGCGTGTTGTTCTAGATTTGACTCATGGACTAAAAGGACAAAATGTCACATGTGACAACTTTTTTACATCCTATCAACTAGGCCAGATGTTGAAGAAAAAACAACTTACCATGCTGGGTACTATGAGAAAAAACAAACCTGAACTACCGCAAGGTATCCTTAGCAAGAGAGAGGTGTACAGTTCTACTTTATATTTTTCTGGAAATACAACTGTTGTTTCTTATGTTCCAAAAAAAAAAGAAACAGGTAATTCTAATGAGCACAATGCACCATGACAATGCCGTAAGTGATAGAGAAGACAGAAAGCCTGATATTATTTTGGATTATAATGCCACAAAGGGAGCAGTTGATACTTTAGACCAAGCAATATCAACATATACATGCAAACGCAAAACCAATCGGTGGCCAATGATTTTATTTTATAACATACTGGACGTTTCTGCATACAATGCATTTGTCTTATGGAGAGAAATCGACCCCGATTGGAACCGGAATAAGCTGCATAAAAGAAGATTATTTCTTGAGGAATTGAGAAAATCCCTGGTGAGGCCATATATTGAGAGCAGAAAAGTGACCCCCAGAAGTGATGGAGCAACAGCCATTGTAAAAAGTGTCCAGCATGCTCAAGAAAGAGACTCCACATCCACGGCCTCCATCAGCACAGCTACCAGCAAAAAAAGGAAGAGATGTAGCTTCTGTCCATCTTGCTGTGACAATAAGGCTAGGTTCACACACTGAGTTTTTTTGACGCTGCGTTTTTATGCGTTTTTTGCGGCAAAAAACGCACAAAAACGCACCCGCGTCAAAAAAACGTGGCAATAAACGCACACGTTTTTGCCACGATTTGGTGCGTTTTTTGCTGTGTTTTGCTGTGTTTTTGCTCACTGCGTCTTTATGCATTTTTTATCAGTGAACAAAAAAAAAAGGTCTGATGTCATTTCCTTCTTCAATATGTTCTTCATTCTCCACTAGTGTATGCAGGAGAGCAGACAGCTGCAGAATTACAAGGCTCAGCATACTCCATCCAATAGTGTATGCAGGAGAGCAGACAGCAGCTGCAGAACTACAAGGCTCAGCATGCTCCATCCAGGACTGTATGCTGGAGGGAGAGTCAGGGGGAGCAGACCTACAAGGCTCAGTATCCTCCATCCAATAGTGTATGCAAGAGAGCAGACAGCAGCTGTCGAACTACAAGGCTCAGCATCCTCCATCCAATAGTGTATGCAGGAGAGAAGACAGCAGCTGTCGAACTACAAGGCTCAGCATCCTCTATCCAATAGTGTATGCAGGAGAGAAGACAGCAGCTGTCGAACTACAAGGCTCAGCATGCTCCATCCAGGACTGTATGCTGGAGGGAGAGTCAGGGGGAGCAGACCTACAAGGCTCAGTATCCTCCATCCAATAGTGTATGCAGGAGAGCAGACAGCAGCTGTCAAACTACAAGGCTCAGCATCCTCCATCCAATAGTGTATGCAGGAGAGAAGACAGCAGCTGTCGAACTACAAGGCTCAGCATCCTCCATCCAATAGTGTATGCAGGAGAGCAGACAGCAGCTGTTGAACTACAAGGCTCAGCATCCTCCTTCCAGGACTGTATGCAGGATTTCTTTGCCCCCCAAACAAAAAAATGACGTGGGCTTCGCCATATTTTTGTATGCTAGCCGGGTACAGCAGGCAGGTACGAGCTACCCCCAACCCCCAGCTGCCTATTTGTACCTGGCTGGGAACCAAAAATATAGAGAAGCCCTTTTTTGTAATTATTTCATGAATTTCATGAAATAATTAAAAAAAAAAAATGACGTGAGCTTCGCCTAATTTTTGTGTCCAGCCGGGTACAACTAAGCAGCTGGGGATTGGAATCCACAGTGCAGGGTGCCCATGCTTTCTGGGCACCCCACTGCGAATTGCAGTCCGCAGCCACCCCAGAAAATGGCGCTTTCATAGAAGCGCCATCTTCTGGCGCTGTATCCAACTCTTCCAGCTGCCCTGATGCCGGGTGGCTCACTGGGTAATAATGGGGTTAGGGCTAGCTGTTTATTATCAGCTGGCTCTAAGCCCGAAATTCATGGTGTCATGCCAATATTAGACATGGCCACCATGAATTTCTAGTAAAGATAAAAAAAACCACAACACACAGAAATTTTTTTTATTAGAAATAAAACACAAGACAATTAGTGACTCCATCTTTACTGAAATAAAGAACCCCCCTCCACAGTAATCCTGGGTCAGGGTCCCGCGCCGTTCAATCCGGATCCAATATCATCTGATCGGTTTGCTGGAAGGCAAAGCGATCAGATGATGTGTCAGGTTCAAGTGCCTGAATCACATAACACATCAGCTGATTGCATAAAAGCCATTTATACAATCAGCAGATGCATCGGTGCAAAAAAAAAAAAATCCTCACTTATGTGCTGATTACCGGCAGCTCCTGGAGCGGAGTCTGATCCCGTCCGATGATCGCTGCAGCAGCTGCCGGTAATCAGGGATGAAGTCTCCTGATGCATCCGCTGATAGGTTACACCGGCCGGCCGCTGGCGTCACCCCGAGACCTACGATCAGCTGATGCGTCAGGTGACTGCATCAGGTGATCCATCGCCAGGTCCTGCATCCATCGCACGTACCCGGGGAGACTGCACACACCCGGAGCGGCGGTACCGTGAGAGGAGATGGGAGCGGGCATGGCACCGGGACCCTGCAGACAGGTGAGTATGACTTTTTTTTTTCTACTGTTCACTTTTGTTTTCGCAGCTGCTTCCACCTCCTGCCTGTACATGACGCCGCACGGCAGCATACATGCACAGGACAGGAGGTGGAAGCGGCAGTGACGGTATCGGGAGGATTCATGCTTCTGTGTTTACTGACAGAAGGAATCCTCTTCCTGTACATGTCACTTTACTACCCACCTCCTGCGTTTATAGCTGCGTTTTTGGTCTTAGAAACGCACCAAACGCACCAAAATGCACCTATTTGCATTTCTCATTGCGTCTTTCAACATCTCATTGCACTCAATGGATGAAAAGCGCAGTGAAAAACGCGGGAATAATTGACATGCTGCGTTTTTGTGGCACCACAAAAACGCAGCTGAAAACAAACGCTGTGGGAAGACAGCAAAAATGAAAACTCATAGACTTTGCTGGGGAAGCAAAGTCATGCAGTTTTCTGAGCAAAAACGCACCAGAAAACTGCGCAAAAACGCACTGTGTGAACTTACCCTAAGACTAATCCGACATGTGCTGGATGTTCAAAATATCTGTGTAAAGGACATGTGTCTTATTATTGTGTTCAGTGTAAAAACGCATGAACATGTTCAGTTTATTCTTTTTTCTTTCTAAAAAGGTTGAAGTTTTTATGATTTTTCATTTGTTGATTTATAAAATTTGTTTGCAAAAAGTTAAATTTCATGTTTTAGTAATAGTAATGGAAAGCTTCTTTATTATTTGTGTGCAGAATGTCAACAATCGAAGATAATTGCAAAAAGCCTGTGTAACCTTTTTATGAAAAAAAATAAATAATTAAGTTTGAATTTAAATTTTTCATTTGTTTATGATCAACCATGTTCACATACAGTATTTCAATGAAAAAAGTATTCAAATAAAACAATTAAAGTAGCTAAAAATCAAGAATTAATAGGTCAGGTCATATTGACCCAGGAACAGTACAAGTGTATAGCAAATGCGAACAGAACAGCAGGGTTAAAAAGGAAAAAGGTGAGGGATCAAAGGAAATGACGACATTCCAAACAAAAACGACTGAACTAAAGCAGTGTACAGGTAAAATTCACAAAATATTTGAAATTTCATCTCTTACATTAAGCCCATTAGGCACCCTGCTATTAAGCAATATGATCCATTTAGCTTTGCGGCGCTAAAATGACTATGAACTTGATATAAACTTAATAGGACTTCTTATATATTGTCTAGTGGGCAATTTTCCCCTAAAATTTGAGCTCCTTTGAATGTCCAGTTATAGTTGAAAAAAAATCATATAAAATATATTTTTTATTGCATACATATAGCAATAAATAGAAAAACACACATACAGTTAGGTCCAGAAATATTTGGACAGTGACACAATTTTCGCGAGTTGGGCTCTGCATCCCACCACATTGGATTTGAAATGAAATCTCTACAACAGAATTCAAGTGCAGATTGTAACGTTTAATTTGAAGGTTTGAACAAAAATATCTGATAGAAATTGTAGGAATTGTACACATTTCTTTACAAACACTCCACATTTTAGGAGGTCAAAAGTAATTGGACAAATAAACCAAACCCAAACAAAATATTTTTATTTTCAATATTTTGTTGCGAATCCTTTGGAGGCAATCACTGCCTTAACCCCTTCACGACCTTGGATGGATCTATTTGTCATAGATCGTGTCCCGTTAAGCCCCGCCCCCTGCCGCGGGCAGGCGGCGTGGATCGGCACACATATCAGCTGTTTTCAACAGCTGACATGTGTGCCTGCTAGCCGCGGGTGGAATCGCTTCCACCCGCGGCCATTAACCCCTTAAATCTTGCTGCCAAAGTCTGGCAGCAAGATTTAAATGCGCGCGGCCATGTTTGTTACTTACCGCCGCCCCCACCGGAAGTCACGTGTGTTATCACGTGACTATCGGTGGTTGCCATCGTAGCACAGGGTCATGTGATGACGCCTGCTGCTATGATCTTTCACTTTCATTTTCCCTCGGCCGAGAGCAGAGGGAAAACCAAAGTGAGTGAATCTGCTGATTACAGCGGTATTGCTGTGATCAGCAGATAGCGATCAGCGATCGGATTGCTGATTGCTATAGCCCCCTAGGGGGACTAGTAAAATAAAAAAAAAAAGTAAAAAAAAAAGTTTTAAAAAATAAAAAAAAAAAAAAAAAACCTAAAAGTTCAAATCACCCCCCTTTCCCCCCATTGAAAATTAAAGGGTTAAAAAATAAATAAATATACACATATTTGGTATCGCCGCGTTCAGAAATGCCCGATCTATCAAAATATAAAATCAATTATTCTGATTGGTAAACGGCGTAGTGGCAAAAAAATTCCAAACGCCAAAATTACGTTTTTTGGTCGGCGCAAGTTTTGCGCAAAATGCAATAACAGGCGATCAAAACGTAGCATCTGCGCAAAAATGGTACCATTATAAACGTCAGCTCGAGACGCAAAAAATAAGCCATCACTGAGCCATAGATCCCAAAAAATAAGAACTCTACGTGTTTCGGAAAATGGCGCAAAACGTGCGCCACTTTTATTGGACAAACTTGTGAATTTTTTTTAACCCCTTAGATACAAGTAAACCTATACATGTTTGGTGTCTACAAACTCGCACCGACCTGAGGCATCACACCCAGATATCAGTTTTACCATATAGTGAACACCGTGAATAAAATAGCCCAAAAACTATTGTACGATCCCACTTTTTTTGCAATTTTTCCGCACTTGGAATTTTTTTGCCGTTTTCCAGTACACTATATGGTAAAACTTATGATTTCATTTAAAAGTACAACTCGTCCCGCAAAAAACAAGCCCTCATATGGCAAGATTGACGGAATAATAAAAAAGTTACGGCTCTTGGAAGAAAAGGAGCAAAAAACAAAAACGCAAAAACGGAAAGTGCCCGGGGGCTGAAGGGGTTAAGTCTGGAACCCATGGACATCACCAAACGCTGGGTTTCCTCCTTTTTAATGCTTTGCCAGGCCTTTACAGCCGCAGCCTTCAGGTCTTGCTTGTTTGTCGGTCTTTCCGTCTTAAGTATGGATTTGAGCAAGTGAAATGCATGCTCAATTGGGTTAAGATCTGGTGATTGACTTGGCCATTGCAGAATGTTCCACTTTTTTGCACTCATGAACTCCTGGGTAGCTTTGGCTGCATGCTTGGGATCATTGTCCATCTGTACTATGAAGCGCCGTCTGATCAACTTTGCGGCATTTGGCTGAATCTGGGCTGAAAGTATATCCCGGTACACTTCAGAATTCATCCGGCTACTCTTGTCTGCTGTTATGTCATCAATAAACACAAGTGACCCAGTGCTATTGAAAGCCATGCATGCCCATGCCATCACGTTGCCTCCACCATATTTTACAGAGGATGTGGTGTGCCTTGGATCATGTGCCGTTCCCTTTCTTCTCCAAACTTTTTTCTTCCCATCATTCTGGTACAGGTTGATCTTTGTCTCATCTGTCCATAGAATACTTTTCCAGAACTGAGCTGGCTTCATGAGGTGTTTTTCAGCAAATTTAACTCTGGCCTGTCTATTTTTGGAATTGATGAATGGTTTGCATCTAGATGTGAACCCTTTGTATTTACTTTCATGGAGTCTTCTCTTTACTGTTGACTTAGAGACAGATACACCTACTTCACTGAGAGTGTTCTGGACTTCAGTTGATGTTGTGAACGGGTTCTTCTTCACCAAAGAAAGTATGCGGCGATCATCCACCACTGTTGTCATCCGTGGACGCCCAGGCCTTTTTGAGTTCCCAAGCTCACCAGTCAATTCCTTTTTTCTCAGAATGTACCCGACTGTTGATTTTGCTACTCCAAGCATCTCTGCTATCTCTCTGATGGATTTTTTCTTTTTTTTCAGCCTCAGGATGTTCTGCTTCACCTCAATTGAGAGTTCCTTAGACCGCATGTTGTCTGGTCACAGCAACAGCTTCCAAATGCAAAACCACACACCTGTAATCAACCCCAGACCTTTGAACTACTTCATTGATTACAGGTTAACAAGGGAGACGCCTTCAGAGTTAATTGCAGCCCTTAGAGTCCCTTGTCCAATTACTTTTGGTCCCTTGAAAAAGAGGAGGCTATGCATTACAGAGCTATGATTCCTAAACCCTTTCTCCGATTTGGATGTGAAAACGCTCATATTGCAGCTGGGAGTGTGCACTTTCAGCCCATATTATATATAAAATTGTATTTCTGAACATGTTTTTGTAAACAGCTAAAATAACAAAACTTGTGTCACTGTCCAAATATTTCTGGACCTAACTGTATTAGTTTATCTACAATACTGTAAGGTTATTTGGTGTAAAATATGAACAGTGAAAAAAAAAAAATTAAAAATTAAAACTAAAAATCACAAAGTAAAAATGTATCCCATAAATCCCTATACACGCACATCAGTGAAAAAAACCCATAAGATTCCAGGCCTCATCATTAATGGATTCAAAATTAAGCTCTACTAAATGTCTGCACATTTATTCATTGATATAGCAATTAGTATTAGTTACATGAAATAAGAGAACTCTGTCAAAGAATAGTAAATGCTATTTTTTTTAGAACATTCGCAAAAGATATAGATTTTTTTTCTTGTAACAATTGGTCTTTTTTGTGTATAAGACGCGCACTTTCCAGAACATCACTAGTATTCTGCTGCCACCTAGTGGATTTTAGTTAGTAAACATTTAGTTGAAATTCTGGGCTTCTTTTATACTTTTTTGGGGTATTATAAAAACAAAAATTAGATAAATAAAGTCATTGTTCACTGTATATAGATATCTGATGACTTGAATAACTCTGTCTTTATCTATTATACTCACTATCTATTTCTATCTTCCTTATGTTTTTATTTCATTTATGACTCAAGGGCGTTTAGATACTTTAATGAGTTGAATCCATTGTACATTCTTGTTAAATGTCAGATAGACAGAACATAATGTACTGTATCTTCCTTTTAGTGGTAACATTTTAAAATTGGCAGTAGTCTTTTATTTATCACTAAATGTACACTGTCAACCAAAATAGAAGGCCTAACGTTTAGTTGTCCCTTAAAAGTGAAGCTAGACTGTTTAATTGCATTCATTAAAGAAGCAGTTCCATCAACAGTTTTATCCTCTTAAGATATTTCATTCATCACATGATACAGTACCGTACACTTACTATTGCTCATTGTGCCCTTTTGTACATTTAAATATTTTTTTTTCCATTAGGTCTTTGACATCATGTGATAAACATTCCAGCTGAATCCTTCTAAGTTCTATGTATGTGTGCAACATATAATTCCTCTTAAGAGACACTGCTTTTATTAGTAAATATTAGTTAATAATATTTAGTATTAGTAAATATTCAAAAACACACCACACAAAACTCCGTGTGATACAGCACATATAATTGTATATTACAAAAATGGTGGATATAGACATGAGCATCCACCCGAAGGGCTAAACCTGCCATCGAAAATCTAATCTGATGTCCTGATAGCTGTTAATACCTAGCCACAGAGGTTGGCATTCCATAGATGAATAATATGTGGTGCCACCCTCAACTTCAGGTCACCCTCACTTTCACTCCAATGTTCCTATTCTAATATAAAAGAAATTAAGGTAAAAGTGTATAAAGTGGGAAGAGCACGAAAAGAAATTCATACAAAGCATAAAGTGCAGATCATAATAATGAGCATCATCCACATTCTGCAGCTGGTTGGATGGAACTGGATCATGTCCATTTATATTAGTCCAGTCAAAATACGAAAAAAAAAACCCTTTACCCTGAACAAATTCCAAGAAAGCGTTTTATTTTTTTTTGTAGTATTACATGTAGGGAAAAACATACTAAAAGTTTACCAAGATACGGTTACCACAAAGGGTCCAAATGTGACGTCAAAGAATATGGCCGCCAAAGCTGTAAAATGTTAAAGGAGACTCGCCTTTCAGTGTCTATCATATTTCTTTTACAATCATATTTATTTTACCAGAGGAAGTGGAATGTCCGAACATCAGAGGGCCTTGTGGACTCTGTCTGTGTTACGGTTGCTGTGGTCCTGGAGACTATGTACGGATTTCTTGCTACTGCACATGTGCAAGCGCTGGAGACTAAGTCCTATTTTGGAGCCATTGCACATGTGCGGCTGACATCATCGCTGACACGAGGTCACATGTCTCTGACACCTTCTAAACTGATTGGCCGCTGGTCATGTGCTTGTGACACGTGGTCACATGTCTCTGACACCTTCCATGCCGATTGGTCGCTGGTCATGTGCTTGTGACGCTTTGCTCGGTGAAAGGTCAGCGTGACGTCATTAATGTCGTTCTGGCAGTGGATTGGCTCTGGTGTCCTCCATCTTGGATGAGGCACAGAGTCTATATAAGACCCTCACGTCCCTCTAGGCATCTCTCTGTCTATGCTAGGTGAGCGCTACCGGCAGGGTAGTGTTCTTATACCTTATAGCTTCGGCTGTGGTCTGTATCCTCGCACCTTATTGGAGCGGACATAGGCAGGTGCCTGTGGCACATGGTCTGGCTGGGCCTTGTGGGTCTACTCGTAGGTGGACGTTGCCGCTAGGGTAATGTTCCTTATACTGCGTCTGGCAGTTGTTCGTATCCTCGCACACTAGTGGACCGAACGCAGGTAGGAGCTTTGTGTGGCTTGTGCTGCTGTCCGTCTCTTTTGCACCACTAGTGGAGTGGACCTAGGCAGGTGCCATATCTAGTGGTTCGCGTCCTTGCACACTAGTGGACCTAACGCAGGTAGGAGTTTTGTGCGGCTTACGCTGCTGCCCGTCTCCTGGCACTGCTAGAGGAATGGACTTAGGTAGGTGCCATTTCACACTCACTGTCTTGTCTCTGTGACCTTTAACAGAGACCATACCACACACCCTCCAAGTAAGGGAGGAATTGCTTTATTTCCTAACTATATTCCTTTGTGAGTTTAACAGAGGTATTGCACTCTGCACTTGTGCTACGACTATTTACAGCGGCACACTTATATATTTTTCCTCACACTTTGACATATCCTCTGCCATACACTGCAGCAGAGACTTTGCACGGTGGACCCTGACTGTCTGATATCCCTTTGTTTTTCATAATCAGGCAGCCCCCGTAACAGTCTGTGCCAGTGTCCTCTTCCTACAGTGATGCAATGCACGGTTTCATTCGCCAGAGCTTTGTCACCAGTGAACAACACAAGGAGGCAAGAATGTCAAGGACAAGAAGAGATCGTGAAGACCTGGAGAAAATTGCAGATAAACTCAAGACCTTTTCACCTTTCTCTGATGAAGTGTCTCTTCGCAACATTATCACCGGTGTCATTGCAAATAATTATGTGAATGTCCATAACCTGTTCACCATTGGCAGAGAAATAGTGGCAACAATGGAGGGTCAATCACTGTTTTAAGTTAAGTACAAGCGGTCAATGAAAGCCAAGACCCTGGCATCCAGTAAGGCAATTAACGTTGCTAAGGACAAAACAATAGACCCCGATATTTTGTTCCAAAAGTTTCTTGTGGTGTCTCAAACTGCTGATCTTTCCCTTGATGAGGTGATGGCCTTTGAAGTTTCACCATACCCACCATCCCTCTTTGCGGCAAAACATCTGTTACGCAAACCAAACAAAGCACAACTGATGGCTGTTATAAAAGAACAGAGTTCAGATGACGCAGTACTCAAGGACGTACCAGAAGTGGAACATTATGTTCTTGATGGAGGTTCTCTTCTCCATCGACTGAAGTGGTCAGAAGGAAAGACATATTGTTCAATCGCTGAAGACTATGCATCTTTCACAGTAAAGCACTATGGCTAGGTCCTTCCCGGAGGGATATCTGGCTAGTTTCTGTGTTGAGACTCCTAACTGAGGCTCCACGGACTTTTTTGATTTGCATATTTCCCAGGGGGCAATGCACCTAGGATTTCACTGTATTCAGCACCCTCGTTGGCTGCCGGCAGTGTTTTCTTTGGCTGGTCTCCCCGAGATCAGTTATTGTTTTGTCTTGATGGTCTACTAGGCATTGCTCCCACCTGGCCAGAATCTTACTCCACATTGATGAGGGGCAATACCTTGAAAACTGCTGTCTGTGGATGGATACCTGGCCTTGGTATTTCCCTTGTCATATCTTTAAACTTGTCAAAGAGTTGGATATTGACTAAAAGGGCCACTTAATATGGTGGATATGGTGGTCTCCTAAAAAGAGCCACTCCTTGGCTAGGTCTTTCCCGGAGGGATATCTGGCTAGTTTCTATGTTGAGACTCCTAACAGAGGCTCCACAGACTTGTTTGAGGAGTAAAGCACTATGATAAGGCTACGATAGTATTTGATGGTTACATTGGAGGACCAAACACTAAGGACATTATCCATCAGCGACGGCGCAAAAATCGAACAAGTAACAAAGTGAACATTGCTGAAGGAACGAAATTTGTCGGGAAAAAGGAGGACTTCCTTTCGAATGTGGAGAACAAACAGTCTCGTATCAATCTCGTTTCACAGCACATGAATGACAGAGGTTGTGATGTAATACAATCAGAGGGGGATGCAGATGTGGAGATTGTTAAGGCAGCAGCGTCAATGTCATCGAACAAAAGTACTAGTCTCATTGGCGAAAATACAGATCTTTTGGTGTTGTTACTTCATCACGCGTCAACCAGAGATGGCAACAAGCTTTATTTCTACTCAGATAAAGGGAGTCCTGCAACAGTATACGACATTAAGGTTATGAAGAAGTTCTTGTGAAACCATGTCTGCAGCAGTCTTCTGTTCCTGCATGCATTCACGGGTTGCGATACCACTTCCTAAGTTTTTGGAATTGGAAAAAAAATCGGTTTACACAAGGTTATGAAGGGAGACTCTGTCTTAAATAGCTGTGCTAAAATGTTTTCCACACCTAAGAAAAACATAGCTGAGATTGAAGACACTGGGTGTAAAGTGATAGTGGCATTATTCAGGGGCAAACCTGGAGACAATCTGTCTGCAATGAGGTATACTACTCTCTGCAAAAAAGTTGGTTCAGCCAAAATCTTTGTTACACCTTAAAGACTGCCACCGACCTCCTCTGCAATGAAGTATCATGCCCTTCGGAGTTACCTCCAAGTGATGCTTTGGATGGACAATGGAGAGGCCATAGACACTACTGAATGGGGATGGGAATTGCAGAGCAACAGTCTAGTTTGAGTGATGATGGATACTTCACCCACGCCAGAACCACTTCTGAAAATAATTCACTGCCATTGTTCTCGTGGTTATAGTACACTTCGGTGCACTTGCAAAAGACACGGACTTACCTGTTCACGGGTATGCGCACCATGTCAAGAAGGGCATTGTGACAATATGAGTGAGGAAGCAGTGTCTGATGATGAAAATAGTGACTATTGACCTGACACGGTTATTCAGTGATGAAGTAGGTTTTAAAATGCACTGTGCATTAATTCTATAACTTTTAGAAATGTACATGTATGTCATGACGTCATTGATGATGTAATGACCTCGCCTGTGCATGTAGTTAGTATTAAACTTTGTATAAAAATTGTTATATGAAAATATATAGTATAAAAAATGCAAATTCTTCTGTAACCTACAGCTACAGCTTTGAAATAGGGAAATATTCGTTATTTTTAGTGGGATGGCTGTCATCGTCTTATGACGTCATAGTTAGGACCTTTGTGATGATCAATTTTTGGAAAACTTTTAATATGTTGTTCCCTACATATAATAGTAATAAAAAAAAATCATAAAACGCTTTCTTGGAATTTTTTCCGAGTCAAACCTTATTTTGACTGGACTATATGGAAAAAGGGGCTGTGCAATCTAAAGTGATAAGTCTGCATTCACTCAATGTGATTAAAGCCTCATGAATCCCCCCAGTGCACAGACTGTGCCCATGCGAGAATTTACTGGTTTCTGAGCCAGGAAAAGCGGTGATGTGACCGCAATTGTGGGTGCTGCCTCGCTCAGTACAAATGTACATTTGGAGTGTCATCAGGCATCCTTCACTCATATATTTTGGAGGGCCATCATATGGTCCTCACTCATACATTTTGGAGGTTCATTAGGTGGCCCTCATTCATATATTTTTGAGGGCCAATAGGCAGCCTTCACTCTTACATTTTAAAAGGTTGTCTGACGGCCCCCACTCATACATTTTGAAGGATGACCAGGCACCTTTAGGAACCCTCATGCATTTTTTTTCAGGGCTACATATTTTGTTTTAAAAAATAAAACAATAAAATTTGCAGGTGGGAGCACAAAAACATACTCATCCATGAGACCTAGCTACCTGTTCCACTTTTCATGGGGGCACTGGCCCACACTATTTTGTGCTGTCCTCACTGTAGCAACGGTGCCACTGCAAGGACACTAACTTATTCACTGCCCTGGCCGAGTTGCTTCTTCCCCCATTGCACTGCGGCCGTCCACGTGTGCACCTGCTTCCTCCACCTCCCAGGCCTGTGAACACAACTCAGGTCTCCTGTGTGTTTGCTTAGGGCACAGGAGCACCAGCCCTTCTCTTAAAGGGCCGACATGCTGTTTCCAGGAAATGCCTCTCAGTCTAGGGCTGAGAAGCACTATGTATTTAAGGCACCCTTCCATTAGGTAAGGTGCCTGCTCAATGTCCATAGCTAGCTTGACTGCCAGTCTGCTAGCTAGTTGTCAGGTCCTGTTATCCCTGTGACAGTCACCTGTGCCTGCCTGTCTGTCTCAGCCATCCCACCTGTACCCCCTGCACATGTGCCTATAACTGAGTCCATCTTCTGTCCTGCGGTTCAGCTGCCACAGTCCTGGTCACTTCCCTGGGAGTGATACCTGGTGTCTGCCTTGTGGTTGGTACTTAGGTAAGACCTGCCTACTAAAGGGTAAGCCTGGGTCGCCATGTGAACCAGTGGGTTTACTACTCCCACTCACTGCCTCTACACTAGCTGTAAGCGTTACAGTCATCTTACACCAGCGCATGTTACATAGTATCACCCATTTGCTGACCCATGCAATTAGGTTGCAGCAGCAATATGCCTATAGAAGAACTTTAAAGCAATAAATCCTACCAATATGTATCTAATTCAAACCTATCCCTCCTTCAGCAGCTATTCCTACACTGAATGCAGCTAACAGTGGTATTAAAAGGTAATAGATGAGATGTAGGCCTAAAAAGGACTTTGGTTTAAAGGGTGCAGCAGCAAGGACTGTAAGGCAATAAACTCTGCCCATATGTCTCTAATGCAAAACTGTACCTTCTTCAGCAACTCTCACTACACTAAATACAGCTAATTGTGGTATTAATGGGGAATAGAAAATAATAGAATAAAATAGAATAGAATAGATCTGACTCTGGTAATGATTAGACATGAGCAGATGCGGATTAAAATGAGAGCAATCTGGGCTACAGCCCGGGACCGAAGCTCCAGGGGGCCTATTCTCCAAAAAGTAAAGTGCCCCATTATAATCCATTTGAAACATTTAAAAGATGCTGGGTCATCCGTCTGGCCTGCCGCCCACCCTGCAGCACGTCAACAGGACCAGTTCCGCCATCGGGGCATTACAACTGTGACTCCTGCAAGGGACCCTGTGAGCAGCAGCCAGATGGGGGACCAGCCACTGGCAGCCCAGGTCCCTCCCCTTTCATTCCTCTGCTCACCGGGCCTCAGGGGGTGGGGCTGCCATCAGCGCAATTAAGTGGTCCGGGTTGCTCATAGAGACCTGCCCTCTCGCTTCCTGCTCTGCACTGATCTATGTGATCGGTGCAGCGCAGGACAGGAAATGTACTGGACCAGAACAGAGGTTGCGAAGGTGAAGGACCATCCAAGTCATCTGACTAATCATGTGCCTGATCACATGACAAGTGAACTGAAAGGTCCTGTAGCTGTTCAGCTGCTGCAGCCTCAGTGTAGGTTTCAGTGGCTCCTCTTCTGCTCTGCACCGATTAGGAACTGCAAGATGAAGTAATGTATAGTGCATAAGTAAATGTGCCTGTTGTAGGGCTGTGTGTGTATGTGTGCATGTAGTCTGTTTCTGTCTGTCTCTCTCTGTCTGCCTCTTTCCCTGTCTGTCTCTGTCAGTCTGTCCCTTTCTCTGTCTGTCTCTATCCCTTTCTGTCTTTCCCTGTTTGTCTCATGCCCTCTCTGTCTGTCTCTGTCTGCCTCTTTCCCTGTCTGTCTGTCTCGATCTCATTCTCTAACTAAAGAATGTATGTCTGGAACACCAATAGTGTGAACAGGGTGCAAGACTCAAAAATATACAACTAAACAATAGGATAAAGAGTTGCACACCAGTCACAATGTATAAGGGAATAATGAAAAGCATAACTGTTATAGGAATACTAGACTGAAAAATACAATGGACTATGTGAAATAATTGAAAAATATGAAAATGGTATCTGCATAACTGCTATGAAAAATAGGAATGAGAGATATTTAGCCATTGTATTGATCAATGCAGAGGAGCCCCAAAACCAAACGCCAAGGTAATATAGCTTGGTCCCTTGCTTCCCATACAGAGCAAGTTTTTAACTGCAGGTGAGGTTACACATAGGTTAGGGATCAATTTGCATTGATCAATACAATGGCTAAATATCTCTCATTCCTATTTTTCATAGCAGTTATGCAGATACCATTTTCATATTTTTCACTTATTTCACATAGTCCATTGTATTTTTCAGTCTAGTATTCCTATATCAGTTATGCTTTTCATTATTCCCTTATACATTGTGACTGGTGTGAAACTCTTTATCCTATTGTTTAGTTGTATATTTTTGAGTCTTGCACCCTGTTCACACCATTGGTGTTCCAGACATACATTCTTTAGTTAGTATGCACTTTTTGTCTGAGAACCCTGCCCCACCCATAGCCATGTGTCTTATTTCACTATTTCACACATATATAGCTTGGTCCCTTGCTTCCCATACAGAGCAAGTTTTTAACTGCAGGTGAGGTTACACATAGGTTAGGGACCCCAAAAATAGAGATTACCTTGGCGCTTGGTCTTGGAGCTCCTTTGCATTGATCAATACAATGGCTAAATATCTCTCATTCCTATTTTTCATAGCAGTTATGCAGATACCATTTTCATATTTTTCAATTATTTCACATAGTCCATTGTATTTTTCAGTCTAGTATTCCTATAGCAGTTATGCTTTTCATTATTCCCTTATACATTGTGACTGGTGTGCAACTCTTTATCCTATTGTTCGGTCTCATTCTCTGTCTGCCTCTCTCTGTCTGTCTGTCTCTTTCTGTCTGACTCTGTCTGTCTCTTTCCCTGTCTACCTGTCTCTGACTGTCTCTTTCCCTGTCTGTCTGGGTCTGTCTCTTTCCTTGTCTGTATCTCTCTCTGTCCGTCCCTCCACAGAAATCATATTACCTCACACATAAGCTTCTTATACTATGAATGTCCTTCATTGCCAATAGCCACCAATCACAGCTCCTATTAATGACCTGTAGCTTCCAGCTTCATTGACTTTAATGTAAGCATGTTTTTCTGGTGAATAACTACAAACACAGAGTCAAATTTCCTCCTCAAAACGTAGTCTATGACGTTACCTGAGTCACATGGGGTGTCTGTGCAAAATATAGTGATTGTAAATGTGACGGTGCAGATTCCTTTAGCGTACATACATACATATACACACAGAAACACACATACATACACATACATACTGTATACACACATACACACACACATACACATACAGTACATACACACATACATATACATACAATAAGCTTTATATATTATATATACGCATATGGCTGACAATTCTGACTGGGACTCATCATTTTGGTCACCCAAAAACAGTGCATTCAGCTTTTTTAGACTCTTTAGACAGGTTGACCATTAACAATCAATTGTCGAGCCCGTCTCAGCGTAAATTGACAGCTGCCTTTCAAAGACTGATCCGCAGGTTTGCCTTATTTGATTTGTGGCTAGTTAAACATTCCTCAGAAAAACCTTTACCTTCTACTCTCCCCCTCATGGTACACACACCAGGATCGACTTCTTCTTTGGCAACATTCAAGCCCTTAGATTGACGAGCAATGTGGATATTGGTGCAATAACGTGGTCAGACCACGCGCCAATGACTCTCACCCTAGATCAGACAACACCACGCACAAGAGTCTGCCACTGGAGGCTCAATGAGTCCCTCCTCAAGAGAACTCCCTACAGAGACAAACTGGAAGCAGGACTGATAGAATACTTCAAGAACAACGAGGAGTCAGTGCCTAATTTTCTACGGTTTGGGAAGCCCATAAGGCCATCTTTAGAGGGCAATGCATAGCATTAAGCTCCCGTATCAAAAAAGATAGACTTTATCAGAGAGATCAGCTCCTCAGAAGTCTCAGAAACAAAGAAAATAGGATGACCCTTAACCCATCAATATGTACCCTTAGAGGTATAGTAAAGACTCGTGCCCAACTGAAGGACCTAGAGGTCAATATAACAGAAAAATTACTACTTTATAGCAGGCATAAATACTATGACAAAGAAAATAAATCTCACTCCCTTTTGGCTCGCCAACTTAGAGAGGATAGGGGGAACTCATCCGTTTATGCCTTGAGAGATTCGGGGGGGAATATTTTCTATGACCCCACCAAAGTTGCAAAGATTTTTCAGGATTATTTGTCAAGATTGTATTCTTTGCCCAGCACTCTTCCTACAGACCCAGGAAAGCAGAGGGAGCTAATCCACTCCTTTCTTGAGCAGTGTAAGTTGCCTACTCTTACTCAGAGTTCTGAAAATACACTGAATAAAGAAATCACGTGTGAAGAAGTAGAAGAGGTGCTTAAATTACTTCCTAATGGAAAATCACCGGGTCCAGATGGTCTGACATATTTTTATTTAAGTAGTAAAAAAGTGCTTACTTCAGTTATCCTTAGTATTATGATATTTTTACTACAAGGCATTTGCGGATTGACTCACCCCCTATTTAGAAACAACAAAGAGCCAGCACCAATGTGCACTAAGGCATCAAATATTCCAAACTGCATTATAAAATTTTTTTTGAGATTTTTGGCAAAAAATTGCAATTTCTTGAGCTGCTTCGCCACGTCACGGCAAATCTCATTTGAAGCAGTCCTACACTAAAATATTTTTATAAAATGTGCCATGCGGCCTCACATATAAATAGCAGAACTGCTCTCAGCAGCACTCACCTGGTCTATTGCAGTCCCGTACCCATGACTGAGTCATGGCTGTGGGCGGGACAGGTCCAAGCAAATGCTGCATGAAGTATATATAGCCTGTGGACAAAGCCTGATGACCCAATGTGAACAGTCACCAAACGCCAAAATCTATACAGATGGAATACATCCCAAATTGGGGTGCATAGCAAGGTGGAGGTCAACCACCGACCAATTCAACAAAGAAACAACAAAGAGCCAGCACCAATGTGCACTAAGGCATCAAATATTCCAAACTGCATTATAAAAATTTTTTTGAGATTTTTGGCAAAAAATTGCAATTTCTTGAGCTGCTTCGCCACGTCACGGCAAATCTCATTTGAAGCAGTCCTACACTAAAATATTTTTATAAAATGTGCCATGCGGCCTCACATATAAATAGCAGAACTGCTCTCAGCAGCACTCACCTGGTCTATTGCAGTCCCGTACCCATGACTGAGTCATGGCTGTGGGCGGGACAGGTCCAAGCAAATGCTGCATGAAGTATATATAGCCTGTGGACAAAGCCTGATGACCCAATGTGAACAGTCACCAAACGCCAAAATCTATACAGATGGAATACATCCCAAATTGGGGTGCATAGCAAGGTGGAGGTCAACCACCGACCAATTCAACAAAGAAACAACAAAGAGCCAGCACCAATGTGCACTAAGGCATCAAATATTCCAAACTGCATTATAAAAATTTTTTTGAGATTTTTGGCAAAAAATTGCAATTTCTTGAGCTGCTTCGCCACGTCACGGCAAATCTCATTTGAAGCAGTCCTACACTAAAATATTTTTATAAAATGTGCCATGCGGCCTCACATATAAATAGCAGAACTGCTCTCAGCAGCACTCACCTGGTCTATTGCAGTCCCGTACCCATGACTGAGTCATGGCTGTGGGCGGGACAGGTCCAAGCAAATGCTGCATGAAGTATATATAGCCTGTGGACAAAGCCTGATGACCCAATGTGAACAGTCACCAAACGCCAAAATCTATACAGATGGAATACATCCCAAATTGGGGTGCATAGCAAGGTGGAGGTCAACCACCGACCAATTCAACAAAGAAACAACAAAGAGCCAGCACCAATGTGCACTAAGGCATCAAATATTCCAAACTGCATTATAAAAATTTTTTTGAGATTTTTGGCAAAAAATTGCAATTTCTTGAGCTGCTTCGCCACGTCACGGCAAATCTCATTTGAAGCAGTCCTACACTAAAATATTTTTATAAAATGTGCCATGCGGCCTCACATATAAATAGCAGAACTGCTCTCAGCAGCACTCACCTGGTCTATTGCAGTCCCGTACCCATGACTGAGGCATGGCTGTGGGCGGGACAGGTCCAAGCAAATGCTGCATGAAGTATATATAGCCTGTGGACAAAGCCTGATGACCCAATGTGAACAGTCACCAAACGCCAAAATCTATACAGATGGAATACATCCCAAATTGGGGTGCATAGCAAGGTGGAGGTCAACCACCGACCAATTCAACAAAGAAACAACAAAGAGCCAGCACCAATGTGCACTAAGGCATCAAATATTCCAAACTGCATTATAAAAATTTTTTTGAGATTTTTGGCAAAAAATTGCAATTTCTTGAGCTGCTTCGCCACGTCACGGCAAATCTCATTTGAAGCAGTCCTACACTAAAATATTTTTATAAAATGTGCCATGCGGCCTCACATATAAATAGCAGAACTGCTCTCAGCAGCACTCACCTGGTCTATTGCAGTCCCGTACCCATGACTGAGTCATGGCTGTGGGCGGGACAGGTCCAAGCAAATGCTGCATGAAGTATATATAGCCTGTGGACAAAGCCTGATGACCCAATGTGAACAGTCACCAAACGCCAAAATCTATACAGATGGAATACATCCCAAATTGGGGTGCATAGCAAGGTGGAGGTCAACCACCGACCAATTCAACAAAGAAACAACAAAGAGCCAGCACCAATGTGCACTAAGGCATCAAATATTCCAAACTGCATTATAAAAATTTTTTTGAGATTTTTGGCAAAAAATTGCAATTTCTTGAGTTGCTTCGCCACGTCACGGCAAATCTCATTTGAAGCAGTCCTACACTAAAATATTTTTATAAAATGTGCCATGCGGCCTCACATATAAATAGCAGAACTGCTCTCAGCAGCACTCACCTGGTCTATTGCAGTCCCGTACCCATGACTGAGTCATGGCTGTGGGCGGGACAGGTCCAAGCAAATGCTGCATGAAGTATATATAGTCTGTGGACAAAGCCTGATGACCCAATGTGAACAGTCACCAAACGCCAAAATCTATACAGATGGAATACATCCCAAATTGGGGTGCATAGCAAGGTGGAGGTCAACCACCGACCAATTCAACAAAGAAACAACAAAGAGCCAGCACCAATGTGCACTAAGGCATCAAATATTCCAAAATGCATTATAAAAATTTTTTTGAGATTTTTGGCAAAAAATTGCAATTTCTTGAGCTGCTTCGCCACGTCACGGCAAATCTCATTTGAAGCAGTCCTACACTAAAATATTTTTATAAAATGTGCCATGCGGCCTCACATATAAATAGCAGAACTGCTCTCAGCAGCACTCACCTGGTCTATTGCAGTCCCGTACCCATGACTGAGTCATGGCTGTGGGCGGGACAGGTCCAAGCAAATGCTGCATGAAGTATATATAGCCTGTGGACAAAGCCTGATGACCCAATGTGAACAGTCACCAAACGCCAAAATCTATACAGATGGAATACATCCCAAATTGGGGTGCATAGCAAGGTGGAGGTCAACCACCGACCAATTCAACAAAGAAACAACAAAGAGCCAGCACCAATGTGCACTAAGGCATCAAATATTCCAAACTGCATTATAAAAATTTTTTTGAGATTTTTGGCAAAAAATTGCAATTTCTTGAGCTGCTTCGCCACGTCACGGCAAATCTCATTTGAAGCAGTCCTACACTAAAATATTTTTATAAAATGTGCCATGCGGCCTCACATATAAATAGCAGAACTGCTCTCAGCAGCACTCACCTGGTCTATTGCAGTCCCGTACCCATGACTGAGTCATGGCTGTGGGCGGGACAGGTCCAAGCAAATGCTGCATGAAGTATATATAGCCTGTGGACAAAGCCTGATGACCCAATGTGAACAGTCACCAAACGCCAAAATCTATACAGATGGAATACATCCCAAATTGGGGTGCATAGCAAGGTGGAGGTCAACCACCGACCAATTCAACAAAGAAACAACAAAGAGCCAGCACCAATGTGCACTAAGGCATCAAATATTCCAAACTGCATTATAAAAATTTTTTTGAGATTTTTGGCAAAAAATTGCAATTTCTTGAGCTGCTTCGCCACGTCACGGCAAATCTCATTTGAAGCAGTCCTACACTAAAATATTTTTATAAAATGTGCCATGCGGCCTCACATATAAATAGCAGAACTGCTCTCAGCAGCACTCACCTGGTCTATTGCAGTCCCGTACCCATGACTGAGTCATGGCTGTGGGCGGGACAGGTCCAAGCAAATGCTGCATGAAGTATATATAGCCTGTGGACAAAGCCTGATGACCCAATGTGAACAGTCACCAAACGCCAAAATCTATACAGATGGAATACATCCCAAATTGGGGTGCATAGCAAGGTGGAGGTCAACCACCGACCAATTCAACAAAGAAACAACAAAGAGCCAGCACCAATGTGCACTAAGGCATCAAATATTCCAAACTGCATTATAAAAATTTTTTTTGAGATTTTTGGCAAAAAATTGCAATTTCTTGAGCTGCTTCGCCACGTCACGGCAAATCTCATTTGAAGCAGTCCTACACTAAAATATTTTTATAAAATGTGCCATGCGGCCTCACATATAAATAGCAGAACTGCTCTCAGCAGCACTCACCTGGTCTATTGCAGTCCCGTACCCATGACTGAGTCATGGCTGTGGGCGGGACAGGTCCAAGCAAATGCTGCATGAAGTATATATAGCCTGTGGACAAAGCCTGATGACCCAATGTGAACAGTCACCAAACGCCAAAATCTATACAGATGGAATACATCCCAAATTGGGGTGCATAGCAAGGTGGAGGTCAACCACCGACCAATTCAACAAAGAAACAACAAAGAGCCAGCACCAATGTGCACTAAGGCATCAAATATTCCAAACTGCATTATAAAAAAATTGTTTAAAAGAACAGAGAGTCCAATTTTTTTATCTCTACTGGCTAACACGGTACAAAGATATATTTTACTTGTATCAAACTGCATTATAAAAATTTTTTTGAGATTTTTGGCAAAAAATTGCAATTTCTTGAGCTGCTTCGCCACGTCACGGCAAATCTCATTTGAAGCAGTCCTACACTAAAATATTTTTATAAAATGTGCCATGCGGCCTCACATATAAATAGCAGAACTGCTCTCAGCAGCACTCACCTGGTCTATTGCAGTCCCGTACCCATGACTGAGTCATGGCTGTGGGCGGGACAGGTCCAAGCAAATGCTGCATGAAGTATATATAGCCTGTGGACAAAGCCTGATGACCCAATGTGAACAGTCACCAAACGCCAAAATCTATACAGATGGAATACATCCCAAATTGGGGTGCATAGCAAGGTGGAGGTCAACCACCGACCAATTCAACAAAGAAACAACAAAGAGCCAGCACCAATGTGCACTAAGGCATCAAATATTCCAAACTGCATTATAAAAATTTTTTTGAGATTTTTGGCAAAAAATTGCAATTTCTTGAGCTGCTTCGCCACGTCACGGCAAATCTCATTTGAAGCAGTCCTACACTAAAATATTTTTATAAAATGTGCCATGCGGCCTCACATATAAATAGCAGAACTGCTCTCAGCAGCACTCACCTGGTCTATTGCAGTCCCGTACCCATGACTGAGTCATGGCTGTGGGCGGGACAGGTCCAAGCAAATGCTGCATGAAGTATATATAGCCTGTGGACAAAGCCTGATGACCCAATGTGAACAGTCACCAAACGCCAAAATCTATACAGATGGAATACATCCCAAATTGGGGTGCATAGCAAGGTGGAGGTCAACCACCGACCAATTCAACAAAGAAACAACAAAGAGCCAGCACCAATGTGCACTAAGGCATCAAATATTCCAAACTGCATTATAAAAATTTTTTTGAGATTTTTGGCAAAAAATTGCAATTTCTTGAGCTGCTTCGCCACGTCACGGCAAATCTCATTTGAAGCAGTCCTACACTAAAATATTTTTATAAAATGTGCCATGCGGCCTCACATATAAATAGCAGAACTGCTCTCAGCAGCACTCACCTGGTCTATTGCAGTCCCGTACCCATGACTGAGTCATGGCTGTGGGCGGGACAGGTCCAAGCAAATGCTGCATGAAGTATATATAGCCTGTGGACAAAGCCTGATGACCCAATGTGAACAGTCACCAAACGCCAAAATCTATACAGATGGAATACATCCCAAATTGGGGTGCATAGCAAGGTGGAGGTCAACCACCGACCAATTCAACAAAGAAACAACAAAGAGCCAGCACCAATGTGCACTAAGGCATCAAATATTCCAAACTGCATTATAAAAATTTTTTTTGAGATTTTTGGCAAAAAATTGCAATTTCTTGAGCTGCTTCGCCACGTCACGGCAAATCTCATTTGAAGCAGTCCTACACTAAAATATTTTTATAAAATGTGCCATGCGGCCTCACATATAAATAGCAGAACTGCTCTCAGCAGCACTCACCTGGTCTATTGCAGTCCCGTACCCATGACTGAGTCATGGCTGTGGGCGGGACAGGTCCAAGCAAATGCTCAAGAAATTGCAATTTTTTGCCAAAAATCTCAAAAAAAATTTTTTATAATGCAGTTTGGAATATTTGATGCCTTAGTGCACATTGGTGCTGGCTCTTTGTTGTTTCTTTGTTGAATTGGTCGGTGGTTGACCTCCACCTTGCTACGCACCCCAATTTGGGATGTATTCCATCTGTATAGATTTTGGCGTTTGGTGACTGTTCACATTGGGTCATCAGGCTTTGTCCACAGGCTATATATATACTTCATGCAGCATTTGCTTGGACCTGTCCCGCCCACAACCGTGACTCAGTCATGGGTACGGGACTGCAATAGACCAGGTGAGTGCTGCTGAGAGCAGTTCTGTTATTCATGTGTGAGGCCGCATGGCACATTTTATAAAAATATTTTAGTGTAGGACTGCTTCAAATGAGATTTGCCGTGACGTGGCGAAGCAGCTCAAGAAATTGCAATTTTTTGCCAAAAATCTCAAAAAATTTTTTTTATAATGCAGTTTGGAATATTTGATGCCTTAGTGCACATTGGTGCTGGCTCTTTGTTGTTTCTTTGTTGAATTGGTCGGTGGTTGACCTCCACCTTGCTACGCACCCCAATTTGGGATGTATTCCATCTGTATAGATTTTGGCGTTTGGTGACTGTTCACATTGGGTCATCAGGCTTTGTCCACAGGCTATATATATACTTCATGCAGCATTTGCTTGGACCTGTCCCGCCCACAACCGTGACTCAGTCATGGGTACGGGACTGCAATAGACCAGGTGAGTGCTGCTGAGAGCAGTTCTGTTATTCATGTGTGAGGCCGCATGGCACATTTTATAAAAATATTTTAGTGTAGGACTGCTTCAAATGAGATTTGCCGTGACGTGGCGAAGCAGCTCAAGAAATTGCAATTTTTTGCCAAAAATCTCAAAAATTTTTTTTTTATAATGCAGTTTGGAATATTTGATGCCTTAGTGCACATTGGTGCTGGCTCTTTGTTGTTTCTTTGTTGAATTGGTCGGTGGTTGACCTCCACCTTGCTACGCACCCCAATTTGGGATGTATTCCATCTGTATAGATTTTGGCGTTTGGTGACTGTTCACATTGGGTCATCAGGCTTTGTCCACAGGCTATATATATACTTCATG
Organism: Anomaloglossus baeobatrachus; assembly: GCF_048569485.1. NCBI lineage: Eukaryota > Metazoa > Chordata > Amphibia > Anura > Aromobatidae > Anomaloglossus > Anomaloglossus baeobatrachus. Next base: position 207,325,743 of record NC_134358.1, read on the forward strand.
CAGCATTTGCTTGGACCTGTCCCGCCCACAACCGTGACTCAGTCATGGGTACGGGACTGCAATAGACCAGGTGAGTGCTGCTGAGAGCAGTTCTGTTATTCATGTGTGAGGCCGCATGGCACATTTTATAAAAATATTTTAGTGTAGGACTGCTTCAAATGAGATTTGCCGTGACGTGGCGAAGCAGCTCAAGAAATTGCAATTTTTTGCCAAAAATCTCAAAAAAATTTTTTTATAATGCAGTTTGGAATATTTGATGCCTTAGTGCACATTGGTGCTGGCTCTTTGTTGTTTCTTTGTTGAATTGGTCGGTGGTTGACCTCCACCTTGCTACGCACCCCAATTTGGGATGTATTCCATCTGTATAGATTTTGGCGTTTGGTGACTGTTCACATTGGGTCATCAGGCTTTGTCCACAGGCTATATATATACTTCATGCAGCATTTGCTTGGACCTGTCCCGCCCACAACCGTGACTCAGTCATGGGTACGGGACTGCAATAGACCAGGTGAGTGCTGCTGAGAGCAGTTCTGTTATTCATGTGTGAGGCCGCATGGCACATTTTATAAAAATATTTTAGTGTAGGACTGCTTCAAATGAGATTTGCCGTGACGTGGCGAAGCAGCTCAAGAAATTGCAATTTTTTGCCAAAAATCTCAAAAAATTTTTTTTATAATGCAGTTTGGAATATTTGATGCCTTAGTGCACATTGGTGCTGGCTCTTTGTTGTTTCTTTGTTGAATTGGTCGGTGGTTGACCTCCACCTTGCTACGCACCCCAATTTGGGATGTATTCCATCTGTATAGATTTTGGCGTTTGGTGACTGTTCACATTGGGTCATCAGGCTTTGTCCACAGGCTATATATATACTTCATGCAGCATTTGCTTGGACCTGTCCCGCCCACAACCGTGACTCAGTCATGGGTACGGGACTGCAATAGACCAGGTGAGTGCTGCTGAGAGCAGTTCTGTTATTCATGTGTGAGGCCGCATGGCACATTTTATAAAAATATTTTAGTGTAGGACTGCTTCAAATGAGATTTGCCGTGACGTGGCGAAGCAGCTCAAGAAATTGCAATTTTTTGCCAAAAATCTCAAAAAAATTTTTTTATAATGCAGTTTGGAATATTTGATGCCTTAGTGCACATTGGTGCTGGCTCTTTGTTGTTTCTTTGTTGAATTGGTCGGTGGTTGACCTCCACCTTGCTACGCACCCCAATTTGGGATGTATTCCATCTGTATAGATTTTGGCGTTTGGTGACTGTTCACATTGGGTCATCAGGCTTTGTCCACAGGCTATATATATACTTCATGCAGCATTTGCTTGGACCTGTCCCGCCCACAACCGTGACTCAGTCATGGGTACGGGACTGCAATAGACCAGGTGAGTGCTGCTGAGAGCAGTTCTGTTATTCATGTGTGAGGCCGCATGGCACATTTTATAAAAATATTTTAGTGTAGGACTGCTTCAAATGAGATTTGCCGTGACGTGGCGAAGCAGCTCAAGAAATTGCAATTTTTTGCCAAAAATCTCAAAAAATTTTTTTTATAATGCAGTTTGGAATATTTGATGCCTTAGTGCACATTGGTGCTGGCTCTTTGTTGTTTCTTTGTTGAATTGGTCGGTGGTTGACCTCCACCTTGCTACGCACCCCAATTTGGGATGTATTCCATCTGTATAGATTTTGGCGTTTGGTGACTGTTCACATTGGGTCATCAGGCTTTGTCCACAGGCTATATATATACTTCATGCAGCATTTGCTTGGACCTGTCCCGCCCACAACCGTGACTCAGTCATGGGTACGGGACTGCAATAGACCAGGTGAGTGCTGCTGAGAGCAGTTCTGTTATTCATGTGTGAGGCCGCATGGCACATTTTATAAAAATATTTTAGTGTAGGACTGCTTCAAATGAGATTTGCCGTGACGTGGCGAAGCAGCTCAAGAAATTGCAATTTTTTGCCAAAAATCTCAAAAAATTTTTTTTATAATGCAGTTTGGAATATTTGATGCCTTAGTGCACATTGGTGCTGGCTCTTTGTTGTTTCACCCCCTATTTAGTTAAATTATTTAATAGCTTCCTCACGGGCTCCCCTATACCTACAAGTATGTTACATTCTTATATTACACTCATACCCAAACCGGGGAAGGATGCTATGGAATGTGCCAATTATAGGCCCATAGCACTCCTTAATGCTGATTTGAAAATCTTCACTAAACTACTAGCTCTACGCCTTTCAGTTCTACTTCCTCACCTAATACACAAAGACCAGGTGGGTTTTGTCCCATGTAGGCAAGGAGGGGACAACACCAGGAAGATTATTGACTTAGTAGAAGTTGTTAATAAGACAGAGAGTGAAGCACTCCTTCTTAGTTTGGATACAGGGAAGGCGTTTGACCGTCTGGGGTGGCCATTCATGTTTGAAACATTGCGTCATTTTGGAATCTCGGGTGCATTTATTACAGCCCTGAAAAGTTTAAATTCATGCCCCTCAGCATCGGTCAAACTTCCTTATGCCGCATCTCAACCCTTTCAGATACACAATGGCACTCGTCAGGGATGCCCTTTGTCCCCCCTGCTCTTTGTTATGTGCATTGAGCCATTGGCTGCTGCTATTCGCATTGACCCTAATATACGTGGAGTAATGGTGAGAGACAAGGAGTTTAAGCTATCCTTATATGCGGATGATGTCCTATTGATTTTGTCCCAACCACATACCACCCTCCCGAATTTGCATTCCCTATTGCTACAATTTGGAAGGCTGTCAGGGTATAGGGTCAACCAGAGCAAAACGGAAGCCCTGCCTATTAATATTCCACAGGGGCGAGTTTCCTCCTTACAGGAAAACTACAATTATAAATGGAAAAATATATCCTTGACATATCTGGGGATACAACTAACATCTAAGTATAAGCTCTTGTACCAGCAGAACTATCCTAGTTTATTTACTGAGATAAAAAGGCTCCTGCTCAATTGGAAAAAGCTCCCATTGTCTCTGTTTGGAAGAATCTCTGCAGTCAAAATGTCTGTCCTGTCGAAGCCACTTTACCTATTTGAGACCCTTCCGGAGTGTGTACCATACAAAGAGTTGCGCAACATTCAGTCTAGTATACTTCAATTTGTTTCGCCCACAAGAGACATAGAATCAAGAAAACTACTTTGTTTGACAGTAAACTGAAAGGAGGCCTAGGGGTCCCTGATATTACTAGGTACTATTGGGCAGTACACTTACGTCACATCCCTGCATGGTCTAATTGCAGTGCCTTCTCTAGATGGATGGAAATAGAGAAGTTATGGCTCGCCCCAATACACCCCAATTCCTACTTCTGGGGCACCTCATCAAACAAGCCTGACCCACATACTCTGGGCCCTATAGCCTTCACGAAGAGGATAGGGGACTGTTGTGTCAAAAAGTTTCCACTTAAATCTGAACACTCTCCATTGACTTTTCTTTTTAATCCCAGAATGCCAGACGGTATGCAGGGTACAGCAACTAAAACATGGTTTGACAGGAAACTCTTTTGCTTTGCTGACATAGTAGACGCATGTTCCAGAGTCCTTCTCCCCTATGCCACCATAGCTGATAAACTTAATCTCCCTGGCAATTCCCAATATCGGTATTTACAAATTAGACACCTGATGCACTCCCTTTTTACCTCCTTAGAAGTCTCTATCCCTACACTTTTTGAGAGATTATGCAGAGCTGGGGTCTCTACTAAAGGCCTCATCTCAGATATATACCGTATTTTAATTACCTCCTGCCAAGAAGATAAGCCAGATCATACATATATGAGGAAATGGGAAGATTTCCTTGGTGAGACCATTCCCCTGTGTATGTGGAAACAGATCTGGGATACTGCCTCTAAGACATCCTCATGCTATGTCTATAAGGAAAATGAGTATAAATTACTCATGTATTGGTATCACACCCCATCACTACTACATAAACTAAACCCAGCTATACCTGACAATTTTTGGAGGTGTGGAGCTACAGGAGGAGACATACCACACATATTCTGGGTATGCCCCATTATCCAGTGCTTCTGGAGGTTGGTGCAATCCCTTAAATATAAAGTAACTGGCCTTCGGGTTCCCCTGGATCCTAAATTCTATATATTAAATATACCACTTTTTCAACTGGGGAAAAGAGTAAAGCGGTTATTGTTACATATAACTACAGCAGCTAGATGTCTAATTGCCCGTAACTGGAGGTTAGCCCATCCACCCTCACTTACAGATCTCCATTCTCGGATCCAAGATGTGAGAAGGATGGAGTATTTATCTGCCCTGTCAAATAACACGGTAGATCAGGTTGAGAGCGTTTGGTCACTTTGGAACACCTATTGGGCCAATAAAGAATAATAGTAAGGTATGGTTTTGATGGAAGCCTGATATATCCACCCTCACCACTTCATCCCCCTCCCCTCCTTATATCTCCTTGTCTAGTATTGTTTTGTTTGTCTTGTCACATTCCCGGTTTTTATTGTATTAGTGGATAGTATGATATTTGTACTGATTCTCGGTTTACAGTTATTGCTCATACATACCTCCCAACTTTTAAAGAAGGAAAAGAGGGACAAAGTTTGCGGCGCGCGTTTTTAGGCCACGCCCCCTAACCACACCCATTTCACAGTCACGCCCATATCCACTCCCCATCCACACCCATTCAGCACGGACACGCAAGCAGCCGGCGGGCCTCCAGCACGGACACGCAGGCAGCCGGCGGGCCTCCAGCACGGACACGCAGGCAGCCGGCGGACCTCCAGCACGGACACGCAGGCAGCCGGCGGGCCTCCAGCACGGACACGCAGGCAGCCACAGTGAGGCGGCCGGTCGCCCGCACAGTGAGGCGGCCGGTCGCCTTCACAGACAGGCGGCGGGCCGCCCGCACAGAGAGGCGGCCGGCCGCCCGCACAGACAGGCGGCGGGCCGCCCGCACAGAGAGGCGGCCGGCCGCCCGCACAGAGAGGCGGCCGGCCGCCCGCACAATGAGGCGGTGGGCCGCCCGCACAGACAGGCGGCGGGGGGCGCTCGCACAGACAGGTGGCGGGCCGCCGCACAGAGAGGCGCGGGCCGACCGCACAAAGAGGCGGCCCGAACAGAGAGGCAGCCGGTCGCCTTCACAGACAGGCGGCCGGCCGCCCGCACACACAGGCGGCGGGGGACGCCCGCACAGACAGTCGGCGGGGGACGCCCGCACAGACAGGCGGCAGGGGGGCGCCCGCACAGACAGGCGGCAGGGGGGCGCCCGCACAGACAGGCGGCAGGGGGGCGCCCGCACAGACAGGCGGCAGGGGGGCGCCCGCACAGACAGGCGGCAGGGGGGCGCCCGCACAGACAGGCGGCAGGGGGGCGCCCGCACAGACAGGCGGCAGGGGGGCGCCCGCACAGGCAGGCGGCAGGGGGGCGCCCGCACAGGCAGGCGGCAGGGGGGCGCCCGCACAGGCAGGCGGCAGGGGGGCGCCCGCACAGACAGGCGGCCGGCCGACCGCACAGACAGGCGGCCGGCCGACCGCACAGACAGGCTCCGGCCGGGGGTGAGGGGGGAGGGAGGGAAATCAGCGCTGGGGAGATTAGTTTACTGTACCAGCAGCAGCACAGGCAGCGCTCCTCTCTATGCCACGTCTACTAGGATGGTAGGAGGGAAAAGCAGGGAGGCGGAGAGAGAGTGGGTGGGCGGAGCCCGGGAGCCGGTCGTCCCGCCTGTGGCAACGGGACAAACTACGTAAAGCGTGAAAGTCCCGCTGTATCCGGGACGGTTGGGAGGTAGGCAGCATGTTAGAATGTGTATATAAGATCCCGCTGGTGGTGGCCGCAGCTTATAGGCCCCAAATCTGGTGACAGGTTCCCTTTAAAGTGAACCTGTCAGGTGCAATATGCACTCAGAGCCAGGAGCAGTTCTGGGTACATATTGCTAATGCCTGCCTAACCATCCCTGTATACACTAGCATAGATAAAGAGATCAAGAACAAATATTTTTAAAGATCTTATATCTTATGCTAATGAGCGCGGGGACTAGTCACAAGGGCGTTACTTCACTTGGCTAGTCGGCTCGCATAGCATGTTAGCATGTTATTACGCCCCTGTGTGAGTACTAACACGCTATGTGAGCCGACTAGCCAAGTGAAGTAACGCCCTTGGGACTAGTCCCCGCGCTAATTAGCATAAGATATAAGCTCTTTAAAAATACTTTTTCTATAGATGCCTTTATCTATGCTAGTGTATACAGGGACAGTTAGGGAGGGATTAGCAATATACACCCAGAACTGCTCCTGGCTCTGAGTGCAGATTGCACCTGATAGGTTCCCTTTAAAGGGAACCTGTCACCAGAAATTTAGCAAAAAAAATAAAATATTCCCCTTCTGCAGCTCCTGGGCTGCATTCTGGAAAGGTTCCTGTTGCTATTGTGCCCCCTTTGAGACCTAAAAAAATACTTTATGAAGTCTTACCTTTTTGTATGCAAATCTGTTTTTATGGTCACGGGGGCGGGCTGTCTGGCGTCCGTTATTCCCCCTCCTGCCGCTGTACGCCGTCCCCCATTGCTAATTTCCATACATGAGGACGCCTTCCTCATGTAACTGTCCTCCTGAAGTTTTGTGCATGCCCAGTGCCACTCTCGCGGGAGTGAGCACTGTGCAAAGTGTGAACGCTTTTGAGGTGATTGCGCAGGCGCGAGATTATGGGCGGCGCTGTGATTGTCATCAGCAGCGTCATCCAAGTACCCACCCATAATCTCGTGCCCACGCTTCTCACTCTGCCTCCACCGTTATGCGCAAGCACTGTCCATATGAACCATGTTACCTATTACCGTGGGCGCGAGATTATGGGCGGCGCTGTGATTGTCATCAGCAAAGTCATCCAAGTACCCGCCCATAATCTCGTGCAAGCAGTAATAGGTAACATGGTTCATATGGCCAGCACTTGCGCATAACGGTGGAGTCAGAGGGAAAAGTGCGGGCACGAGATTATGGGCGGGTACTTGGTTAACGCTGCTGATGACAATCACAGCGCCGCCCATAATCTCGTGCCTGCGCAATCACCTGAAAAAGCGTTCACATGCGCAAAACTTCGGGAGGACAGTTACATGAGGAAGGCGTCCTTGTGTATGTAAATGAGCAATGGGGGACTGCGTAAAGCGGCAGGAGGGGGAATAACGGACGCCAGACAGCCCGCCCCCGTGACCATAAAAACACATTTGCATGCAAAAAGGTAAGACTTCATAAAGTATTTTTGTAGGTCTCAAAGGGGGCACAATAACAACAGGAACCTTTCTAGAAGCAGCCCAGGAGCTGCAGAGGGGAATCTATTACTTTCATTGTGAAATTTCTGCTGACAGTTTCCCTTTAACTGGTAGGGCAGCCAGGATAAAGCAGAGCTGAAGTTGTTGGGAAGCTAGGACCCAGCAGCTCCACAGGCAGGAGACCACTGATCGGTAATAGAAGCCTGCAGATGTCACTCTGCATAGGTTATTACTGGCCAGTGCTATCTGCAGGAGAGAGAAGTGCTGATTGCACGGTCTCCTCAGCTTCCTGACTCCCCGCGTGTCTGCAGCAGTGAGAAGCCGCACACGGGGAGTCAGAGAACAGCTGCAGAGAAACGCAGGCTCCGGGCTGGGGATGTCCGCTCTGGGGGAGGGGGGGTCGGCTCTGGTGCAGGGGGGGGCGGCTCTGGTGCAGGGGGGTCGCTCTGCTGCAGGGGGTGATTCATACCTCAGCAGCAGTCACAGGAGTTTCAAGGTGCGCGCTCGGCTCTGTAATGAATAGAAGGGAGAAACAGCGAGGCGGGGCTACAGTGGGTGGGTGGAGCCCGGGACAAACAGCCTCTCGGGCAGGAGTCGGGATCAAAGGCTCAAAAGAGGGACTGTCCCGCTGTATCCGGGACGGTTGGGAGGTATGCTCATATGCTTGAGGCTATCTATGCATTCATGTACTTTTTCCGTGTCTGTTTTTAAAACATTTAATAAAACATTCAGTTATAAAAAAACTAATTTTATTCCATAACTTACTTGTGCAAATCTAGCAGGATATGTCTAAGACTAGGAATCTCTTTTAGGTTTGAAATGCTTAAGACATTGTTTTATACTTCATGAAATTCCATCCAACCTCTTGATTTTGTTTTTAACCTTATGGAATAGAATTGTTTTTTAACCTTATTTCTTGGACGTGATGCCGGAAACAACTTATTTCTATTGCTGAATGTTCGCAGGGTAGAGGCGGAGCTGTGGTGGAGACGGAGTCTGAGGGGGCCCAAAAGTTTTGACAGTATGGGGCCCTGAAATTGATGGTGGCAGCTCTGGGCAGGATGTACTAGCAACATACAGGGTGCGCCGCGGCTGAGGGAGTCCTGCCCTCCTGTCTGCCGAAGAGAAGTGTCTTCTGTAATGGTGACGTCAGACAGCATTGTTGCAGGCCACGCAGGAGTCCCACAACTTGAAGAGTGGTGCCGGACCAGTGACCTGTTCTTTCTTTGGAGGTGGCTGCCAACTTGTCCACTAGCAGCAGGCAACATCGGCACACTATGGGAACGGGGGGGCAATTGTTATTTTCTATAAGGTAGGGATGAGGGTGTCTTCTATCAAAGTGTTCTGGGGCATCTGATCTATGTAGTTTCAAACCTCCATTCCCAATTCATACACTATGTATAGATTGGTAATGGAGGATTGAAACTCCGTGGGTGAAATCTCCAGCACACTGTGCCCCACTGATCTGTCCTCCATCTTGGATATTTTGTAGTTGCAGCATCATTTCCAATGTCTGACTCCACAGACTGTGTCTGCCCCTCCATCAGAATATTCTGTATGTATCATGATGTATGTAGTTGATATAAACACATGATACAAGCAGAATGGAGGGACACACAGTGTGCAGGCCAGGGACATCTGCCCCAAGTAGTTTCAGTCCACATCAATCCCATACCCCATATATATTTTCACTACCACAATAAGGCCATGTACACACATTCAGTATTTGATGAGTTTTTTACCTCATTATTTGTAAGGCCATGTGCACACATTGAGTATTTGGTGAGTTTTTTTTACCTTTGTATTTTTTACAAAAATGGAAATAAAATAACTCACCAAATGCTGAACGTGGACACATCACCTTACAAATAATGAGGTAAAATAACTCACCAAATGCTGAATGTGCACACTTGACCTTACAAATAGTGAGGTAAAAAACTAACCAAATACTCAATGTGTGCACGTGGGCCAAGGACTTGTGCACACGTTCACTATTAGGCTAAATGCCCACGGGACTCTGTAGCTGCAGATTTTTCTGCATCAAAATCCGCAGCTTCCCCCGAAATCCGCACCTTTTCATAGGTGCGGATTTGATGCGGATTTGACGCGGATTTGATGCGGATTTGAAGCGGATTTTGTTGCGGATTTTGCGATTTTTTTTAATTTAATTGAATAGGCAAAGTCCGCACGAAAATCCGCAACAATAATTGACATGCTGCAGATTTTTCCGCACAAAAATCCGCACAATTTCCGCTGCGGAAAAATCTGCAGCGTGGGCACAGCATTTCCCAAATGCCATAGAAATGGTGGAGAGTAGCTGTGCTGCAGATTTCTGGAAAATCCGCGGCTTTTCCGCGGCGTGGGCACATAGCCTTAGAGGTATTTGTTACCTTAGTATTTGTTAAGCTATGTTCACATAGGGTGATTTTGCAGTTTGTTTCCATTGGCTTACTGCAAATACATGCTAATAACAAGCTGCAGCTTTTGCTAAGATTTTGCAGCAGAAAAAAACACCCTGTGTGAACATAGCCTAAGGCCTCGTGCACATGTTCAGTATTGGTTAGGTTTTACCTCAGTATTTATTGACCTCATGCACACGCTGAGAATTTGATATTTTACTTCAGAATTTGTTAAACTATGTACACACAGGGTGTTTTTGCTCAGTTTTTTCATTTTTTTGGCATTAGTCTTGTTTACAGATTAAAATTGGACGGTTCAATACTATACCTTAGTGGGGGGTTTTTAAACTGAAGGGTATATTTATTATATTAGTGGATGTTTTTTAGGTTATAGTTTTGGCAACTATTTTTCAGAAATTATCTGTTTCAGGTATATGATGATGGACTCGTCACATGACCCGTCACAGGATCCGTCACATGACCCATGTGTAAGGATGGGGAACTCACAGATCCTGAACAGCCCGGGGCCCTGATTACCCTTAATCTGCCCTTGGACATGAGCGAACCCAAACTGTAAAGTCTGGGTTTGTACCGAACATTCAGGTGTATGGATTCTAGACCCAAACACAGACATTTACTTGTATGTCCGTTTACTGTTAGGCTATGTGCCCACGGGAGAACGTAACTGCGGATGTACGTAGGTACGGCCGCAGGTTTATCGCAGCTGCTCGCCGGCATCTATTTTTAGCTGCGGGATTCCAGCAATATAGCTGCGGTAAACCTGCGGACTTTCATGCGAATTACCTGCGGATGTCCCGGCCTCTATCTCCATAGCGGAGGGCCGGGATTTCCGCAGGTAATTCCGCATGAATAATTGACATGCAGTTACGTGCGGCTGCGGGACATCCGCAGGCTATTCCGCAGCAGCACTTTCCGCAGCATGGACACAGACACTCCCCATGTCCCATAGGATAACATGGGGAGTGTCTGTACATGCTAAAACCTGCAGATTTATCTGGAAAATCTAGAAAAGTACGCAGGTTTTTCTCTGCAAAATCCGCAGAAACAAGCTCCCGTGGGCACATGCCCTTAGGGTTCGGTCATCTGCTTAATAAAAATAGAAAGCAAAATGGTTAAAGCAGGATATACTTAAGACTCCGTGCACTCCATGCACTTAAGACTCCATGCACTCAGTTATCACACTGCTTCTGGGTCCACATACTGCATCTCCTCCATATTCACTGCTTTCTTCGCACACCACCTGGAACAGCATTTTTGATTTGTTGCAGTCAGACTGCTGGTGTGCTGGAATATCTGATTGGTTGCCCTCACAGAATCTGTCTAGGTTCCCTAATGGAGTGTAAAAATAAATAGAAAAAAGATGTAGGGATATATTGATAATTAGTGCAGGGAAATGAGATGGCTACATGCTGCAGCCTCCGGCCAAGAGCGCTATCTTGGCTCTGTAACAAATTATGAGGGACTTTTTTTTAAGAAATTATTTAAATAAATAATTTTAAAAAACCGCATACAGTCCCACCAATTTTGATACTCAACCGAGATAAAGGCGACAGCTAGGGGGTTGGTATTCTCAAGCTGGCCCATTGTTATTGGGCACCCTCCAGCCTAAAAATAAAATAAACTGTGGGAAAAAGGCGCAAAATAGGGTCTTATCCGGTATAACAGATGGAAAAGTGAATGTGCAATAGAAGCACTCACCTGATGGGGTTGTGTCAGTCACAACTCCTTTAGTAGCATGAAACAAACGTGGAAGGCAGCAGTCCCGCAACAGCAGAGTAGTTTCGGATGATGGGAGAAAAGCAGGTTAAATACCGCGCCAAACCACAGGAATCAGGATGAAAAAGTAATTCTCTTTTCTTTATTTTCACAGGTCTACGCGTTTCAAGGACATATCCGTCCTCTTCCTCAGGACAAATGCAGAGAACACTATCAGTGTTCTCTGCATTTGTCCTGAGGAAGAGGACGGATATGTCCTTGAAACGCGTAGACCTGTGAAAATAAAGAAAAGAGAATTACTTTTTCATCCTGATTCCTGTGGTTTGGCGCGGTATTTAACCTGCTTTTCTCCCATCATCCGAAACTACTCCAGCCTAAAAATAGCAGCCCACAGCCCAGAATTGTTGCATATACAGTGCCTACAAGTAGTATTCAACCCCCTGCAGATTTAGCAGGTTTACACATTCGGAATTAACTTGGCATTGTGACATTTGGACTGTAGATCAGCTTGGAAGTGTGAAATGCACTGCAGCAAAAAAGAATGTTATTTCTTTTTTATTTTTTTTTTAAATTGAGAAAAGTTTATTCAGAGGGTCATTTATTATTCAAACCCTCAAACCACCAGAATTCTGTTTGGTTCCCCTAAAGTATTAAGAAGTATTTCAGGCACAAAGAACAATGAGCTTCACATGTTTGGATTAATTATCTCTTTTTCCAGCCTTTTCTGACTAATTAAGACCCTCCCCAAACTTGTGAACAGCACTCATACATGGTCAACATGGGAAAGACAAAGGAGCATTCCAAGGCCATCAGAGACAAGATCGTGGAGGGTCACAAGGCTGGCAAGGGGTACAAAACCCTTTCCAAGGAGTTCGGCCTACCTGTCTCCACTGTTGGGAGCATCATCCGGAAGTGGAAGGCTTATGGAACTACTGTTAGCCTTCCACGGCCTGGACAGCCTTTGAAAGTTTCCTCCCATGCCGAGGCCAGGCTTGTCCGAAGAGTCAAGGCTAACCCAAGGACAACAAGGAAGGAGCTCCAGGAAGATCTCATGGCAGTGGGGACATTGGTTTCAGTCAATACCATAAGTAACATACTCCACCGCAATGTTCTCCGTTCCAGACGAGCCCGTAAGGTACCTTTACTTTCAAAGCGTCATGTCAAGGCTCGTCTACAGTTTGCTCATGATCACTTGGAGGACTCTGAGACAGACTGGTTCAAGGTTCTCTGGTCTGATGAGACCAAGATCGAGATCTTTGGTGCCAACCACACACGTGACGTTTGGAGACTGGATGGCACTGCATACGACCCCAAGAATACCATCCCTACAGTAAAGCATGGTGGTGGCAGCATCATGCTGTGGGGCTGTTTCTCAGCCAAGGGGCCTGGCCATCTGGTCCGCATCCATGGGAAGATGGATAGCACAGCCTACCTGGAGATTTTGGCCAAGAACCTCCGCTCCTCCATCAAGGATCTTAAGATGGGTCGTCATTTCATCTTCCAACAAGACAACGACCCAAAGCACACAGCCAAGAAAACCAAGACCTGGTTCAAGAGGGAAAAAATCAAGGTGTTGCAGTGGCCTAGTCAGTCTCCTGACCTTAACCCAATTGAAAACTTGTGGAAGGAGCTCAAGATTAAAGTCCACATGAGACACCCAAAGAACCTAGATAACTTGGAGAAGATCAGCATGGAGGAGTGGGCCAAGATAACTCCAGAGACCTGTGCCGGCCTGATCAGGTCTTATAAAAGACGATTACTAGCTGTAATTGCAAACAAGGGTTAACTGAGCAACATAACTTGTTGATTTGTAAGATTTATGCATCTGTTAATAAATCCTGCTCTTGTTTGAAGTTTGCAGGCTCTAACTTATTTGCATCTTATCAAACCTGCTAAATCTGCAGGGGGTTGAATACTACTTGTAGGCACTGTATTAGATTCACCAATTCTGGCACTTAACCCTAGTCATACTGATTTCCATGGTGAGTTGGCAATCGGGGAAATGAAAGGGGTTAATGGCAGCTGTCACTAAACCCAGGATTGGTTATGTGTAGGTGTCTGTGTGACCCCCCCATTACTAATCTTGTAAGTAAAAAGAAATAAACATAAAACACACAAAAAATCCTTTATTTAAAAAAAAAAAAGCTCTCTAATGTGACCGCGCCCTACAACGTCTGTATGTAGCTGAGCCAGGATTGTGGTGGTGTGGATTACGTCAGACCTGAGTGTTTGGGGGTTAAAAAAATTGGAAAAAGAGAGTGTTTTTATTTATTTTTTTAAATAAAGGATTTGTCTCCTCCTACCCATTACTAATCCAGGGTTTAGTGAAAACTATGATTTTTGACAAATCACAGCTGCCATAACCCCTTATATTACCCCAATTGTGGTGGCAATATAAAATTTAAAAAAAGCTGCATGGGGTCCCTTGTAAATTGATACAACATCAAGATAACAGCTAGGTCTGAAGCCTGTAGCTGTTTGCTTTATCTGCGCTAGTCATCAATACATGACGGACCATACGTCATTTTTTCATTTTTTATTTTTATTTATTTTTACACCACTGTAGCAATGCAGATAATGTATTGGATTCCAACCAATCACAGATGCTGTCAGTCATGGTGGTGGCGCGGTCTAACTGCAACCAATGAGAGATGACGGGACTGAGGTTGAGCGGGGAAGCAGTGAATATGTATAAGAGCTAATGATCGGAAGCAGTGTTACAGTCACGAGGAAGGTTGGTATGTATAACTATTCTACTTCGTTCCTTATTTTTTTTCTTTAGCAACCACCCTAAGTCCTTATTAACACCATTTTATTATAACACATAAGTTCAGGTCCCTTAGACTTATATAGGATTTGGCGTCTAGTTTAAATTTGTGGTCAAGCTCGGCTGCCAAACCCAATTTTTTTAGTCCATATTGGTTCAGTGAACTCGATTATCCATGAATTCACGCATCACTAGGACTTAAGGTATTAGGATGCAGCAGCAAGGACTATATGGCTTTAACCTCTGCTTAGATGCCTCTAATACACTATCACTTCTCCAGAAGCTGTCCCTACAATAATTGCAGAAAATAGCAATATTAGTAGAGAATAAAATAGATTTGAATTTTCCCTGAAAAGAGGTTTTGTTTTAACATATCAGCGGCAAGGTCTGAAAGGCTAGAATTCCTGCCAGCATGCCTCTAATACACTATCCTTTCTCCAGTAGCTTTTCATACACTAAATTATGCTAAGAAATAGATTATTATAGAATAATAATAATAATAATAATAATAATAATAGATTTTTTACGTAGTAGCAGCAAGTAGAGATGAACAAACCTATTTGGTTTGCGTTCACCAATTTCAGATTTGGTACGAGCGTTGGCTGCTTCATTCGGGCTCAGCTTATGAAACGCTTCACTCAAAAGTTGTCAATGCTTGATATGTGTTCATTTGCAGAAAACCCACTCCCAGCCCCCTCACAAGTATTGGCATAGCTTTGATTGGCCAGGGACATCACTGTAAAAAAAAGGAAGCAAAAGGGTTGAAGCAAAAAATACTTAACGAGTCAACCCGCAGCTGTAACAACTCCCACGGCAGTACTTCCAAGGCCGCTAATTATCCCTTATACATATTCACTGCTTTCCCCGCCCACCATCATCTTTATTTGGCTGCAATCAGACCCTGTCCCCCAGACAGCGTCTGTGATTGGTTGACATCACAGAGTCTGTCTGCGGGTGTATCATGATATAAAATAAATAAATAAATTTGACTTAGGGTCCCTCATCTATTGATACAAGCACAGATAAAGCCCACGGCTAAAGGCTGCAGCCCCGAGCCATGCGATTATCTTGGCTGTGTATTAATATAGGAGGATCCTCATGCGGCTTTTTTTAAAAAATTATTTAAATAAATCATTTTAAAAAAAAATGCATATGGACCCCCCCGATTTTGAAACCCAGCTTCAAGATAAAGCTGAACAGATGGAGATGGGATTCCAGGCTGGTGAGACTCATGCTTATCGAGCCCCTAGCCTAAAAAAAGCAGCCTGCAGCCAACCAACATTTCCGCATCCATTAGATGTGACAGTCCCTCACTTTACTCTGCTCTTCCTGATTGCCCTGGTGCAGTGGCAATCAGGATAATAAGGGGTTAGTCACAGCCCACAGCTGCCATTAAGCCCTAGATTAGTAATGGAAGGCATCTATGGGACCCGACATGAGTAATCGGCAAGCAGAAAACCGCAAACAAATTGTGTGAAAACCGTTTTTGTATATTTTTTTGCCAAGAGATGCAGATTTAATGATGAAATTTTGACACCACATTCCTGCACCAAATCTACACCTCCTAGCAAAAAATGCATCAAAACCGCATGGTGTTTTGATGTTTTTTTTCCTAGAAAGTGTACATTAGGTGCAGGAATATGATTTAGAATTTCAGCACTAAATCTGCATGTCAGGCTTTTACACATGGCGGGTGTGTTCAGAGCAACACATGTCTGACACACAACAAAAACACTCCTCAACAACACCACAGACAAGGAGGACACTGGGAAACAATATTAACGGTGGGCCCTGGTGCTAGTGTGAGGGTTGATAGACACCTTTTGGCTTTGGCCTTTTGCACTGTACCCTGCACTCCTAGCCAGACCCAATACAGGTTCGTCATCTGTCACTGAGCAGGAATACCTTGAGCCCTAAAAAATTCCTAATATAGTCCTGGCCAGGGAGTGGGAGGTAAGGTACACTTGACCCACCACTGCACTAATACAACAGAAGGGTAGGTGAGACAAAGAGGGGAAAACCAACCAAACTGGAGAAGATATGTCATAGGATGAATCCACAGCAGTTCCTTTCACCAAGGCGGTTACTGGCTTTGCATAATGAGCAAAGGTTACTGGGAAACCTAGCTACTTAAAGACAATGGGGCGTGGCAACAGAGCAGCTAAAGCTGACAAGCACTGCAGGAAAGCTGCTAGCTGCAAAAGTGACATAAACTGTTTTAGTAACAATAGAAACTAAACCACATTTAAATGTAGAGTATAAGATGCATATGAGAGACTCAAATACAAAAGCTGTCACTAGTCTCTAAAAACAGGGAGACAACTGTGACACTGCATCTCTTGACTAGAGTTGAGCGCGGTTCGTGGTTCGTGGTTTTCCAGTTCGCGGTTCGAGTGATTTTGGGGGGTGTTCTAGATAGAACTAGAACTTGAGCTTTTTGTTAAAGCTCGATAGTTCTAGATACGTTCGAGAACGGTTCTAGCAGCAAAAAGCAGGGCTTTTTATAGCTACAGTGTGCAGGAGCCATCGCTGGCAGCCTG
Source organism: Anomaloglossus baeobatrachus (assembly GCF_048569485.1). Taxonomy (NCBI): domain Eukaryota; kingdom Metazoa; phylum Chordata; class Amphibia; order Anura; family Aromobatidae; genus Anomaloglossus; species Anomaloglossus baeobatrachus. The sequence goes on from NC_134358.1 coordinate 207,342,426, forward strand.
CCAGAAGCTGGTAACCAAGATAAACATCGGGTATCCAAGCAAAGCGCTTTGGTTAGTAACCCAATGTTTATCCTAGTTACGTGCAGGAAGCCCACACTTCCCCGCTCAGCTCACTCCGCCCCCTCCTGCACGCGGCATGTACACATACACACACACACACACACACACGTCTGTCATCCTGGCACTCTGCACACATGGTCCCGCTCGGCTTACCTGCGGTGATGAAGTCCCGACCTCAGCGCTGTCACTGTCCTCCATGGCCACCGCTTGTCACATCACCTTCTCTCGCTTCCAACCCGAGACTGACTAGCGGTGACGTCATGGTCCTCTCGCGATACTTGGCTGTGAAGGCGGCGGTCATTGAACGTAGTGTTACGAACTGGCGCCGCCATAGCCGCAAGCAGCCTGCTGCGGTTCCTGTTGTGCCCAGGTGCCGGCTGCCATTCTTGGCCGTGCCTCGGGTAGTCCAGTTGGCTGTTCCTTCCACCACGTCTAAGTGTTGTGAGGCGGCTAGTGCGCATGCGTGCGCCGATTTACCCCAGCCAGAGTTTAAGCCCGGTGTTTTGCCTAGTGAGCATGCTCAGCCTGTTTGCGTTATGTCTGAGACTAAGTCCTCAGTTCAGGCTACTGAGCATGCTCCCACAATTAACCCTAACAGCCTCTTTGCACAGGTACTTGGACTTCGTGCTGTGTCTAAGTTCTGGGATGTGCCTACTGAGCATGCTCAAACTGATAGTCTGCTTTCTGAGCCTGTTGCTCAGGCTACTGGGCATGCTCAGGCACTTAGTGCACCAGAGGCTAGGTCCGGTAAGGACCTCACTGAGCATGTCCGTGAGGTGGCAGGCCCTGATAGGGCAGAGGGTGTCAGGTGTCCTGATGACATGGCAACTCCGGACTGGCTCGCAGAGGGCCGCCCCTATGATCTGGCACCTCAGTATTGGTCGTCAGACGATGACTGGTGAAGTGTTTGGGGCGTGGCTGCCATGAGGTCATCAATGATGCGGCGGTTCCTGATAGGTCGCATGTGACGTCACTGATGACATGGCACTCTGCTATTGGACCTTGGTGGTTCCACCCTGGGTTTGGGGCGGACCCAGGTTATAAAAGAGCTGGAGACAACATAGAGGGGCACAGTCTTCACTTTTGCTCAGTCTGAGCACAGCTCCATGTTAGAGCCTCATTGCGGCATAAGCCTATGTTGGGAAGCGGTAGGTAGGGTTAGGCGAACGGTGCCTGTCACGCCAAGATTCGTGGCTCAGCACATCAGGGTCAAGCGCCTGCTTCCCTCCTGCTGTTCCAGTCTTGCTATAGCAGCCCAGTGGCATTAACTGGTCTGCGGCTGCTGTGCTTCCTGTCCAATTGTGCCTTCTATGCAAACGGACAACGCGCCTGCTGCGCCACCTGTCCGATTGTGTCCCCTACGCACACGGACAATGCACCTGCTGCACCACCTGTCCGATTGTGCCCCCTACGCACACGGACAACACACATCAGGACCCCTGTGGAGTTAACAGGGTGTTCCTTATCCTCCTCGGCTTCCCGGTCAATGCAACTGGTGTACCCATCTGGCCTGACGTGTACTACACACACGTGGCCAGTCGTGAGGTGGCCAGAAACGCTAATCGGAAGACCGCTCGGCCTGACGTGTCCTACACACGTGGCCGACAGGGCGCTTTCGTGGTGGTCTTCCGGTCAACGCTACCTGGTTACCACCCGGCCTGACGTGTTTCCTGCACACGTGGTTGGTGTAGCGCTAGGTGCACCAAAACGCTAATCGGGTTGTCGTCCGGTCTGACGTGTCCCAACACACGTGACTGGTTCCCAGAGTTCCTGGGTTATCTCAGAGCCATCCAGCTCTATAGTCTCCGCCTAACCCTCAGGTGCCAGCAGCTTCTTTGTCATCTGGAGCACGGTGGGCCCCGACTGGCGATTAGGATATATACCCCCTGGTCCTAATCTTCCGGTCCCCCCGTAACAGACAGGGGCTGTAAGCAGTGCAGGAGATCAGCGCAGGTAATGTACCTCGCTGACAGCAGCACTTGTCATGCCCTGCAGTGACCTGGGGTGACCCATTGATGTTAGCTCAGGTCACTGCACTGCTCTCCCAGCCAATGGGGAACATCCTGCTCTTCATTGACTGGGACAGTGTGGATCGTCATGGCAACCCCTTGGATTACACCAGACCTGGATTTGTTTTTCTTTCTAATAAATTGGTTAAAGAGGCAATGTATTGGGGAGTATTTTTTCAAAATAAAATGTGTTTGTCGTCTATTTTTTTTTATTACTGACTGGGTTGGTGATGTCGGGTATCTGATAGACGCCTGACCTCACAAACCGCAGGGCTTGATGCCAGGTGACATTACACATCTGGTATTAACCCCATATATTACCCCGTTTGCCACCGCACCAGGGCGTGGGATGAGCTGGGGCGAAGCTCCAGGATTGGCACATCTAATGGATGCGCTACTTCTGGGGAGGCTGCGGCCTGCTATTTTTAGGCTGGGTAGAGTCCAATAACCATGGACCTCCCTAGTCTGAGAATATCAGACCCCAGCTGTCGTCTTTACCTTGGCTGGTGATCCAATTTTGGGGGGACCCCTACGTGTTTTTTTTTAATTATTTATTTAATTTAAAATAACAGCGTGGGGTGCCCTCAGTTTTTGATTACCAGCCAAGGTGAGGTTGCCAGCTGTGGTCTGCAGGCTGCAGCCGTCTGCTTTAACCTAGCTGGCTACAAAAATAGGGGGAACCCTACGTCATTTTTTTTTTTCATTTTTTTTGGCTAAATACAAAGCTAAGCACCCCTTAGTGCCACATGAAAGGCACCAAAGGGTGCAAAATTACAAAATGCAGGAGAGTGGGACATTATGTGTCTTTCTGCCATTATAATGACAGAAAAGACTGATATGAAGTGCACAAACACAAGAAAATCACCAGAGCGCTCTACGCTGTGAAAAGCAGTAGAAAATGGCACTGGAGTGAACATGTGACCGCCTCATGTAGGATGAAGCTATGGATCCTGGGTAAATTTATGCATTTACCCTCCTTCAGTTTTTTTGCAGTACACAAAAAAAACGGAAGGCACACGGATGACAAACAGATGACATACGGACCGTCTACGGAACGGAAACGGATGCCACATGGATGCACCCGTGAAAAAAAACGGACTGTTTTTTGCAGACCGCAAAAATGGATCGGTCGTGTTAATGTAGCCTTATTCTGATCTGCCGTTTATAAACAGCAGGCAGAAATAAGTGAATAACGCCCCCCAGCGTCAGAAAATCTCCGGGATTTCAGGGCTAGCTGAGACCCTGGAGATCATGATTCAGGACGGTTTTTCCGGTCCCCGCTCACGTGATCACAGGTATACACCTTACACCGATGATCACGTTACAGTAAATGACAGCGCCGGTAAAAAATTATTTATCTCCCATCTGGCATGAACAAACATGATAAATCTCCTGCCCGGTCCCCTCCGGTCCCCCGGTGTCGCCAAAGTGCCCCCCCGATGCCCTCCCAAAAATCCAAGATGGCCGCATGCACAGCAGCGCGCCGGCCGCATTCACCCTACTCCTCTGATTTCTGTCGCATGTGCCATGACACATGCGACAGAAAATTCCTCCCCAGGCCCTGCCAGGTCACCCCCTATAACCCCACCGGTGTTCCCCGGTGTCCCACGGTACCTGTGCAGCGTTGATCCCCCCATGGCCCTCTCCTTCACAATAGACGCTGCCGCATGCACAGAGCGGCTGTCAGCTCAGCTTCCTGTGTTCAGACACAGTGAGTGGTGGTTATGCATCTGTAAGCTAAATGGGCGGCACGGTGGCTCAGTGGTTAGCACTGCAGTCTTGCAGCGCTGAGGTCCTGGGTTAAATTCTCACCAAGGACACCATCTGCAAGGAGTTTGTATGTTCTCCCCGTGTTTGCGTGGGTTTCCTCCGGGTACTCCGGTTTCCTCCCACACTCCAAAGACATACAGCGCTATGGAATTAATAACGCTATATAAATGAATAAATTATTATTATTACTGCAATGCCCTGCTCATGAGGTAAGGAACATAATTGATCAGGAGAGCTATATACTACATTTCCAAATGGAGGGATTTGCTTTTATAGTTTCCCTGCTGAACGACTACCAAAGATGAGAGTCTGTTATATGCCAGAAGAAAACACATTTAAATAGCGAGCTCTGTTGTTAAGTATTTATTCAGCTGGATAACTGGACTTAAATGGGTATTCCATCTCCAAGATCCTATCCCCAATATATAGTAGGTGGAATAGCAATATTATCAGCAAATACCAATATTTGGAAATGTAGAATAGTTCTCCTGATTAGGCATGCCCTTACCTCATGAGCAGGTCATTGCTGCTTTGGTAGCAACCATTACGACATGGACTCTGCTCCTGTGGACCCGGGGAGAGTGAGTGCAGATTCATTGCACCCACACTCCTCACATGAAGGGTCCGCACTCCTAGAAAATGGGGGATACGTTCCCTGAGTGTCTCCCCCCCATATTCTAGACGGTCCAGAGTCGTCGTGGGACCCCTTTATTTTTTTTCTTACAATAAATTGGTGAAAGAGGAAATGTTTTGGGGACTGTTTTTTCAAATAAATTTCTTTTGTCGATTTTTTTTTTTTGTTAGTACTGACAGTTTATGATGTTGGGTATCTAATAGACGCCATGACATCACAAACTGCTGGGCTTGATCTCAGGTGACTTTACAGCTAGTATCAACCCGATTTATTACCCCGTTTGCCACTGGACCAGGGCACGGGATGAGCTGGGGTGAAGAGCCAGGATTGGCGCATCTAGTGGATGCGCCACGCCTGGGGTGCATGCGGCCTGCTATTTTTAGGCTGTGAAGGCCCAATAACTATGGACCTTCCCACCCTGAGAATACCAGACCACAGCTGTCCGCTTTACCTTGGCTGGTGATCCAATTTGGGGGGGACCCTACTTTTATTGTGTAATTATTAATATTTATAAAATAATTATAAAAAAAGAGCCTGGGGGGACCTCCACATTGGATCCCCAACCACGGTAAAGCTGCCAGCTGTGGTTTTCAGGCTACAGCCGTCTGCTTTACCCTAGCTGGCTATCAAAAATGGGGGGACCCAACATCATTTTTTTTTAACTATTTTTTAAATAGAAAAAATTAATGGGCTTCCCTGTATTTTGATTGCCAACCAAGGTAACGGCAGGCAGATGGGGGTGGCAACCCATAGCTGTCTGCTTTATCTGTGCTGAGAATCAAAAATACTGCGGAGCGCTACGTCACTTTTTTTAAAGATTTATTTTTACAGCACTGTGATGTCCAGCAATCAAAATACAGGGAAGCCCATTTTGTTTTTAGTTATTTAAATAAATAATTAAAAAAAATATATATATGGGCTCCCGCTGCATTTTTTGTATTCCTAGCTAAGGGTAATCCAAGCAGCTACTGGCTGCTAACCCCCACTGCTTGGTGTTACCTTCACTGGCAATGGAAAATCCAGGGAAGCATTTTTTATTTTTTTTGCCAAAAAACTACAAAAAAAGGACGTGAGCTTCGCCATATTTTTGTATGCTAGCCAGGTATAGCAGGCAGGTGCTGGAAGAGTTGGATACAGCGCCAGAAGATGGCGCTTCTATGAAAATGCCATTTTCTGAGGCGGCTGCAGACTGTAATTCGCAGCAGTGAGGCCCAGAAAGCTCACGTCAACCTGTGCTGCGGATTCCAATCCCCAGCTGCCTAGTTGTACCTGGCTGGACACAAAAATGGGGCGAAGCCTACGTCATTTGTTTTCTAATTATTTCATGAAATTCATGAAATAATAAAAAAAGGGCTTCGCTTTATTTTTGGTTCCCAGTCGGGTACAAATAGGCAACTGGGGGTTGGGGACAGCCGTAACTGCCTGCTGTACCTGGCTAGCATACAAAAATATGGCGAAGCCCACATAATTTTTTCAGGGGGCAAAAAACTTCTGCATACAGTCCTGGATGGAGTATGCTGAGCCTTGTAGTTCTGCAGCTGCTGTCTGTCTGTATGGAGAAGAGCAGACAGCAGCTGCAGAACTACAAGGCTCAGCATACTCCATCCAGGACTGTGTGCAGAAGTTTTTTGCCCACCAAAAAAATGACGTGGGCTTCGCCTTATCTTTGTTTGCTAGCCAGGTACAGCAGGCAGCCACGGGCTGCCTCCAACCCCCAGTTGCCTATTTGTACCCGGCTGGGAACCAAAAATATAGGGAAGCCCGTTTTTTTTAATTATTTCACTTATTTCATGAAATAATTAAAAAACAAATGACGTAAGCTTCGCCCCATTTTTGTGTCCAGCCGGGTACAACTAGGCAGCTGGGGATTGGAATCCACAGCACAGGTTAGCCCGAGGTTTCTGGGCGCCTCTGCTGCGAATTGCAGTCCACAGCCGCCCCAGAAAATGGCACTTTCATAGAAGCGCCATCATCTGGCGCTGTATCCAACTCTTCCAACAGCCCTGGAGCCGGGTGGCTTGTTGGGTAATAATGAGTTAATACTAGCTTTGTTTTACTAGCTAATATTAAGCCAGAGATTCTTAATGTCAGGCACGTTTGACCCGGCCATTAAGAATCTCCAATAAAGGGTTAAAAAAAAGACACCACAGAGAAAAAATACTTTAATAGAAATAAATACACAGACACATTAGAGACTCCATCTTTATTACCCCCTGTCAGCCCTCCACGATCCATGGTCTTCTGTCTTTCTCGTTCAACAAATGCAGCTCTGCTTCATTACTGCTGCATGGGGGAAGACGCTGCTGCTCCCCATGCAGCCTTCACTCCGTGAAGGCTGCACGGGAAGCAGCGTGCAGCCTTCACTCCGTGAGTGATCAGTGCTGCTGGCTGTCAGCGGTAACGCTGACAGACGCGTTACCATAGCAACGGAGCTCCCGGAGCCACGGTTAGCGGTGACGTCACCGCGAACTGCGTTGCTATGGCAACGGTGATCTCCGTTAATGACCGGCTGTGTCAGCCGGTCCCTAACGGAATGGGGAGTCGACCGTGTGCTAGAGCATGTTGCCGGTACACGGCGATACACAAATGTGCACTGTGTACCGGAGAGATGCACTCGCAGGTCTTACATGACGTGTCATAGTGATGTGACCAGACTGTAGCCAATGAGATAATAGCCACGTGACTGGTCACATGGCTATTTTGACGTCACGATAGGTCCTGCATCACTGCTGGCAGTGCTGGTCACCGGGAGGATTCAGCGATCATCGGATGGAATAGCGGCAGGAGACAGAGTGCAGGAGGGATCGCGGGAACCGGTAAGTGTTATGGCAATGTTTATTTACTGTTTGTGTACATTTATCATGCATTTTTATGTGTTTGTGATTGCCTCCCATTATATCCTATAGGTTCGAGTTTGGTTCGTCGAACGTTCGACGAACCAAACTCCAACAAGACCTCCGTTCGGCGAACCGAACTCGAGCCGAACCACGGCTGGTTCGCTCATCTCTACTCTTGACAAGAAAAACACAGTTTTCTGTCAGCGTATACAGGTCTGTGAACTCAGTGACCTCACCTGAGGTAAGGTCATGGAGTTCATTGAGATCCCCTTAGTAGTGATGGGCGAACCCCCCGACATTCGGTGTTCGGGAGACTCACCCAAACATTTTGTAAACTTCGCATTCAAGTTCTAATTTAACGTGAACTTGTGTCTGAACACCGAACGTGGACTTTACAGTTATATGTTGGGGCGTGGGGCTGTAAAATAAAGAACACAGTTAATAATAAACATTGTCATTATACTTACAGGTCCCGCGACGCTTTTCATTCCAATCATCCCTGTGCCCTCCCGGTAACCAGCACTGATGGCAGGACCTTCCGCGATGTCATAGTCATAGCATGTGACCAGTCACGTGTGTATTATCTCATTGGCTACAGACTAGTCATATGGCTATGACATCATGCTAGGTCCTGTCAGTGCATCTTTCCGGTACGCAGTGCTCGTTCGAGCATCTCTGTGTGCAAGCGAGATGTTCTGGCATATGGTCGGCTCCCCGTCCCTGCATGTCGGCACTCTTTACAGAGTCAGCCCACATGCAGGGACTGGCTGCCACAGCCGGTGAATAGCGGTGCCGGGAATCAGGTGATCGGAGATCACCGTTGCTATAGTAACCCGCCTGTCAGGTTACTATTGCAATGGTGGCAGCGGTGATGTCACCGCTTACCAACCCGCAGCCTGTGCTCACTCACTTGAGTGATTAGACTTCACGGGGGAACAGCAGCGTCTTCGTCCCATGCAGTGCTGTCTGATGTAGCAGAGCTGCATGGGTTGAAGGAGAAAGAAGACAGAAGACCAGGATCGTGGAGGGGTGAGAGGGAGTAATAAACATGATGTCTCTAAGTGTGTCTGTGTATTTATTTCTATTAAAGTATTTTTTTCTCTGTGAGGTGACTTTTTTTAACCCTTTATTGGAGATTCTTAATGGCCGGGTCAAATTTGCCTGACATTAAGAATCTCTGGCTTAATACTAGCTAGTAAAACAAAGCTAGTATTAACCCCTTATTACCCAGCGAGCCACACGGCATTAGGGCCGCTGGAAGAGTTGGATACAACACCAGAAGATGGCGCTTCTATGAAAGCACCATTTTCTGGGGCGGCTGCAGACTGCAATTCGCAGCGGAGGGGCCCAAAAAGTTTGGGTCAACCGTCGGTGCGGATTCCAATCCCCAGCTGCCTAGTTGTACCTGGCTGGACACAAAAATGGGGCGAACCCCATGTCGAGTTTTATTTTGTTTTTTTTTAACTATTTCATGTAATTCATTAAATAATTAAAAAAGCGATCCCTATATTTTTAGTTCCCAGCCAGATACAAAAAGGTAGCTGGGGGTTGGGGGCAGTCCGTACCTGCCTGCTGAACCTGGCTAGCATACAAAAATATGGCGAAGCTTACGTCATATTTTTTTTTTTAGTTTTTTTGGCAAAAAACTTAAAAAAAAAATAAAAAAATGCTTCCCTGGATTTTCTATTGCCAGTGAAGGTAACACCAAGCAGTGGGGGTTAGCAGCCAGTAGTTGCTTGGATTACCCTAAGCTAGCAATACAAAAACTGCAGCAGGAGCCCACATATTTTTTTTATTAATTATTTATTTAATGGGCTTCCCTGTATTTTGATTGCCTGACATCACAGTACTGTAAAAATAATTCATTAAAAAAAATGACGTAGTGCTCCACGGTATTTTTGATTCTCACCGCCGATAAAGCAGACAGCTATGGGTTGCCACCCCCATCTGCCTGGCATTACCTTGGCTGGCAATCACAATACAGGGAAGCCCATTCATTTTTTTTTATTTAAAAAAAAAATTTAAAACAAATGCGTGGGCTCCCGCTGTATTTTGATCGCCAGTCAGGTAAAGCCAGGCAGCAGGGGGCTGGGTTTCTCCTCAGCCCGCAGCCACCCCTGGAAATAGTGCATTGTTTCTTAGCATTATTTCCAGGTGCTCTACCCAGCTCCACCAGCGGCCCTGATGGCGGTGGCAAGCTGGGTAATAAAGGGGTTAATACCAGCTTTGTATTCTCATATGGTACTAAGCCCGAAATTCATGATGTCACGCCAAATAAGACATGGCCACCATGAATTTCTAGGAAACAGTAAAAAAACACAACACAGAGAATTTTTTTATTAGAAATAAAACAAAAAACATTTAGAGACTCCACCTTTATTATAAAAAGAAAATACTTAGTCCGACATAATCCACACAGACAGCAATGTCAGCTTCATCACTGTGTATAGACAGTGTCTATACACAGTGTGAAGCAAAGAGCAAAGTCAACTCTGCTTCATCTTGTGCACAGACAGTGTCTTTACACAGTGTGAAGCAAAGAGCAAAGTCAACTCTGCTTCATCTTGTGCACAGACAGTGTCTATGCACAGTGTGAAGCAAAGCGCAAAGTCAACTCTGCTTCATCTTGTGCACAAACACAGTCTATTCACAGTGAGAAGCAAAGAGCAAAGTCAACTCTGCTTCATCTTGTGCATAGACAGTCTATGCACAGTGAGAAGCAAAGAACAAAGTCAACTCCGCTTCATCTTGTGCACAGACAGTGTCTATACATAGTGTGAAGCAAAGAGCAAAGTCAACTCTGCTTCATCTTGTGCACATACACAGTCTATGCAGAGTGAGAAGCAAAGAACAAAGTCAACTCTAATTCATCTTGTGCATAGACAGTCTATGCACAGTGAGAAGCACAGAGAGCCATGTCAGCCTGCTGCATCGTTCTGGTCTGAACGATGCAGCAGGCTGACAGTGACGGGATGATTGCACTTGCGTCTCGCAGTGCATCACCCCACTCTCCCGACAGCAGTGCTTAAGCTGTGGACATACATGCAGCTGGGCCGCTCGCTGCCGTCGGGAGATTGTGCGCCGTGATGCAATGACACTCGCATAACAGGGGGCCAGGACCTTTGATGACGTCATACTCACATGACCATTCTGTAGCCAATGAGGTAATACAACATTCACACTTGACTGGTCACATGGGTATGATGTCACGGCAGGTCCTTTTAGCCAGAGGTGCTTACAGGGGGCAAACAGCAATGATCGGACGGACACGTTAGCAGAAACGCTGGGAGGCAGAGTCTGCAGGATGTCGTGGGACCTGTAAGTATGATCTGAATGTTTTTTTTAATAACGTGCTTTTTTTAACAGCCCCTGGACCCGAACGGCTACACGTACTGTAACACGAACATCCCAGAAAGCTCGTGTTCATGTTCGTGTGCACGAACACCGCATGTTCGGTACGGACACCAAACTTTACAGTTCGGGTTCGCCCATCCCTACCCCTGAGGTCAAGTTACCGGTGGACACAGGTTGGGTACTGTGGGAACCCAGCTGTGGCTGCACCTAACCTGAGTGATGTCACCACTGATCACTGGGGCTCAGTCTGTGCCTGAAGTCCACAGCAGGTAGTCATGTTCTATGGATGCTCGCTGTCAGTTCAGATATAGTAGAGCTGCAATTGTTGTGGGACCTTGTGTGGATTACGTTAGTCCTGGGTCTTTTAGGGGTTAATAAATTGGTTTTTGTATTGTATTTCAAATAAAGGGTTTTTTTGCTGTCTGTGTTTATTTACTTTCCCTTCCAGATTAGTAATGGGGGGTCTCATAGTCACCTTCAATTACTAATCTAGGGCTGAGTGGCAGCTGTGAGCTGCAATTAGTCCCTTATTACTAGGGATGAGCGATGTTCGAGGTTCGTCAATTTCATGTTCGAGTGATTTTGGGGGGTGTTCGAGTCGTTCGACGAACTCGAATGACTTGCTAAAACTTCGGCTGTTTGAGCTACGTTCGAGAACGGTTCAAGCACCAAAAGCATGGCTTTTCACAGTAAGTATGTGCGCAACTTTCGTATCTGCATGCATCCTGCGTCCCCAGCACAATCCCTCTCTCTTTCCTACTCACCGATCACGGGTCACAAATCTCCAGCGGCATTTCCTCTTTTGAAAATGGCTGCCGCTTCATTATTCAATTAGTTATTCTGTGCTTTCCCCGCCCACCGGTGCCCATGATTTATTGCAGTGAGACACGCCCCCTTGATGAGTGACATCTGTCTCACTGCAACCAATCACAGCCGCCGGCAGTAAAATAAATAAATAAAAAAAAACAAAAAGGCGGTTCCCCCCATATTTGATACCAGCCAGGATAAAGCCATGCGGCTGGAGGCTGGTATTGTGAGGATGGAGAGGACCACATTATGGGGAGCCCACCACCCTAACAATATCAGCAGGCAGCCGCCCAGAATTGCCGCATCCATTAGATGCGGCAGTCCCGGGACTCTACCCAGCTCATCCTGAATTGCCCTAGTGCAGTGGCAATCAGGGTAATATGGAGTTAATCATGCCAGGCGTCTCTCCGAGACACCTTCCATGATTAAACTGTAAGTGAAAGTAAAGAAACACACAGCGAAAAATCCTTTATTTGGAATAAAAGACAAAAAAACACCTCATTTACCTTTTTATTAATCCCCAAACAACAATTCTGGTCCGCAGTAATCCACACAACATTGTCAGCTCTGCTACATTAAGATGACAGGGAGCGATCTCTGTCCTCTCCATGTAGCACCTGAAGTGAGCCGCTGACTTCACTCTGCAATGTAGACGTCAAGATTACCAAATCTGCCTATGTTTCTCATTAGAGCCACTGGCTCAATGGATAGAGCTCCCGTCTAAGAAGCATTAGTTCACGAGTTCAAGTCCTGGCCGTCCTGTTAAAAAGTTTGATTTATTTTAAATTATAATTATTATTTTTTCATAATTATAATTTAATTTAATTATGCACTGAGGGGAGGAGCCAAGCATCAGCTGTGAGCCACGGGACACACCTTAAAAATCGGAGCAGTTCACGGAATGATCCTGCATTGCGCTCTCTCTCTCTCTTTCTTTCTCTCTCTCTTTCTGTCTCTCTCTTTCTCTCTCTTTTTCTCTCTCTCTTTTTCTTTCGTTTTTTCTCTCTCTCTTTCTCTCTCCCTCTCTCTCCCTCTCTCTCTCTTTGTCTCTCTTTCTCTCTTTCTCTTTCTCTTTATCTCTCTTTTTCTCAGTCTCTCTTTTTCTCTTTTTCTCTCTCTCAGACCTGGCAATAATCAGCTGATGCGGTCACCTGAAGGCATCAGCTGACACTATAAGTCTAGTGGTGAGGCAGGCTTTTTACCGCCCGGCAGGCTAAACTATTAGCTGCTGCTGTCGGACAGGCGTCTGCACAGAAGTGTGTAGTTTGTTTTTTTTTGCACTGATGCATCAGCTGATTGTATAAAAGCCGTTTATACAATCAGCTGCTGTGTCATGTGATTCAGGCCCTTGAACCTGACACATCATCTGATCGCTTTGCCCACTGACAGGCAGGTTACCATAGCAACGGTGGTCCGATCACGTGATTCCTGGTGCCGCAATTCACCGGCTGTGGCATCTAGTCCTTGCATGTGGGCTGACTCTGTAAAGAGCGCCCACATGCATGGATAGGGAAGCCAACCATGTGCCAGAGTATTTTGCCAGTACACGGAGATGCTGGAACAATCACCGCGTACCAGATGCACTGACAGGACCTAGCATGACGTCTAGCCATGTGTCCAGTCTGTAGCCAATGAGATAATAGACACGTGACTGGTTGCATGCTATTTTGACATCACGATAGGTCCTATCATCAGTGCTGGTTACCGGGAGGATGCAGTGATTATCGGAAGGAAAAGCGGCGGGAGACAGAGTGCAAGACGGGTCACGGGGACCTGTAAGTGTTATGGCAATGTTTATTAACTGTATGTGTACATGTATAATGTGTTTTTATGTGTTTGTGTTTGCCTCCCATTGTTTTCAATGGGGTTCAAGTGATTCGTCGAACGTTCGTCAACCGGAGCCTCCGTTCGACGAACCAAACCGAACTCGAACGCTAGGAGGGTGGCTCACCTCTACTTATTACCCCAATTGCCACCACACTAGGGCAATCAGAAAGAGCCAGGTAAAGTGCCGGAACTGTCCCGTCTAATAGATGCAGAAATCCTAGGGAGCTGAAAGGTGCTATTGTTAATGCTTGGCCACTCCAATAAGCATAGGTCTCCCCAGCCCGAGAATACCAGCCCCCAGCTGTTGGGATTTATCTTGCTTGGGTATCAAAATTGGGGAGAGCACAAGCAGTTTTTTTAAAAAATAATTTATTTAAGTAGTTTTAAAAAAAGCTGTATGCGTTTCCTCTTATTTTGATACACAGACAAGATAAGTGCATGGCTGAAGGGTGCAGACTGTAGCTGTGGGCTTTATATGTGCTTGTATTGTACGGCAATTTTAATTATTTATTTATACCACTATAGACCTGCAAACAGGGTGTGTGATTCCAACCAATCACAGACTATGTTTGTGGATGGTGTCTGACTGCAGCCAGTAAGAGGCGTCGGTGGATGGGGGAAAGCAGTGAATATGTATGAGGGATAATCAGGGGCCCTGGAAGTACAGCTGCAGAGCAGTTACAGCCACGCCAGAGACTCGTTAAGTATGTCCTGCTTTCATTTCTTTTTATTACAGCCCCCATACTCCATTTTACAACACATAAGTTTGGCCTTTCATTGAATTCATTGGGTTGGTATGTTCACCAATCTGTTTGTCAAACAGCTCGGCACAAATCGGGAAGTTCAGTAAAGATCAACAAACCGAACTTTGAAAGGTTCGCTCATCTCTAGCAGCAAGGTCTGTAAGGGTAGAAATCTGGCCTACATGTCTCTAATACACTATCCCTTCTGCAACAGCTTTCCCTAAATTAATTGTGTCTAAGAGCAATATTATGACAGAACAGAATGGATTTGAATTTACCCTGAAAAGGACTTTTGCGTTAACAGCAACAAGGAATGTAAGGCAATAATCATTGGCTAGATGCCTTTAATACACTATCCTTTTTCCAACAGCTCTCTCTACACTAATTGCAACTAATAGTAGCATCATTAGAGAATATAATATATTAAAATTAGCCCTGAAAATAACTTTTGGGTTAACATAACAGCATCAAGGAATGTAAGATGATACTGCCTAGATGCCTTTAATACATTACCCTTCTCCATCAACTCTCTCCACACTAATTGCAGCTAAAAGCAGTATAATTAGAGAATAGAACATATTTGAATTAGACCTGAAAATTACTTTTGGGTTAACTTAGCAGCAGCAAGGAATGTAATGCAATAATCACTGCTTAGATGCCTCTAATACACTATCCCTTCTGGACCAGCTCTCCCTACACTAATTGCAACTATGAGTGGAATTAGAGAATAGAATAAAATTGAATTAGCTCTGAAAAGTTCTTTTGGGTTAAGGTTGCAGCAGAAATGTCTGTAAACCAAGAGTCTCTGCCTACATGCCTCTAATACACTATCCCTTCCCCTGTAGCTTGACCTGCACTAAATGCAGATAAGAGCGGTATTATTATAAAATATGATAGATTTTTTAAGTAGGTGAAGCAAGGTTTGTAAAGTTAAAATTCCTGTCTACATGTCTGTAATACACTATTCCTTCATCTCTCTCTATGCTAATTGCAGCTAAGAGTGGAATTATTAGGGAATAGAATAGAAAAAGTAGCCCTGAAAAAGTATTTTAGATTAATATAACAACAGTAAAGAATATAAAGAAATAATTACTACCTAGATACCTCTAATACAATACCTCTTCTCTACAAGCTCTCCCTACACTAATTGCAGCTAACGGTGGTATTATTAGGGGCTAGAAAAGATTTAAGGCCCTGTCACATGCAACGATGTATCTAACGATATATCACTGGGGTAACGGAATCCGTGACACAAATCCGGCATCATTAGCGACGTCGTTGTGTGTGACACCCACAAGCGACCGTTAACGATGAAAAATACTCACCAAATCGTCCATTGTTGACACGTCGTTCATTTTCAAAAAATCGATGATTGTTGAGGCCGCAGGTTGTTCGTCGTTCCCGAGGCAGCACACATCGCTATGTGTGACACCTCAGGAATGACGAACTATAGCTTACCTGCGGCCACCGGCAAT
Source organism: Anomaloglossus baeobatrachus (assembly GCF_048569485.1). NCBI lineage: Eukaryota > Metazoa > Chordata > Amphibia > Anura > Aromobatidae > Anomaloglossus > Anomaloglossus baeobatrachus. Next base: position 207,357,942 of record NC_134358.1, read on the forward strand.
GAGGAAGGAAGGAGGTGGGCAGGATGTTACGGCCGTTCATTACCGCTCCTACGCTTCTATTGGGTGGCCGCTTAGTGACGCAGCTGTGACGCCACACGAACCGCCCCCTTAGAAAGGAGACAACAGAGACATCGCTAGGCAGGTAAGTCCATGTGACGGCTCCGAACGATATTGTGCGCCACGGGCAACGATTTGCCCATGACGCACAACTGTCGGAGGCGGGTACGCTCACTAGCGATATCGGGCCTTTAGTATGTCCCTGTAAAGCTAGAATCACTCTAGCTATTCCATCTCTAGCAGAAGTTCTCCCTACAATATTTCCAGTTTACAGTGCATCGGGTATGACATCACTGGGTCTTATGTAGTTGCAATGTAGCAAGTCAATCACAGTAGTGCTTGTAGAAAACATGGCTGCGACATTACCATGATTGGCAGGCAATCCATGCATTTTGGTAATAGTCTCATATTTGTTTCAATAGCAATTTCCCAGCAAAAGTAGTATATTTAAGCATTATGAAACACAGTGAGCATCCAGAAGATATTTGACTGGCGTGGCTTTACAGTGGATGTGGCAGGAGCAGAATGGTAGAGAGTTAGGTTGGAGAAGGGAAAAAGATGCTTAGCAGCAATGACAGCATTACAGTATAAATTATCATAATGTACAGGAAATAGTTGCCTAGCAGAGTGTGGTCTATTGGTACTGGTTGCCGCATAGCAGTGTAGATGACAGTCAATGGACAGTCAGACAGGTAGACAGATGGTATGGCCAGCATAATTATTGCTATCAACTGACGGTGCACGTAAGTCTGCACTGATCCATGCCTAATTCAATTTGAGAAATGTTTGACTTTTCATGCATTCAAAAACCTCATCCAGTTTGGTGTGACAAATTCAGTGCCTATGCTAAACACTCTCTAAGGTATTTCAATGGAAGCTAGACATTATTGTTCACCCATAGCAAACTGGTCCAATTCTTGCCACTGCTCAAATTTGTCGACACAAAAATAAATGGAACTGGGGAAGAGGGTATCTGCTTGAGAAAGGATACAATCTAGGTAGGATTGAACATGGCAGTTTAGGTGGTACAATGCCTTGGAAAAGTATTCGGCTCCCTTGAATTTTTCAACCTTTTCCCACATTTCAGGCTTCAAACGTAAAGATAAAAATTTTAATGTTATGGTAAAGAGTCAACAAGTGGGACACAATTAGGAAGTTGAACAAAATCTATTGCTTATTTTAAACTTTAAAAAAATAAAGAAAAGAAAAGTGGGGCATGCAATATTATTCGTCCCCTTTAAGTTAACACTTTGTAGTGCCACCTTTTGCTGCGATTACAGCTGCAAGTCACTTGGGGTATGTCTCTATCAGTTTTGCACATCGAGAGACTGAAATTCTTGGCTTATATGTAATTGACATTTGTATAAATATTGGACAGCTGTGATCTAATTCTTTGCTTGACAAAGACAAACATATGTTGAAACTTGCATGTTTACTGCACTTTGATGGAATAAAGAAAGAAAAGAATTTGCACACAAGAGGACGCTGTCATTCGTTTCTTTACATGGTATGTGGAATCAAAGGATCCCTTGATACTGGACGGGATTGTGTGCTATACAGGCGGCCATTGACTATAGGTGCTGCAGTCTGCTGTGTTTCTGTGAAATTCTTGCCCATTCTTCGTTTGCAAACAGCTTGAGCTGAGTGAGGTTGGATGGAGAGCGTTTGTGAACAGCAGTTTTCAGCTCTTTCCACAGATTCTAGATTGGATTCAGATCTGGACTTCAACTTGGCCATTCTAACACCTGGATACGTTTATTTTTGAACGACTCCATTGTAGATTTTGCTTTATGTTTGGGATCATTGTCTTGTTGGAAGACAAATTTCCATCCCAGTCTCAGGTCTTTTGCAGACTCTAACAGGTTTTCTTCAAGAATGGTCCTTTTTTGACTCCATCCATCTTCCCATAAATTTTAACCATCTTCCCTGTCCCTGCTGAAGAAAAGCACGCCCAAACCATTATGCTGCCACTACCATGTTTGACAGTGAGGATAGTGTGTTCAGGGTGATGACCAGTGTTGCTTTTACGCCAAACATATCGTTTGGCACTGTGCCTAAAAAATTCGATTTTGGTTTCACCTGACCAGAGCACCTTCTTCCATATGTTTGGTGTGTCTCCAAGGTGGCTTTTGGCAAACTTTAAACAACACTTTTTATGGATATCTTTGAGAAATAGCTTTCTTCTTGCCACTCTTCCATAAAGGCCAGATTTGTGCAGTATATGACTGATTGTTGTCCTATGGACAGACTTTCCCACCTCAGCTGTAGATCTCTGCAGTTCATCCAGAGTGATCATGGACCTCTTGGCTGCATCTCTGATCAGTCTTTTCCTTGTTTGAGATGAAAGTGTGGATGGATGGCCGAGTCTTGGTAGATTTTCAGTGGTATGATACTCCTTCATTTTCTATATGATCGCTTGCACAGTACTCCTTGGCATGCTTTAAGTTTTGGAAATCTTTTTGTAACCAAATGGGCTTTAAACTTCTCCAGAACGGTATCACAGACCTGCCTGTTGTGTTCGTTGGTCTTCATGATGCTATCTGCGCTTTAAGGCCAGATTCACACTTGCGAGAGACTCACGTGAGTCTCGCATCACATCACCCGGCACGGCTGCACACTCTCCTGACAGGAGCTTCTAAGCTAAATGTATTTCTATGCAGCTGACCTGCTCCTGTCTGGAGAGTATGAAGCCGTGTCAGGTGTAGAGTTGAGCGCGGTTCGTGGTTCGTGGTTCTTCAGTTCTAGGCTCGAGTGATTTTGGGGCATGTTCTAGATCGAACTAGAACTCGAGCTTTTTGCAAAAGCTCGATAGTTCTAGAAACGTTCGAGAACGGTTCTAGCAGCAAAAAACCAGCTAAATCCTAGCTTGGTTTCTGCTGTAATAGTGTAAGTCACTCTGTGAATCACACTATTATGACATTTCAGTGTATAGTGTGCGTGAACAGCGCCTTCAGATCACTGCTGTTTCTATAATGGCGATCGCCATTTTTTTTTTTTTTTCTTGTCTTCCTTCCCTAAGCGCGCGCGTCTTGTGGGGCGGGCCAGCATGTCAGCCAATCCCAGACACACACACAGCTAAGTGGACTTTTAGCCAGAGAAGCAACGGCATGTGTGATAGGATGTCCATGTCACATGTCCCTGCATTATAAAAACGGACATTTTCCTCCAGGACGCCATTATCTCTTCTGCGTCTTTGGTGTCAGACATCACTGTCGCAGCTCCGTCTTGAGTCCTATCGCTGATACAGCTGTATGCGCGCCATACACAGCGCTGGACAGCATAGGGATAGCACTTTCTAGCAGTCCTTTTAAGGGCTCAAACCGGCAGGGTCAGAGTTAAGGTGACAGGTCCTGAAAACAGCGCCAGCGTCTGTGTAGCCAAGGTCAGGGATTTCCTCCCTGCATTTCCCTATTAGGAGGGATAGAAAGGCAGGCTTCCATTCCTCTACCCAGAGCCCCAAAATCCTGGCACTGTACCCTCCTGTCCTCTGCACACTCCAACTCATGATAACTAAGCCATTATAGTAGCAAACACTCAGTGTACCTAGTGGCATCCTATACGTGGCTATTGGACTTTGCTATAGTCACACTAGTGCAAAGACATTTGCAGAGCGCGTCTGCCTGCATTGCACACTCCAACTCATGATAACTAAGCCATTATACTAGCAAACACTCAGTGTACCTAGTGGCATCCTATACGTGGCTATTGGACTTTGCTAAAGTCACACTAGTGCAAAGACATTTGCAGAGCGCGTCTGCCTGCATTGCACACTCCAACTCATGATAACTAAGCCATTATACTAGCAAACACTCAGTGTACCTAGTGGCATCCTATACGTGGCTATTGGACTTTGCTATAGTCACACTAGTGCAAAGACATTTGCAGCACCTCTACCTGCATTGCACACTCCAACTCATGATAACTAAGCCATTATACTAGCAAACACTCAGTGTACCTAGTGGCATCCTATACGTGGCTATTGGACTTTGCTATAGTCCCACTAGTGCAAAGACATTTGCAGCACCTCTACCTGCATTGCACACTCCAACTCATGATAACTAAGCCATTATACTAGCAAACACTCAGTGTACCTAGTGGCATCCTATACGTGGCTATTGGACTTTGCTATAGTCACACTAGTGCAAAGACATTTGCAGAGCGCGTCTGCCTGCATTGCACACGCCAACTCATTATAACTAAGCCATTATACTAGCAAACACTCAGTGTACCTAGTGGCATCCTATACGTGGCTATTGGACTTTGCTATAGTCACACTAGTGCAAAGACATTTGCAGCACCTCTACCTGCATTGCACACTCCAACTCATGATAACTAAGCCATTATACTAGCAAACACTCAGTGTACCTAGTGACATCCTATACGTGGCTATTGGACTTTGCTATAGTCACACTAGTGCAAAGACATTTGCAGAGCGCGTCTGCCTGCATTGCACACTCCAACTCATTATAACTAAGCCATTATACTAGCAAACACTCAGTGTACCTAGTGGCATCCTATACGTGGCTATTGGACTTTGCTATAGTCACACTAGTGCAAAGACATTTGCAGCACCTCTACCTGCATTGCACACTCCAACTCATGATAACTAAGCCATTATACTAGCAAACACTCAGTGTACCTAGTGGCATCCTATACGTGGCTATTGGACTTTGCTATAGTCACACTAGTGCAAAGACATTTGCAGAGCGCGTCTGCCTGCATTGCACACTCCAACTCATTATAACTAAGCCATTATACTAGCAAACACTCAGTGTACCTAGTGGCATCCTATACGTGGCTATTGGACTTTGCTATAGTCACACTAGTGCAAAGACATTTGCAGAGCGCGTCTGCCTGCATTGCACACTCCAACTCATGATAACTAAGCCATTATACTAGCAAACATTCAGCGTACCTAGTGGCATCCTATACGTGGCTATTGGACTTTGCTATAGTCACACTAGTGCAAAGACATTTGCAGCACCTCTACCTGCATTGCACACTCCAACTCATGATAACTAAGCCATTTGTCAGGGCCAGGTGGACGGGCAGACCCAGGAGGTGGATCCACTGGGCCGAACTCCTAGATGGTGGTAAGGGGTCCGGTAGCTGGAGCACTATAGGCAGCAGAACAGTCCGTGCACAGGAGTATAACGGAGAAGTCCCTGGGACTACGGAGTCACTGGTGGTAGTCCGGGTGACGCAGCTCAGGTTCGGAAGCCGAGAAGATGTCAGGCGGGGTCCGGAACCTTTGGAGCGAGATGACAGGTCACCGCAGGGATCCGAGATGGTACGGACTGTCAGGATGGCAGATGGACTGCGTTCGGGGTTCGGGATTCGGTCTGGACCGGATGGCGAGGCAGGCACGGCTCTACAAGAGAGATAGGTGAGTATATACACATATACACCAGGAGACCTGACTCCTAGCTTAAGAAACACGAAGATCAGGCCCCGCCCCCTTGGACATAAACCCCCTTTATACCCTGTACCTGTTTTGCATCATTTCCTGTTAATGGACGCTGGCCCTTTAAGAAAGGGTCAATGACCGCGCGCGCGCCCTAATGCGCATGCGCGCTGCCCGAGTGCCAGAAGCCAGAGCAGGAAGCTGCGAGGAGGAAGCAGCAGGGCCAGGATGGGGCTGTGAAGCCGACGGACGCCGGGTGCGGGGACCAGGACGCTGGGGACGCGCTGGCAAGGGGTGCTGGAGAGCGGGGAGCGTGACAGGTGAGCCGGAGGGCAGCACAGGGGACCCGGGGAGCGTGACAGTACCCCCCCCACGCCCCCCTCCCCGCAACCGGGACAGGAAGGCACGGATCAGCGGAGTACCCACATTCTCCCGGGGCTCCCAGGACCTATCCTCAGGACCATACCCTGCCCAGTCCACCAGGAAGAACTGTCGACCCCGTACGGTCTTCATGGCCACGATATCCCTTACCGCATAGATGTCGTCATCGGCAATAGGTGGAGGAGCCGAACTGGCAGCAGCGGAGAAGGGACCCAGGACAACCGGCTTGAGCAGGGAGACGTGGAATGAGTTGGGTATCTTCATCGTGGCCGGGACCTGTAGCTTGTAGGAGACCTCATTGATCTTGTTGAGGACTTTAAACGGCCCGATGTAGCGAGGACCCAGCTTGAAGGATGGTATCTTCAATCGGACGTACTTGGATGCAAGCCAGACTAGATCTCCAGGAGAGAAACACGGAGGGTCCAGACGTCTCTTGTCTGCGTGTCTTTTCATCCGCAGGGAAGCACGCCCAAGGGACGCCTTGACAGAGTCCCAAATGGTTGCAAAGTCCCGGGCTACAGTATCAGCAGCAGGGACATCCGAAGAAGGAGATACAGGCAATGGGACGGAGGGCTGAAGTCCGTAAACGACATGGAAGGGAGAGCTGGAGGACGACTCACTGATGTGGTGGTTATGGGAGAATTCAGCCCAAGGAAGAAGCGTGGACCAGTCGTCGTGATGGGCGTTGACATAGTGACGTAAGAAAGAGGTCAATATTTGATTGACCCTCTCCACTTGGCCATTAGACTGAGGATGGTATGCAGATGAAAAGTCCAGAGTCACTCCCAGATGGTTGCAGAGAGCCCTCCAGAAGCGGGAGGTGAACTGAGTTCCTCTATCGGATACGATGTGAGATGGAAAGCCATGCAAGCGGAAGATGTGATGTATGTAGGCGTCCGCGAGTTCCTGAGCAGAGGGCAATCCAGCCATAGGGACGAAATGAGCCATTTTAGAGAATCGATCCACCACGACCCATATGACTGTGTGTCCGGAGGACAATGGCAAGTCTGTAATAAAGTCCATCGCTATGTGTTGCCACGGAACTGAAGGTATCGGCAGAGGCAGAAGACGGCCATATGGCAGGTGTTTGGGCGTCTTGTTCCTGGCACAAGAGGAGCAGGCAGAGACAAAAGCAGCGACGTCCGTGCGAAGAGATGGCCACCAGTAATGGCGTACAATCGCACCCCATGTTCTCTTCTGACCAGCATGACCGGCTGTTTTCGAGGCATGACCCCAGTGTAACACTTTTTGCCTGTCTATCTCAGAGACATAGGTCTTCCCGGGCGGTATCTGGGCCAGGGTGACAGGAGCCACTGGAATGATTTTGCTAGGACAGATGATGGGTTGGGTAGTCTCCTCCTCCTGCTCTATGGGCATGAAAGACCTGGACAAGGCATCAGCGCGTACATTCTTGTCCGCGGGTCGGAAATGGAGCTGGAAATCAAACCTGGCAAAGAATAAGGACCACCTGGCTTGCCGTGGGTTCAGTCGCTGAGCAGACCGCAGGTATTCCAGGTTCTTGTGGTCCGTGTAAATGATAACGGGGTACACTGCTCCTTCCAGAAGGTAGCGCCATTCCTCCAGAGCCAGTTTGACTGCCAAGAGCTCTCGGTCACCGATGGTGTAGTTGCGTTCAGGCGCTGAGAAGCTCTTGGAGAAGAATCCGCAAGTCACCATCTTCCCGGAGGAGGATTTCTGCATGAGCACTGCTCCGGCTCCTGAGGAGGAGGCATCCACCTCCAAGGTGAACTGGCGGTTTAACTCCGGACGGTGAAGTACAGGAGAGGAGGCAAATGCCCGCTTCAGCGAGCCAAACGCGGCGTCGGCCGCAGGTGACCAGTCCTTTGGATTAGCCTCTTTCTTGGTCAAAGCGGAGAGAGGAGCAGTCAGAGCCGAGAAGTGAGGGATGAACTGGCGGTAGTAGTTGGCGAATCCCAGGAAGCGTTGGATTGCCTTTAGTCCAGAAGGAGGAGGCCAGTTGAGAATGGAGGAGACCTTCTTTGGATCCATCTGCAGTCCGGTATCAGAGATGATGTACCCCAGGAAGGGGAGAGAAGACTGCTCAAAGACACACTTCTCATACTTCGCGTACAGACGATTCTCTCTCAGTCTTTGTAGAACCAGCTGCACGTTCTCTCTGTGGGTCTGGAGGTCCGGAGAGAAGACAAGGATGTCATCCAGATATACTACCACACAGACGTAAAGAAGGTCCCGGAAGACGTCGTTCACCAGTTCTTGAAAGACAGCTGGGGCGTTACACAGGCCGAAGGGCATCACGCAGTATTCATAGTGCCCATCGCGAGTGTTGAACGCGGTCTTCCATTCGTCCCCAGAGCGGATGCGGACCAGATTGTAAGCACCCCGAAGATCCAGCTTGGTGAACACACGAGCTCCTCTAAGCCGGTCAAACAATTCAGGGATGAGCGGCAGAGGGTACTTGTTTTTTACGGTGATTTGATTCAAACCCCGGTAGTCTATGCATGGGCGTAAGTCGCCCTCTTTCTTCTTGACAAAGAAGAAACCTGCTCCAGCAGGAGAGGAGGATCTCCGGATGAATCCCCTTGCCAGGCTCTCTGTGATGTAAGTAGACATGGCCCTTGTTTCGGCTGGAGACAATGGATATATCCGTCCTCGAGGTGGTGTAGTTCCAGGGAGCAGGTCGATGGCACAATCGTAGGGACGATGTGGCGGAAGTACCTCGGATTCCTTTTTATCAAAGACGTCTGCAAAGGACCAATAGGCCGAGGGCAGCCCCGGTAGGTTCTCTGGAACCGGAGGTCGTCGGATGGGTTGTATGGTCTTCAGGCACTTCTCATGGCACGAAGAGCCCCATCGGGTGATTTCGCCAGTGCCCCAGCTGACTGATGGTTCGTGTGTCCGCAACCAGGGAAGCCCCAGCAGGATTTGATGGGACATGTGTGGGAGGACGTAGAGAGCGATGTTCTCGGTGTGCAGGGCACCGATACGCAGTTCCACCGGCTTGGTGATCCAGGAGATGGTGTCAGAGAGGGGTCTCCCATCCACAGAGGCAATCACGAGGGGCTTGTCAAGTGGAGTAACAGGCACCTGGTACTTGTCCACCGTGGCCTGCTGGATGAAATTGCCTGCTGCCCCGGAATCGAGGTATGCCTCAGCCGTGAACCGCGTCTCTCCCGTTGTCACTTGCACAGTCCATGTAACCGGGTCTGAGAGAGTCCCAGCACCTAGGGTGGCCTCTCCTACCAACCCTAGGCTTTGGAGTTTCCCGGCCTCTCAGGACAGAAGCGTAGCAGGTGTGTGTCCTCTCCGCAGTAAAAGCAGAGGCCCTTGGCGAGCCGCTCAGCTCTACGTTGTTCAGACTGCCGCACTCTGTCGATCTGCATGGGCTCGTGGACGGGGGCCCCAGCTGTTGACGACTGAAGTATGGAGGGTTTCTGCGGAGGAGAGGAATGCCGTACCGGACGTCTCTCACGGGACACTTCCTTGGATCGCTCCTGAAAGCGGATGTCCACTCGAGTCGCTAGGGTAATCAGGGCATCCAGGGTGGTCGGTACGTCACGACCCGCCAGCTCATCTTTAATTCGCCCCGAGAGTCCTTCCCAGAAGGCGGCGGTTAAGGCCTCGTTGTTCCACCCGAGTTCCGAAGCCAAGGTGCGAAACCGGATTGCGTATTGGCCCACCGTCAGAGTCCCCTGACGCAACCGGAGAAGAGACGAAGCAGACGCGGAGGCGCGTCCGGGCTCATCAAAGGTGCCACGGAATGCCTGCAGGAAGTCCTGGATGTTCGTGGTCACAGGATCCCCCTTCTCCCACAAGGGGTTCATCCACGCCAGTGCCTCACCCTCTAGATGGGACATGATGAAGGCGACCTTGGCTTGATCAGAGGCAAACAAATGCGGCAGCTGCGTGAAATGGAGGGAGCATTGGTTTAAGAATCCGCTGCAGGTCTTGGGGTCTCCGGCGTACCGGGGTGGTGAGGCCAAACGAAGTCTGGAAGTATCTGACGAAGTCGCCACGGGAGCTGGAGCCGTGGCTTGACTATTGGAGGCCCGGGATGCTGAAGCCGTGACTGCCGCTTGTAGCGTGTTCAGGCGGGCGTCCACAGAAGACATAAATTGCAGCATGCGGGTCTGAGTCTCTCGCTGGCGTTGGAGTTCCTCCTGTACGGCTGCTAGTGCTGCAGCGGGATCCATGGCCTGATCTTACTGTCAGGGCCAGGTGGACGGGCAGACCCAGGAGGTGGATCCACTGGGCCGAACTCCTAGATGGTGGTAAGGGGTCCGGTAGCTGGAGCACTATAGGCAGCAGAACAGTCCGTGCACAGGAGTATAACGGAGAAGTCCCTGGGACTACGGAGTCACTGGTGGTAGTCCGGGTGACGCAGCTCAGGTTCGGAAGCCGAGAAGATGTCAGGCGGGGTCCGGAACCTTTGGAGCGAGATGACAGGTCACCGCAGGGATCCGAGATGGTACGGACTGTCAGGATGGCAGATGGACTGCGTTCGGGGTTCGGGATTCGGTCTGGACCGGATGGCGAGGCAGGCACGGCTCTACAAGAGAGATAGGTGAGTATATACACATATACACCAGGAGACCTGACTCCTAGCTTAAGAAACACGAAGATCAGGCCCCGCCCCCTTGGACATAAACCCCCTTTATACCCTGTACCTGTTTTGCATCATTTCCTGTTAATGGACGCTGGCCCTTTAAGAAAGGGTCAATGACCGCGCGCGCGCCCTAATGCGCATGCGCGCTGCCCGAGTGCCAGAAGCCAGAGCAGGAAGCTGCGAGGAGGAAGCAGCAGGGCCAGGATGGGGCTGTGAAGCCGACGGACGCCGGGTGCGGGGACCAGGACGCTGGGGACGCGCTGGCAAGGGGTGCTGGAGAGCGGGGAGCGTGACAGGTGAGCCGGAGGGCAGCACAGGGGACCCGGGGAGCGTGACACCATTATACTAGCAAACACTCAGTGTACCTAGTGGCATCCTATACGTGGCTATTGGACTTTGCTATAGTCACACTAGTGCAAAGACATTTGCAGAGCGCGTTTGCCTGCATTGCACACTCCAACTCATGATAACTAAGCCATTATACTAGCAAACACTCAGTGTACCTAGTGGCATCCTATACGTGGCTATTGGACTTTGCTATAGTCACACTAGTGCAAAGACATTTGCAGAGCGCGTCTGCCTGCATTGCACACTCCAACTCATGATAACTAAGCCATTATACTAGCAAACACTCAGTGTACCTAGTGGCATCCTATACGTGGCTATTGGACTTTGCTATAGTCACACTAGTGCAAAGACATTTGCAGCACCTCTACCTGCATTGCACACTCCAACTCATGATAACTAAGCCATTATACTAGCAAACACTCAGTGTACCTAGTGGCATCCTATACGTGGCTATTGGACTTTGCTATAGTCACACTAGTGCAAAGACATTTGCAGTGCGCGTCTGCCTGCATTGCACACTCCAACTCATTATAACTAAGCCATTATACTAGCAAACACTCAGTGTACCTAGTGGCATCCTATACGTGGCTATTGGACTTTGCTATAGTCACACTAGTGCAAAGACATTTGCAGAGCGCGTCTGCCTGCATTGCACACTCCAACTCATGATAACTAAGCCATTATACTAGCAAACACTCAGTGTACCTAGTGGCATCCTATACGTGGCTATTGGACTTTGTTATAGTCACACTAGTGCAAAGACATTTGCAGCACCTCTACCTGCATTGCACACTCCAACTCATGATAACTAAGCCATTATACTAGCAAACACTCAGTGTACCTAGTGGCATCCTATACGTGGCTATTGGACTTTGCTATAGTCACACTAGTGCAAAGACATTTGCAGAGCGCGTCTGCCTGCATTGCACACTCCAACTCATGATAACTAAGCCATTATACTAGCAAACACCCAGTGTACCTAGTGGCATCCTATACGTGGCTATTGGACTTTGCTATAGTCACACTAGTGCAAAGACATTTGCAGAGCGCGTCTGCCTGCATTGCACACTCCAACTCATGATAACTAAGCCATTATACTAGCAAACACTCAGTGTACCTAGTGGCATCCTATACGTGGCTATTGGACTTTGCTATAGTCACACTAGTGCAAAGACATTTGAAGAGCGCGTCTGCCTGCATTGCACACTCTAACTCATGATAACTAAGCCATTATACTAGCAAACACTCAGTGTACCTAGTGGCATCCTATACGTGGCTATTGGACTTTGCTATAGTCACACTAGTGCAAAGACATTTGCAGCACCTCTCCCTGCATTGCACACTTCAACTCATGATAACTAAGCCATTATACTAGCAAACACTCAGTGTACCTAGTGGCATCCTATACGTGGCTATTGGACTTTGCTATAGTCACACTAGTGCAAAGACATTTGCAGAGCGCGTCTGCCTGCATTGCACACTCCAACTCATGATAACTAAGCCATTATACTAGCAAACACTCAGTGTACCTAGTGGCATCCTATACGTGGCTATTGGACTTTGCTATAGTCACACTAGTGCAAAGACATTTGCAGCACCTCTACCTGCATTGCACACTCCAACTCATGATAACTAAGCCATTATACTAGCAAACACTCAGTGTACCTAGTGGCATCTTATACGTGGCTATTGGACTTTGCTATAGTCACACTAGTGCAAAGACATTTGCAGAGCGCGTCTGCCTGCATTGCACACTCCAACTCATGATAACTAAGCCATTATACTAGCAAACACTCAGTGTACCTAGTGGCATCCTATACGTGGCTATTGGACTTTGCTATAGTCACACTAGTGCAAAGACATTTGCAGAGCGCGTCTGCCTGCATTGCACACTCCAACTCATGATAACTAAGCCATTATACTAGCAAACACTCAGTGTACCTAGTGGCATCCTATACGTGGCTATTGGACTTTGCTATAGTCACACTAGTGCAAAGACATTTGCAGAGCGCGTCTGCCTGCATTGCACACTCCAACTCATTATAACTAAGCCATTATACTAGCAAACACTCAGTGTACCTAGTGGCATCCTATACGTGGCTATTGGACTTTGCTATAGTCACACTAGTGCAAAGACATTTGCAGAACGCGTCTGCCTGCATTGCACACTCCAACTCATGATAACTAAGCCATTATACTAGCAAACACTCAGTGTACCTAGTGGCATCCTATACGTGGCTATTGGACTTTGCTATAGTCACACTAGTGCAAAGACATTTGCAGAGCGCGTCTGCCTGCATTGCACACTCCAACTCATGATAACTAAGCCATTATACTAGCAAACACTCAGTGTACCTAGTGGCATCCTATACGTGGCTATTGGACTTTGCTATAGTCACACTAGTGCAAAGACATTTGCAGAGCGCGTCTGCCTGCATTGCACACTCCAACTCATTATAACTAAGCCATTATACTAGCAAACACTCAGTGTACCTAGTGGCATCCTATACGTGGCTATTGGACTTTGCTATAGTCACACTAGTGCAAAGACATTTGCAGAGCGCGTCTGCCTGCATTGCACACTCCAACTCATGATAACTAAGCCATTATACTAGCAAACACTCAGTGTACCTAGTGGCATCCTATACGTGGCTATTGGACTTTGCTATAGTCACACTAGTGCAAAGACATTTGCAGAGCGTGTCTGCCTGCATTGCACACTCCAACTCATTATAACTAAGCCATTATACTAGCAAACACTCAGTGTACCTAGTGGCATCCTATACGTGGCTATTGGACTTTGCTATAGTCACACTAGTGCAAAGACATTTGCAGAGCGCGTCTGCCTGCATTGCACACTCCAACTCATGATAACTAAGCCATTATACTAGCAAACACTCAGTGTACCTAGTGGCATCCTATACGTGGCTATTGGACTTTGCTATAGTCACACTAGTGCAAAGACATTTGCAGCACCTCTACCTGCATTGCACACTCCAACTCATGATAACTAAGCCATTATACTAGCAAACACTCAGTGTACCTAGTGGCATCCTATACGTGGCTATTGGACTTTGCTATAGTCACACTAGTGCAAAGACATTTGCAGAGCGCGTCTGCCTGCATTGCACACTCCAACTCATGATAACTAAGCCATTATACTAGCAAACACTCAGTGTACCTAGTGGCATCCTATACGTGGCTATTGGACTTTGCTATAGTCATACTAGTGCAAAGACATTTGCAGAGCGCGTCTGCCTGCATTGCACACTCCAACTCATTATAACTAAGCCATTATACTAGCAAACACTCAGTGTACCTAGTGGCATCCTATACGTGGCTATTGGACTTTGCTATAGTCACACTAGTGCAAAGACATTTGCAGAGCGCGTCTGCCTGCATTGCACACTCCAACTCATGATAACTAAGCCATTATACTAGCAAACACTCAGTGTACCTAGTGGCATCCTATACGTGGCTATTGGACTTTGCTATAGTCACACTAGTGCAAAGACATTTGCAGAGCGCGTCTGCCTGCATTGCACACTCCAACTCATTATAACTAAGCCATTATACTAGCAAACACTCAGTGTACCTAGTGGCATCCTATACGTGGCTATTGGACTTTGCTATAGTCACACTAGTGCAAAGACATTTGCAGAGCGCGTCTGCCTGCATTGCACACTCCAACTCATGATAACTAAGCCATTATACTAGCAAACACTGCTGCCACTTTAAGGGCCGTAGTTGCATTGTTAGGGATAATTATTCTTTATTATTCAGCTGTTAATAAAGCTAGACCACCGCTGCAATCTACACCACCTCTCTATTTTTAATACCACATTTTAAGTGCGCAATCTTGTCGCAATCAACATGAGTGGCAAAATGACAGATGCTGGTGGAAAGGGGAAGAGGCGTGGTGGAAAAGGAAAAAAAGGGTTTGTCCGTGGGGAAGGTGGCAAAGCTCCATTATCATCTGCTGAAGATAGACCATCTACCAGCAAAAGTAAGATGTCTACTACTTACCGTGGACAATCCGATGTGCTCCCTTTTTTACGGACACGAACAACAGGAACAAAGGTAGATGATGGCCAAAAAAGGAAAATGCTTGAATGGATCTCAAGTGGTCCAACAAGTGCCCTCTCAGCCACTTCAAGTTCCGCATCCAAAAAACACCAGTCCTCTAAGTTGTCATCCCAATCAAACTTGCTTTCTCCCAGCTCTGAAGTCTCCATCAGCCCTGCACAGTATGGTGGAACTGAGATGGCTGAGTCTGCAGAGCTGTTCAGTCACACTATAGCCTGGGAATCAGAGGTCTGCTCCCAAGCTACAGTGAGTACAGAACAGGAAATGGTCTGCAGTGATGCCCAGAACCTTTGTGACTCTGATTCAGGCCGTGAGGACCAAGTTTCTGAGCATAATGTTGACCCTTTGTCACAAACTGTAACACCTGTGGTTATAGACAATGAGGAACATACTGATGAAGATGAGACGCAGATACCCGATTGGGATGACAACTTAAATATTCGGTCAGGGCAAGAAGAGGCTCGGTCTGAGGGGGAGGGGAGTGCAAACACAACAATTGATGATGAAGTTTTAGATCCCACCTACTGTCAACCCACAGTCAGACACTCGAGGAGGTCAACAGAGGCGGTGGAGGAGGATGCAACCGACGACGAAGTTACCTTGCGCCTTCCTGGACAGAGTCGGAGCACTGGTAGCACGTCTACAACTGCATCCTCAGCCACCACTCTGCCTATGAGCATTATTCGGGGTGGATCAACAGGTTCCATGGCCTCTAAGCCTTGCCTAGCCTGGTCCTTTTTTGACATAGAAAAAGATCGCCCAAATTATGTGATCTGTAAACTTTGTCATGATTCTCTTAGTAGAGGTCAAAACCTCAGCAGTTTGACAACTTCTTCCATGAATCGTCACATGAATAAATATCATAGGTCCCGGTGGGAAGCTCACTGTGCTGCAATGCGGCCTAGCGGAGCGAACCATCCACCGCCTGCCCCTTCCAGTGCATCCGCGCGCTCTTCATCTTCTAGGACTGTGGGGACAGCTGTCACACCTGTTTTTCCACGCACAACTTCCACCACTGTAACCGCAACAGGCAGTTTGCTTGGTAGGTCGTCATATGGTTTGGAAGGGGAAACAAGTGAGTGTGTACAGCTCTCTCAGACATCGATAGCACCAACGTTGGATGAAGGCAACATCATGTCTCCGCCTGCACTTTCCTCACAAACCTGCATTTTTCCAGGGACACCCTACTCAACACCGTCTACACACAGCAGCCAGATCTCTGTCCCTCAGATGTGGTCAAATAAAAGGCCACTTCCTGCGACCCATGACAAAGCTAAGAGGTTGACTCTATCCCTCTGTAAGCTGTTGGCTACCGAAATGCTGCCTTTCCGCCTAGTGGACACACAGGATTTTAGAGACCTTATGTCTGTCGCTGTGCCCCAGTACCAGATGCCTAGTCGCCACTACTTCTCTAAGAAAGGTGTGCCCGCGCTACACCAGCATGTCGCACACAACATCACCGCTTCCTTGAGAAACTCTGTGTGTGAACGGGTGCATTTCACCACCGATACTTGGACCAGTAAGCATGGACAGGGACGTTACATGTCGCTGACTGGGCACTGGGTAACTATGGTGATAGATGGTGAAGGGTCTGCTGCACAAGTCTTGCCGTCCCCACGACTTGTGTGTCAATCCTCTGTCTGTCCAAGTTCCGCCACTGCTTCTGCATCCTCCACCTCATCTGGGTCCTCCACCTCCGCCCCAAGCCTGCCTGGTCAGGCCACCAGCGTTCTCACTGCGCAGAAGGAATCACGCACCCCTCATTACTATGCTGGCAGCAGAGCGCAACGGCATCAGGCGGTCTTTAGCTTGACATGTCTTGGGAATAAGAGTCACACAGCTGAGGAGTTGTGGTCAGCTCTGCGGTCCGAGTTTAATAAATGGTTGTCTCCACTCAACCTGCAGCCTGGTAAGGCCGTGTGCGACAATGCTGCAAACCTGGGTGCGGCCCTTCGCCTGGGCAAGGTGACACACGTACCTTGTATGGCTCACGTGTTGAACCTTGTCGTCCAGCAATTTTTAACACACTATCCCGGTTTAGATGGCCTTCTGAACAGGGCACAAAAACTGTCTGCTCACTTCCGCCGTTCAAGCGCCGCAGCTGAGCGACTTGCATCGCTCCAGAAGTCTTTCGGCCTGCCGGTTCATCGCCTGAAATGCGATGTGGCGACACGCTGGAATTCAACTCTCCACATGTTACAGCGACTGTGGCAGCACCGCAGAGCCCTGGTGCAATACGTCATGACGTATAGCCTGGGCCAACGAGATGCAGAGGTGGGGCAGATCACCCTGATAGAGTGGTCTCAGATCAAGGACTTATGCACCCTTCTGCACAGTTTCGACATGGCGACGAATATGTTTAGCGCTGACAATGCCATTATCAGCATGACGATTCCAGTCATTTACATGCTGGAGCACACGCTAAACACTATTCGGAGTCAGGGGGTGGGACAACATGAAGGGGAGGAACTACAGGAGGATTCATATGCGCAAGGGACAACAACATCACCAAGGTCCAGACGTTCATCATCACCAACGCAGCAGGCATGGGACCATGGGGGACAGGGATCGACAAGGGCGCATAGTAGCAGGCGAAATGTTGAGGAAGGTGCAGGAGAACATGAAGAAATGGAGGACGAACTGTCCATGGACATGGAAGACTCAGCGGATGAGGGAGACCTTGGTCAAATTTCAGTTGAAAGAGGTTGGGGGGAGATGTCAGAGGAAGAAAGAACGGGTAGCACCTCTATGCCACAAACACAGCGTGGACTTGGTCCGCATGGCTGCGCAAGACACATGAGTGCCTTTTTGTTGCACTACCTCCAACATGACAGTCGTATTGTCAAAATTAGAAGTGATGATGACTACTGGATTGCCACACTATTAGATCCCCGGTACAAGTCCAAATTTTGTGACATAATTCCAGCCATAGAAAGGGACGCACGTATGCAGGAGTATCAGCAGAAGCTGTTACTCGATCTTAGCTCGGCTTTTACACCAAAAAACCGTGCAGGTGCAGGGAGGGAATCTCCCAGTTGTAACTTGACAAACATGGGACGGTCTCGTCATCTTCAACAGTCTACCCGTACCAGTAGGACCGTATCTGGTGCTGGTAACAGCAATTTTATGGAATCTTTTCATAATTTTTTTAGACCCTCTTTTGCAAGGCCACCAGAGACAACAAGTCTGACACATAGTCAACGGCTGGAGAGGATGATACAGGAGTATCTCCAAATGAACATCGATGCCATGACTTTGCAAATGGAGCCTTGCTCCTTTTGGGCTTCAAATCTAGAAAAATGGCCAGAGCTCTCCAGTTACGCCTTGGAGATTTTGTCGTGTCCAGCTGCCAGCGTTGTCTCTGAACGTGTCTTCAGTGCTGCTGGGTGTGTGCTGACAGATAAGCGCACGCGTCTGTCCAGTGACAATGTGGGCAGACTGACGTTCATCAAAATGAACAAGTCATGGATCCAGAAGGAATTTACTACCCCTGTGTCATCCTGGGGAGAGTAAATGCTTGTGGATTTGGAATGTGCTTGATGCAAATCAAAACATCCTGTTTGCAACTAGGGCACAAGTGCTGCCACTGATGGGGTGTCTGTGTGGCCCAATTTTTGGAAAAAAGGGAGACTCCGCTTGGAGTAACCCTTGCTTGATGTGTTTTTAAAAGAAGCCAAGATGAACAGAGCTGGGATCAGGAAACACTTTGCTACCTACCCCGGTGTCATCCTGGGGACGGATAAGAATGGCGTATTTTTGAATGTGCTTGATGCAAATCTAGCTGTGAAGTGTACAACTGGGGCACAACTGCTGCCACTGAAGGGGTGGGTGTGTGTGGGGCCCAATTTTTGGAAAAAAGGGAGACTCCGCTTGGAGTAACCCTTGCTTGCTGTGTTTTTAAAAGAAGCCAAGATGAACAGAGCTGGGATCAGGAAAGACTTTGCTACCTACCCCGGTGTCATCCTGGGGACGGATAAGAATGGCGTATTTTTGAATGTGCTTGATGCAAATCTAGCTGTGAAGTGTACAACTGGGGCACAACTGCTGCCACTGAAGGGGTGGGTGTGTGTGTGGCCCAATTTTTGGAAAAAAGGGAGACTCCGCTTGGAGTAACCCTTGCTTGATGTGTTTTTAAAAGAAGCCAAGATGAACAGAGCTGGGATCAGGAAACACTTTGCTACCTACCCCGGTGTCATCCTGGGGACGGATAAGAATGGCGTATTTTTGAATGTGCTTGATGCAAATCTAGCTGTGAAGTGTACAACTGGGGCACAACTGCTGCCACTGAAGGGGTGGGTGTGTGTGGGGCCCAATTTTTGGAAAAAAGGGAGACTCCGCTTGGAGTAACCCTTGCTTGCTGTGTTTTTAAAAGAAGCCAAGATGAACAGAGCTGGGATCAGGAAAGACTTTGCTACCTACCCCGGTGTCATCCTGGGGACGGATAAGAATGGCGTATTTTTGAATGTGCTTGATGCAAATCTAGCTGTGAAGTGTACAACTGGGGCACAACTGCTGCCACTGAAGGGGTGGGTGTGTGTGGGGCCCAATTTTTGGAAAAAAGGGAGACTCCGCTTGGAGTAACCCTTGCTTGATGTGTTTTTAAAAGAAGCCAAGATGAACAGAGCTGGGATCAGGAAAGACTTTGCTACCTACCCCGGTGTCATCCTAGGGACGGATAAGAATGGCGTATTTTTGAATGTGCTTGATGCAAATCTAGCTGTGAAGTGTACAACTGGGGCACAACTGCTGCCACTAAAGGGGTGGGTGTGTGTGGGGCCCAATTTTTGGAAAAAAGGGAGACTCCGCTTGGAGTAACCCTTGCTTGATGTGTTTTTAAAAGAAGCCAAGATGAACAGAGCTGGGATCCGGAAAGACTTTGCTACCTACCCCGGTGTCATCCTGGGGACGGATAAGAATGGCGTATTTTTGAATGTGCTTGATGCAAATCTAGCTGTGAAGTGTACAACTGGGGCACAACTGCTGCCACTGAAGGGGTGGGTGTGTGTGGGGCCCAATTTTTGGAAAAAAGGGAGACTCCGCTTGGAGTAACCCTTGCTTGATGTGTTTTTAAAAGAAGCCAAGATGAACAGAGCTGGGATCAGGAAAGACTTTGCTACCTACCCCGGTGTCATCCTGGGGACGGATAAGAATGGCGTATTTTTGAATGTGCTTGATGCAAATCTAGCTGTGAAGTGTACAACTGGGGCACAACTGCTGCCACTGAAGGGGTGGGTGTGTGTGGGGCCCAATTTTTGGAAAAAAGGGAGACTCCGCTTGGAGTAACCCTTGCTTACATTGTTTTTAAAAGAAGCCAAGATGAACAGAGCTGGGATCAGGAAAGACTTTGCTACCTACCCCGGTGTCATCCTGGGGACGGATAAGAATGGCGTATTTTTGAATGTGCTTGATGCAAATCTATCTGTGAAGTGTACAACTGGGGCACAACTGCTGCCACTGAAGGGGTGGGTGTGTGTGGGGCCCAATTTTTGGAAAAAAGGGAGACTCCGCTTGGAGTAACCCTTGCTTGATGTGTTTTTAAAAGAAGCCAAGATGAACAGAGCTGGGATCCGGAAAGACTTTGCTACCTACCCCGGTGTCATCCTGGGGACGGATAAGAATGGCGTATTTTTGAATGTGCTTGATGCAAATCTAGCTGTGAAGTGTACAACTGGGGCACAACTGCTGCCACTGAAGGGGTGGGTGTGTGTGGGGCCCAATTTTTGGAAAAAAGGGAGACTCCGCTTGGAGTAACCCTTGCTTACATTGTTTTTAAAAGAAGCCAAGATGAACAGAGCTGGGATCAGGAAAGACTTTGCTACCTACCCCGGTGTCATCCTGGGGACGGATAAGAATGGCGTATTTTTGAATGTGCTTGATGCAAATCTAGCTGTGAAGTGTACAACTGGGGCACAACTGCTGCCACTGAAGGGGTGGGTGTGTGTGGGGCCCAATTTTTGGAAAAAAGGGAGACTCCGCTTGGAGTAACCCTTGCTTGATGTGTTTTTAAAAGAAGCCAAGATGAACAGAGCTGGGATCAGGAAAGACTTTGCTACCTACCCCGGTGTCATCCTGGGGACGGATAAGAATGGCGTATTTTTGAATGTGCTTGATGCAAAGCTAGCTGTGAAGTGTACAACTGGGGCACAACTGCTGCCACTGAAGGGGTGGGTGTGTGTGGGGCCCAATTTTTGGAAAAAAGGGAGACTCCGCTTGGAGTCACCTTGCGGTGTTTTACATGACTTTAGAAGGGCGTGCCATGCCTATATCTGTGTGTCCTCCTCTTTTTCCTTGTCCAGCTGTTTTGTTTTCGCATGAGTATATGTCCTTGTCACTTTCCCATGTGTTTGTGTTGTGTTGTGAGTTGTTTTTCACCTTTTGGACACCTTTGAGGGTGTTTTCTAGGTGTTTTTATGTGTTTGTGGTTGCCTGCCATTGTTTCCTATGCAGTTCGAGTTCGGTTCGTCGAACGTTCGACGAACCGAACTCGAACGGGACCTCCGTTCGGCGAACCGACCTCGAGCCGAACCGGGACCGGTTCGCTCATCTCTAGTCAGGTGATGTGATGCAAGACTCAGGCGAGTCTCTCTCAAGTGTGACTCCAGCCTAAACAGAACACTGAGACTATCACAGATCAGGTGCATTTATATGGAGACTTGATTACACACAGGTGGCTTATATTTATCATCATCAGTCATTTAGGACAACATTGGATCATTCAGAGATCCTCAATGAACTTCTGGAGTGAGTTTGCTGCACTGAAAGTAAAGAGGACAAATAATATTGCACACCCCAATTTTTAGTTATTTATTTTTTTAAAAAGTTCAAAATAAGCAATACATTTTGTTCAACTTCACAATTGTGTCCCACTTGTTGTTGATTCTTCACCATAACATTAAAATTGTTATCTTTATGTTTGAAGCCTGAAATGTGGGAAAAGGTTGAAAAAATCAAGGGAGCCGAATACTTTCGCAAGGCACTGTACATCTCTGTTTGCTGCTCTCCATCAGTTTTTGAACCAGTAGATAAATCCTCTGGTTCATTATTTCATATATGCAATAGTTGCAAGTGCTACTTGGTTATTTTTAAAATTATTTTGCGTTTGAGAAAGAAAGTTGCACTGATCAAATTTTAAAGATTTGGTTTTGAAAAGGTTAAACAATTTGGTTTTTTCTGCTAATTTTTCCTTCTTTGCACTGCACATGGGCTCAATATGAAGTTTTGACTCTGCAAGGAATAGTGAATACTTTGTGATAAATGCAGTTGGCAACTGTCTCTCTTTAGCAAAAAAGGGAAATCGACAGCCGGGTTGGTCCCTTACCGCCCAACCATGAACTGTCCAAATGTTGCTATTCTGACGTGTTTTTAATTTTACTATTTGCTGACAAGATTCACTAATAAAGAAGGTTAACTCTTTGAACTTGAAATTTCCTTTATGCTGCTCTGAATACATCCTAGCAAACACTTTTGTCCATGATCCAGAGTATATAGGGCATAGATAACGGGAAGCTGGTCTTTTTTCTACTTTAAACTGTCCTCCTTGCAAAAGCATCACCAATTGAGGAATTCATATTTTCCTAGTAATTCACAAATTCCCTCACCCAAAACTTTCTCAATAGTTTTTGAAAAAAATGATCATTATTTTTGTAGAAAATTTAATTTGAAGAAATCAAGTTTCTAACTGTAAACCTTTATGTGTTGACTTGGAAGGAGCATATTGGTTACATATGCAGTTGGGAACCAGAAAAGCTTTAGATTAGAGTACACAGATTTTCCTGCTACTATCGCAATTCCTCCACCCCAAAAATTTGATAATCTTTGGTAAAAAAGATTGCAGTTACGGAAATCAAAGAATTCTGGTTTGATAATTCTCACACTTTTACCTTTTCTCACAATTTTTCTCTTTCTGATACTGCTTTAAGTTTTGACTTTACATGGAGTGGAAAGATATCCTCGAGTCAGACATATGGTTGCCACCATTCACTGTACAAGCGCTTCATTGACTAGAGAATAAGCATGAAACTCAAAGGGGACACAAACTTACCAGCTTGACTAGAGTAACGAATATAATGGAATTCAATGATTGGGCAGTTCATGTAACTGGAAGATTGAATGCATGTTTCTTTGACAGACAAAAAGAGAACTGAGAATGCAATTGATGTTAGTGTATGAATAGTAGTAGTAGGTGAGAAAGATAAGGATGGGGCTGATAACAATGACAAGGCAATATTTGCAGGTGCAAATTTGTTAGCAGAAAGGCATTTATGAAGAGAGGAAGTAAGACAGTTTGCCCACACTCCCGAAGTTGTGCTCTAGCTCAGAGTCAAACTAAAATGCCAACGCAGATTAATTTTAGATTGATTTGCAGAAAAAAAAAATTGGCATGATTTTCTATAAAGCAAAGCTTGTAATTGCTGGGAAAATAGATGTGAGGGAGAGAAGAGATAACCGAGCTTCAGATTTTATCCTTTATAAGTTTATGCTGAAAACATTCAATGCTGCCCTTCACCTCTCCAAACAAGCTTGTTTCAACACCCTCATCATCTCACTATGCAACAATCCGAAACTACTCTGTCACGCTGTATTCTAAGATGTTCAAGAGCAGTACAGCGCAGTAATGTGGGACAGAGTGGATTCCTGAAACTACCTGGGAAGGTAGTTAGCTGGTAAACCACTAGGGGGCGTTAGAGTGGAGAAAACATATGAGCAGAGAATTCTCTAGCAGAGGTAATACTAGTCAAGCCCACCAGATGGCAGTAGAATCGTCAGAAAGCCATATCACAACATGAGGTCTTGTAAATACACAGGGTCAATGTCTAAACGTAGTCAGAGAGAAGCAAACAGTCAGTAGCCGGGAAATCAGAACTCAGAAGCGAGGGAGAAGGCAAGAATGAAATCAAGGTAAACAGATAAGGAACGATCAGGGAGACAGAAGGGAGAGCTGAAGGGAGAAAGTGGGAGAGACACTGACAAGACGGAAACAGAGAACAGAGGAGGTTAACAATAGGTCAGGTGAACACGGAGGTCAGGAGGAGGAAGAGCAGACAACAAGTCACTCACGAGCAGAACACAGCAGAGCCAGAAATATCACTGGCGTAGTCCGAGAGAAACAGTGCCCAAATAAAGTAGCCTGACCTCCAGAACGAGGCAGGAAGGATTAACCCCTAACGTGACCTGTGTCAGAAGTGAAACTAAAAAAAAGGCTCAGCTGCAGCTGAACCAGGAGTAAATCATGACGAACTCTTTGACACTTTCCACCCTCTCCTTGGACCAAGAGTTCCAGCCACAACCACCAACCTCAGCGCCAATGACCTGGCCAATTATTTTAAAGAAACAATTGACCATATATGTTAGGAAATTTCCTCTCAGCTTTATGTCACACATCCTCTTCCCTCCTACACTTCATCTAGCACTCTTACCACGCTTTGATCTGGTCACAGAGAAAGAAGTTACCAGTCTCCTCACATCTTCTTACCCTACAACCTGCATCAGTGACCCTATTCCATCACATCTACTTAAACGTGTCACCTCGGCTGTCACCATTCACCTAGCTAAAATATTCAATCTCTCTTTCTCTTCTGGTCTCTTTCCTTCCTCCTTCAAACATGCCAGCATACACGCCTTACTTAAAAAACCATCCCTGGACAAAACTGCGCCGCTAACTACAGACCAGTCTCTGTCCTCCCCGCTAATCGCTTGGTCTCTTGGTTCTCCTCTTACCTCTCTGACCACTACTTCACCGTATCTTTTGCCGCCTCCTGCTCCTCTCCTCTTCTCCTTATGGTTGGGGTTTCTCGGGGTTCAGTTCTAGGCTCCCTTCTCTTCTCCCTATAAATTGCCCCTATTGAACAAACCATCAGCAGATTTGGTTTCCAGTACCATCTCTATGCTGATGATATCCAACTGTATACTTCATCTCCTGACATCACCTGTCTGCTGTCTCCAACATCATGTCCTTCCTCTATCTAAAACTATATCTGTCAAAAACTGAACTTCTCATGTTTCCTCCTTCTCTTAACCTTCCCAAACCCAAACTTACAATTTCTGTGTCTGGTTCTACCAATACTCCCCAGCAGCACGCCCACTGTCTTGGGGTTATATTTGACTCCAAACTCTCCTTCACTTCCCACATTTGCTCACTTGCTCGCTCATGTCACCTCCACCTCAAAAACATCTCTAGAATGCGACCTTTTCTTACCGTTAACTCTGGAAAAACGTTTGCTGTCGCTCTGATTCATTGCCTGGGTTACTGTAATGCTCTACTAATTGGTCCCCCTGTTACTAAACTTTCCTCTCTCCAATCCATCCTGAATGCCACAGCCAAGATAAATTTCCTCTCCAACCACTTCACTGATGCCTCTACTCTGCCAGTAATTGCATTGGTTGCCCATCTGCTACAGAGTCCAATATAAACTTATCACTCTCATCAGCAAAGTGCTCCACAGTTCTGCACCTCCCTACATCTTCTCCCTCATCTCTGTATATCACCCCACCCATGCCCTCCACTCTGCTAATGACCTAAGACTAGAGTTGAGCGCGGTTCGTGGTTCGTGGTTCTCCAGTTCGCGGCTCGAGTGATTTTGGGGCATGTTCTAGATCGAACTAGAACTCGAGCTTTTTGCAAAAGCTCGATAGTTCTAGATACGTTCGAGAACGGTTCTAGCAGCAAAAAGCAGGGCTTTTTACAGCTACAGTGTGCAGGAGCCATCGCTGGCAGCCTGCCACAAGCTGGTAACCAAGATAAACATCGGGTATCCAAGCAAAGCGCTTTGGTTAGTAACCCGATGTTTATCTTAGTTACGTGCAGGAAGCCCACACTTTCCCGCTCAGCTCGCTCCGCCCCCTCCTGCCCGCGGCATGTACACATACATACACAAACACACACACACACACACATCCCCCCCCCCATCCCCCCCCATCCCCCCCCGCCCGCCCGCTCGCTCGCTCGCTCGCTCGCTCGGCTTACCTGCGGTGATGAAGTCCCGCCATCCCGACCTCAGCGCTGTCACTGTCCTCCATGGCCGCCGCTTGTCACATCACCTATCGCTTCCGACCCGAGACTGACACTGGCGGTGACGTCACGGACCTCTCGCGATACTTGCTGTGAAGGCGCCGGTCATTGACCTCAGTGACAGGGGCTGTCAGTGTGCTGGAGATCAGCGCAGGTAATGTACCTCGCTGACAGCAGCACTTGTCACCCCCCTGCAGTGACCTGGGCTGACCCATTGATGTTAGCTCAGGTCACTGCACTGCTCTCCCAGTCAATGGGGAACATCCTGCTCTTCATTGACTGGGACAGTGTGGATCGTCATGGCAACCCCTTGGATTACACCAGACCTGGATTTGTTTTTCAATCTAATAAATTGGTTAAAGAGGGAATGTTTTGGGGAGTGTTTTTTCAAATAAAAATGTGTTTGTCGTCTATTTTTTTTTATTACTGACTGGGTTGGTGATGTCGGGTATCTGATAGACGCCTGACCTCACCAACCCCAGGGCTTGATGCCAGGTGACATTACACATCTGGTATTAACCCCAAATATTACCCCGTTTGCCACCGCACCAGGGCGCGGGATGAGCTGGGGCGAAGCACCAGGATTGGCGCATCTAATGGATGCGCCACTTCTGGGGCGGCTGCGGCCTGCTATTTTTAGGCTGGGGAGATTCCAATAACCATGGACCTCCCTAGTCTGAGAATATCAGGCCCCAGCTGTCTGCTTTACCTTGGCTGGTGATCCAATTTTGGGGGACCCCTACGTGTTTTTTTTTTTAATTATTTATTTAATTTAAAATAACAGCGTGGGGTGCCCTCAGTTTTGGATTACCAGCCAAGGTGAGGTTGCCAGCTGTGGTCTGCAGGCTGCAGCCGTCTGCTTTACCCTAGCTGGCTACAAAACTAGGGGGAACCCTATGTCATTTTTTTTTCATTTCTTTGGCTAAATACAAAGCTAAGCACCCCTTAGTGCCACATGAAAGGTACCAAAGGGTGTTCCACTTTTTCTCCATTTTTTTCTCCACTTTCTCTCCACTTTTTCTCCACTTTTTCTCCATTTTTTTCTCCACTTTTTCTCCACTTTTTCTCCACTTTTTCTCCACTTTTTCTCCACTTTTTCTCCACTTTTTCTCCTCTTAATCTCCACTTTTTCTCCTCTTATGCTCCACTTTTTCTCCACTTTTTCTCCACTTTTTCTCCACTTTTTTCTCCACTTTTTCTCCTCTTATGCTCCACTTTTTCTCCACTTTTTCTCCACTTTTTCTCCTCTTATGCTCCACTTTTTCTCCACTTTTTCTCCACGTTCTCTCCACTTTTTTCTCCACTTTTTCTCCTCTTATGCTCCACTTTTTCTCCACTTTTTCTCCACTTTTTCTCCACTTTTTCTCCACTTATGCTCCACTTTTTCTCCACTTTTTCTCCACTTTTTCTCCACTTTTTTCTCCACTTTTTCTCCTCTTATGCTCCACTTTTTCTCCACTTTTTCTCCACTTTTTCTCCACTTTTTCTCCACTTTTTCTCCTCTTATGCTCCACTTTTTCTCCACTTTTTCTTCACTTTTTTCTCCACTTTTTCTCCTCTTATGCTCCACTTTTTCTCCACTTTTTCTCCACTTTTTCTCCACTTTTTCTCCTCTTATGCTCCACTTTTTCTCCACTTTTTCTCCACTTTTTCTCCTCTTTTTCTCCACTTTTTCTCCTCTTATGCTCCACTTTTTCTCCACTTTTTCTTCACTTTTTTCTCCACTTTTTCTCCTCTTATGCTCCACTTTTTCTCCACTTTTTCTCCACTTTTTCTCCTCTTAATCTCCACTTTTTCTCCTCTTATGCTCCACTTTTTCTCCACTTTTTTCTCCACTTTTTCTCCACTTTTTCTCCTCTTATGCTCCACTTTTTCTCCACTTTTTTCTCCACTTTTTTCTCCACTTTTTCTCCTCTTAATCTCCACTTTTTCTCCACTTTTTCTCCACTTTTTCTCCACTTTTTCTCCACTTTTTTCTCCACTTTTTCTCCACTTTTTCTCCTCTTATGTTCCACTTATTCTCCACTTTTTCTCCACTTTTTCTCTACTTTTTCTATGGTCGGTCTACCCATTAGCTCTGCCATGCATAGTGTAGCTCTACACCTACTGCACATGTTACTTTATGATTGACATCTCTTTCGTACCAGAGCTGTCTAAGTCTACTCTGACCCCATATTTGTCATTACTATATTGTCCTTGTACTGTATTATGACATTTGTATCATGTGTTTCATTTCTTGCTGTGTTGCAATTTTTTTGCTGCATCCCAATTGTACCTCTACATTGTTCGAGTTTATGTTATTGTTCTCTCACTCTTATGTGATACTGATTATTGTCATTTTTCATGATTACATGCAGATAAGTCCAATCTGACGAAGGCTCAGGCCGAAACGTCATTTGTAACTTGTTTTGGACAAAAACATATATGCTTATGAAAAAAAAATTTTCTTAATACGGACCAATAAAGAGTGATTTTGCATTACTATCCATTGTGACTTACTGACTTAGTCTGGGAGATATAGAGTGCCGAGGTTACTCACTAATTTTATCTATTATTACCTCTGAGCACCTATATACCAGTGAGCAGAGCTTCCTCTACAGTAGTTCTCCTGATTAGGCATGCCCTTACCTCATGAGCAGGGCATTGCAGCTTTGGTAGCAACCATTACGACATGGACTCTGCTGCTGTGGACCCGGGGAGAGTGAGTGCAGATTCATTGCACCCACACTCCTCACATGAAGGGTCCGCACTCCTAGAAAATGGGGGATACGTTCCCTGAGTGTCTCCCCCCCATATTCTAGACGGTCCAGAGTCGTCGTGGGACCCCTTTATTTTTTTTCTTACAATAAATTGGTGAAAGAGGAAATGTTTTGGGGACTGTTTTTTCAAATAAATTTCTTTTGTCGATTTTTTGTTTTTGTTAGTACTGACAGTTTATGATGTTGGGTATCTAATAGACGCCATGACATCACAAACTGCTGGGCTTGATCTCAGGTGACTTTACAGCTAGTATCAACCCGATTTATTACCCCGTTTGCCACTGCACCAGGGCACGGGATGAGCTGGGGTGAAGCGCCAGGATTGGCGCATCTAGTGGATGCGCCACGTCTGGGGTGCCTGCGGCCTGCTATTTTTAGGCTGTGAAGGCCCAATAACTATGGACCTTCCCACCCTGAGAATACCAGACCACAGCTGTCCGCTTTACCTTGGCTGGTGATCCAATTTGGGGGGTCCCCTACTTTTATTGTGTAATTATTAATATTTATAAAATAATTATAAAAAAGAGCCTGAGGGGACCTCCACATTGGATCCCCAACCACGGTAAAGCTGCCAGCTGTGGTTTTCAGGCTACAGCCGTCTGCTTTACCCTAGCTGGCTATCAAAAATGGGGGGACCCAACGTAATTTTTTTTTTTTAACTATTTTTTAAATAGAAAAAATTAATGGGCTTCCCTGTATTTTGATTGCCAACCAAGGTAACGGCAGGCAGATGGGGGTGGCAACCCATAGCTGTCTGCTTTATCTGCGCTGAGAATCAAAAATACCGCGGAGCGCTACGTCATTTTTTTAAAGATTTATTTTTACAGCACTGTGATGTCCAGCAATCAAAATACAGGGAAGCCCATTTTATTTTTAGTTATTTAAATAAATAATTAAAAAAAATATATGTTAGCTCCCACTGCATTTTTTGTATTGCTAGCTAAGGGTAATCCAAGCAGCTACTGGCTGCTAACCCCCACTGCTTGGTGTTACCTTCACTGGCAATGGAAAATCCAGGGAAGCATTTTTTTTTTTTTTTTTTGCCAAAAAGCTACAAAAAAAGGACGTGAGCTTCGCCATATTTTTGTATGCTAGCCAGGTATAGCAGGCAGGTGCTGGAAGAGTTGGATACAGCGCCAGAAGATGGCGCTTCTATGAAAATGCCATTTTCTGAGGTGGCTGCAGACTGCAATTCGCAGCAGTGGGGCCCAGAAAGCTCAGGCCAACCGGTGGTGCGGATTCCAATCCCCAGCTGCCTAGTTGTACCTGGCTGGACACAAAAATGGGGCAAAGCCTACGTCATTTGTTTTCTAATTATTTCATGAAATTCATGAAATAATAAAAAAAGGGCTTCCCTTTATTTTTGGTTCCCAGCCGGGTACAAATAGGCAACTGGGGGTTGGGGGCAGCCGTACCTGCCTGCTGTACCTGGCTAGCATACAAAAATATGGCGAAGCCACATAATTTTTTCAGGGGGCAAAAAACTTCTGCATACAGTCCTGGATGGAGTATGCTGAGCCTTATAGTTCTGCAGCTGCTGTCTGTCTGTATGGAGAAGAGCAGACAGCAGCTGCAGAACTACAAGGCTCAGCATACTCCATCCAGGACTGTATGCAGAAGTTTTTTGCCCACCAAAAAAATGACGTGGGCTTCGCCATATTTTTGTATGCTAGCCAGGTACAGCTGGCAGCCACGGGCTGCCTCCAACCCCCAGTTGCCTATTTGTACCCGGCTGGGAACCAAAAATATAGGGAAGCCCGTTTTTTTTAATTATTTCACTTATTTCATGAAATAATTAAAAAACAAATGACGTGGGCTTCGCCCTATTTTTGTGTCCAGCCGGGTACAACTAGGCAGCTGGGGATTGGAATCCGCAGCACAGGTTAGCCCGAGGTTTGTGGGCGCCTCTGCTGCGGATTTCAGTCCGCAGCCGTCCCAGAAAATGGCGCTCTCATAGAAGCGCCATCATCTGGCGCTGTATCCAACTCTTCCAACAGCCCTGGAGCCGGGTGGCTTGTTGGGTAATCATGAGTTAATACTGGCTTTGTTTTACTAGCCAGTATTAAGCCAGAGATTCTTAATGTCAGGCACGTTTGACCCGGCCATTAAGAATCTCCAATAAAGGGTTAAAAAAAGACACCACACAGAGAAAAAATACTTTAATAGAAATAAATACACAGACACATTAGAGACTCCATCTTTATTACCCCCTGTCAGCCCTCCACGATCCTGCTCTTCTGTCTTCTTTCTTTCTAGTGTAGTAGTAGTGACGATTGTAGTGAGGAAGGATGAGATTCACCAGCTCATCACTTGGGGCTGGGGAACCTCCATCCTAACTACAATGCTCACTACAATCGGGAAGCAGCGTGCAGCCTTCACTCCGTGAGTGATCACTGCTGGCTGCTAGCGGTAACGCTGACAGACGCGTTACCAT
The DNA here is from genome assembly GCF_048569485.1 of Anomaloglossus baeobatrachus. Lineage (NCBI taxonomy): Eukaryota > Metazoa > Chordata > Amphibia > Anura > Aromobatidae > Anomaloglossus > Anomaloglossus baeobatrachus. The sequence goes on from NC_134358.1 coordinate 207,389,004, forward strand.
AGCAACGGTGCTCTCGGAGCCGCGGTTAGCGGTGACGTCACCGCTAACTGCGTTGCTATGGCAACGGTGATCTCCGTTAATGACCGGCTGTGTCAGCCGGTCCCTAACGGAACGGGGAGTCGACCGTGTGCTAGAGCATGTCGCCGGTACACGGCGATACACATATGTGCACCGTGTACCGGAGAGATGCACTCGCAGGTCCTACATGACGTGTCATAGTCATGTGACCAGTCTGTAGCCAATGAGATAATAGCCACGTGACTGGTCACATGGCTATTTTGACGTCACGATAGGTCCTGCTTCTCTGCTGGCAGTGCAGGTCACCGGGAGGATTCAGCGATCATCGGATGGAATAGCGGCAGGAGACAGAGTGCAGAAGGGATCGCGAGGACCGGTAAGTGTTATGGCAATGTTTATTAACTGTTTGTGTACATTTATAATGCATTTTTATGTGTTTGTGATTGCCTCCCATTATAGCCTATTGGTTCTAGTTCGGTTCGTCGAACGTTCGACGAGCCGAACTCGAGCCAGACCCCCCGTTCGGCGAACCGCCTCGAGCCGAACCGCGACCGGTTCGCTCATCTCTACCTAAGACTGACATCCTCAACAATTCGAACCTCCCACTCCCGCCTTCAAGATTTCACACTGTTATTATGGCAGCTCAGGGACTTTGTCAATGTGACAAGGCAGCTGGAAGCCATTCTAGCTAAAATTCTACTCTAAAATGGCATCCCTTCCCTTATGAGTTTTGAAAATTTAAGCCAAAAGCAAAATTATTGGGGAAAAGAAAATTTTTTCAGGTTTTACATGCCAATGTTATAATATTCAGTGATATATCTATAGATAAAAATGCTCACTAAACTGCAAGATGATTTACTTGATGATATTACACCTAAAATAGGTTCACTTTTTGGAAATCGCTGCTGTTTTGACACCTCAGTAGCTTTGGAAATTCAACATAGTGTCTACAAACTATCCAATCAAAATTTAACTTCAAATAGCACATTTCTCCTTCTAAGCCATTACATTTACCCTACAAGAAGTGTCTGAGCACATATAAAGTATAGGAGAAAATTTTGATACATTCAGTGATTCATTTTCTCCAAATATCCATTTTGAAAATTAAAAGATTGAGGTTAAAGCAATATTTTAATGGAAAAAAAAAAACAATTTTTCATTTTCACAGCCAACTGTGATTAAATTCTGTAAACCACCTGTGAGTTTAAGATTTTCAGCACACTGCTAGATGAATTTCTTTAGGGGTGTAGTTTCTATAATGAAGTCACTTGTGGGGGATTTCTTTTTTTTTAGCACCTCAAAGGTTCTGCAAGTGCAACATTGTGTCCACATTGTATTCCAGACAAATTTGCACTACATGAGTCAAATGGTGCTCTTTCTCTTTTGAGCACTAACATTAGGCCAAACAATAGTTTCTGACCACATATGGCATATCATCATGTTTATGAATAATTTTGAAACAAACTGAGGGTTCTGGGTTTTTTTCTATTACCATTTTGTTTAAATATAAAATTTGTTGCTAAATCAACATTTTACGTAAAATAATGTAACTTTCTTATTTTTTATATTTTTCTATATTATATTTATGTATTTTATTCTATTGTAGGCACAGGTCAATGCGTTTCGAGGGACACAGCCCTCTTCATCAGCGCAGCAATCCAAAAGAACATAAATATACTGTATATATTTATGTTCTTTTGGCTTGCTGTCCTGATGAAGAGGGCTCTGTCTCTCGAAACGTGTTGACCTGTGCCTACAATAGAATAAAAGACATAACTTCAATATAATCAAGCAGTGTGGTGTGAGTGCGGAGAAAATCCCTTTCTCCTATACACCTCGATGCATTAAACTCGGGGAGTTGCAGCTGACCACCTCAAATTGAGCTAAAATGTGGGTTTTAACTGACACAACCGCTATAGCTGAGTGTTCCTGACATCTATACTTAAGTGTTTTACTGGTTAAGACCCTATTGTGCTTTTTTTTTCTGCAGTGTTTTTCATTACACTAATTTAAAGACAAGAACAAGATAGAATACGTGTGGAATGTGAGCCTGACACCTGTGGAGGACTGGCAATCAGATCTTTCAGATTGGGCCTATATAACTGAGTAGTTTTCTCCTGTTACTTACCGGTGCTCAATGGATCTCCTTTGTGCTAAGGACATTCTGAAACCAGCCCTTTTCTCTACCAGAACTACTCTCAGATAAGTTGGTCTTTGTACCTCTGTTTATTGTTTCCACTTTCTTGGTGTTTTTTCTGTTTTGATACTAATGCTTGATTCCTACTTTGCCTGTGTGGAATTCTTGGTGGAATTGAATCATTCCCTGCTGGGAGTGTCTTTATACTTAGCACCATAATTCTGCTATGTATGGTGTTTTTTCATGCTTGGTATTAAATTCAGTCTCTCATCTATATTAGTGTTTTTGGATCCCAGTAACATCAGAGTACTGATATAGGGGGGGGGGAACCTGTGTGGGTTCAGGGTCTTTCCATATCAGGCGTGCTGAGATTTATTTGGGTTTTTACGGCTGCAGACAGTGCTCTTTCCTATCCTTTCCTATAAAGATAGTTTGGGCCTCATCTTTGCTGAATCTGTTTTCTGGTTTTGTATTGTGTTTTCCTATATCCCCGTAGTCTTTACATGTGGGGGGCTATCTATTTACGCTATTGATTTCGTGCCTGGTTGTAAATTTCCTAAGGGACGGCTTTTCAATTTATCTGTACTTGAACATGTTGCTATGCGGACTTATATTAAGGAGTCTTTGCAAAAGGGTCACATCAGAGCGTCATCTTCACCTTTGGGCACTGTTTTTTTCTTTGTGGCCAAGAAGGATGGTTCATTGCGACCCTGTATTGACTATCATCTCCTTAATAAAATCACGGTTAAATATCAGTATCCATTGCCTCTGATTTCCGACCTGTTTTCTAGAGTGAAAGGTGCTAGTTGGTTTACTAAGCTCGATCTTAGGGGAGCGTATAATCTCATTCGCATTAAGCAGGATGATGAATAGAAGATGGCGTTTAATACTCCTAGGGGTAATTTGAGTACCTAGTGATGCCTTTTGGGTTCACTAATGCCCCTTCCGTCTTTCAGTCTTTCATGAATGACATTTTCCGGGACTTTGTTCACAAGTTTGTCTATTTGGATGACATTTTGATTTTTTCTGACAACTGGGATTCTCATGTTGAACAGGTTCGGACAGTGTTTCAGGTTCTCAGGTACAATGCGTTTTATGTCAAGGCGTCGAAATGTCTGTTTGGAGTACAAAAGATCTCTTTTTTGGGGTTTATTTTGTCCCCATCTTCTATTGAGATGGATCCGGTCAAGGTCCAGGCCATTCATGATTGGGTTCAGCCTACTTCTTTGAAAGGCCTTCAGAAGTTTTTGGGTTTTGCTCATTTCTATCGTAAATTCATAAGCAATTTTTCCAGTATTGTTAAGCTATTGACTGATTTGACCAAGAAGGGAGCTGATGTTGTGAATTGGTCTCCAGAGGCAGTCTTGGCTTTTCTGAAACTTAAAAGGCAGTTTACTTCTGCTCCAGTCTTGTGGCAGACTGATGTGTCTATTCCTTTTCAGGTGGAGAGCGATGCCTCGGAGATTGGAGCTGGGGCTGTCTTGTCTCAAAGAAACCCTGTGACTTCTAAACTTTGACCTTGTGCCTTTTTTTCCCGGAAACTTTCACCACCGTAGCGAAATTATAATGTGGGGAGTCGGGAATTGTTGGCTATGAAGTCGGCCTTTGAAGAATGGTGACATTGGCTGGAGGGGGCGAGACATCAAATTATTGTACTCACTGATCATAAGAATTTGATCTATCTTGAATCTGCCAGGAGGTTGAATCCTAGGCAGGCTAGATGGGCTTTGTTCTCACGCGCTTTAATTTTGTAGTCTCTTATAATCCGGGTACTAAGAATATTAAGGCGGATGCCCTTTCTAAGAGTTTCTTTGCTGATTCTCTGGATGTGACTGAGCCTGCTACCATCCTGCATGAGGGAGTGATTCTCTTCGCGATTTCACCCGATTTTAGACTTGCTCTTGAGGAATTTCAGGAGAACAAACCTGAATGATGTCCTGGGGGGGAAATTGTATGTTCCTGAGCAATGGAGGAGTAGAGTGATGTCTGAAGTTCATTGTTCTGTATTGGCTGGTCATCCTGGGATTTTTGGCACCAGGGATTTGGTGAGTAGGTCCTTTTGGTGGCCTTCTCTGTCTTGTGATGTGAGAAGTTTTGTGCAGTTCTTTGTTATCTGTTCTAGATCTAAGTCTTCTTGTTCTCATTCTAGTGGACTATTATTGCCATTGCCAGTGCCTAAGAGGCCATGGACTCACATCTCAATGGATTCTATTTCTGATCTCCCCATTTCTCAAGGGATGATGATTATTTGGGTAATCTGTGATAGATTTTCCAAAATGATTCATTTGGTGCCACTACCTAAGTTTCCATCAGCTTCGGAGTTGGTATCTTTATTTTTCGTCAGGTGGTTTGTTTGCATGGTATTCCTGAGAACGTTGTGTCTGATAGGGGAGCCCAGTTTGTGCCTAGATTTTGGAGAGCTTTTTGTTCTAGGCTGGGAGTTGAGTTCTCCTTCTTCTCTGAGTTTCATCCTCAGACCAATGGACAGACTGAGAGGACAAATCAGACTTTGGAAACTTATGTGAGATGTTTTGTGTTGGCTGATTAGGACGACTGGGTTTCTTTTTTGTCTTTGGCTGAGTTTGCTCTTAATAATATAGCTAGATTGGCTACTTTGATGTCTCCTTTTATTTGCAATTTCAGGTTTCATCCTCGGTTTACTTCGGGGCAGATGGAGGCTTTCGCCTGCCCGGGTGTTGATTCTGCAATAGAGAAAATGCAGCATATTTGGGATCAAGTGGTGTATAAATTGTCCCACACCCAGGAAAATGCCCAACGGTTTGCCAACCGAAGAAAGACTGTAGGTCGATGGTTTAAGGTAGGGGACTTGGTCTGGTTGTCTCCCAGACATGTTCCTGAAAGTTCCATGAAAGTTTCTTCTCCGAAATTTAAGCCAAGGTTTATTGGACCTTACAAAATTTCGAAGATAATTAATCCTGTTTCTTTCCGTTTGGCTCTTCCAGAGACTGTCAAGATTCACAGTGCCTTTCATAAGTCTATGTTGAAAAAGATATGTTGAACAGGTAGTGCCCATAGCTGAGCCTCCTGATGCTGTGTTGGTCGAAGGGGATCTGGAATATGTAGAGGAAAAATGTTGGATTCCCGTATTACCAGACAGAAGCTCTAGTATCTGGTCAAGTGGAAAGGTTATGGTCAGGAGGATAATTCTTGGGTGGTTGCCTCCAACATACCTGCTGATCGCTTGATCCGTGCTTTTCATCGAGCCCATCCTGACAAACCCGGGGGGTCTAGAGAGGGTTTGGTGACCCCTCCTCAAGGGGGGGTACTGTTGTGAATACATTTTCCAGTTTGGGGCTCCCTCTTGTGGTCACTACTGGAGTGCAGTTGACTTGTGGAATGAAAGCCAGACACCTGTGGAGGACTGGCAATCAGGTCTTTCAGATTAGGCCTATATAACTAAGTAGTTTTCTCCTATTCCTTGCCGGTGCTCAATGGATCTCCTGTGTGCTAAGGATATGCTGAAACCAGCCCTTTTCTCTACCAGAACTCCTCTCAGATAAGTTGGTCTTTGTACCTTTGTTTATTGTTTCCGCTTTCTTGGTGTTTTTTTATGTTTTGATACTAATTAGTGATGAGCGAGTACTAAAAAGCTCGGGTGCTCGAAGCTCGGGCCGAGCCTCCCAATATACTCGTGTACTCGGCCCGAGCAACGAGCCCAATGTTATCCTATGGGAGACCCGAGTATTTTTGTGAAATGACCCCCCGGCAGCATGGAGAAACCCTAAAAATGTCACAAAAGTCTCAGAAGAGTGCTCAAATGACATGGCAACAGCATGGGGAAGACCCCTTGAAGCATTTATCACTGAAAAGTCACAGCTGTGAACAATTTTGTCCGCGTTTTACGCCATTTTTACGGACTCACCAGAAAACCTTCCAAAATGACCCCAAAATGATTTTACATGGCGGAAATGTTAAGGGCACATACCCAATAGTGAGATAGAGCTGGTGTATGTTACTTTTTGAGATTAATACATGAAAGATTTTACGTGAAAACATTGTGTGGCACTCCGATGTCCCTGAGAAGAGACGTACATGAAGGCCTCTTGAGTCTAATGTGCCCATTTTGAGGAAGTGAGTCTTTGTAGTATTTTCCTTTGCCAGGGCAGTCCAAAATTGTGAGGTTCACCAATGCCCCTGCATACAGACGTGCATGATGGCCTGTAAACCTGAAGTGCCCATTGGAAGGAAGTGGGTCTATTGTAGTATAGCCCTTAGGCAGGGCAGCCAAAAATTGGGAGGCTCCACATTGTCCCTGGATAGAGACGTGCATGATGGCCTGTAAACCTGAAGTGCCCATTGGAAGGAAGTGGGTCTATTGTAGTATAGCCCTTAGGCAGGGCAGCCAAAAATTGGGAGGCTCCACGTTGTCCCTGGATAGAGACGTGCATGATGGCCTGTAAACCTGAAGTGCCCATTGTAAGGAAGTGGGTCTATTGTAGTATAGCCCTTAGGCAGGGCAGCCAAAAATTGGGAGGCTCCACGTTGTCCCTGGATAGAGACGTGCATGATGGCCTGTAAACCTGAAGTGCCCATTGGAAGGAAGTGGGTCTATTGTAGTATAGCCCTTAGGCAGGGCAGCCAAAAATTGGGAGGCTCCACGTTGTCCCTGGATAGAGACGTGCATGAGGGCCTGTAAACCTGAAGTGCCCATTGGAAGGAAGTGGGTCTATTGTAGTATAGCCCTTAGGCAGGGCAGCCAAAAATTGGGAGGCTCCACGTTGTCCCTGGATAGAGACCTGTTAGGTTCTTAGTGCCTCCGTGCTTGCATTTAAAAACCGCACGTGTGTGCCTGTTGGTGGCAGCTTTCCGCTGCATTTGTGTGAGTTTTGCAAAAACTTGGATATAACGCACAAGTCTAGTGAATACACATCAGCACAGCATTCCAAAATGCGCAAGGGCGTTGTCAACGAACAAGGAAGTGGACGTGATGGTGGTGCAGGCAGAGACCGAGGTTGTGTGCAAGCTCTAATTTCGCCACAACAAAGGGCCACATCTAGTCGCTCGCACGTCCTGTCCCAAATTCTTGGGGACCGCAGCAGTACACCGCTCTTGAACCAAGACCAGTGTCAACAGGTTGTTAGTTGGATAGCGGATAATGCTTCCAGTCAGATTGGCACCACCACAAACACTCTGTCTTCCACACGGTCAAGTGTCAGTAGCCGTGATACTGCACCGCACATTTCAGAACCTGATCCTCCTTCCTACCACCAGGCCGAGTACACGTCCACGGACATTACTGATCCCACACTTGGACACTCGGAAGAGCTGTTCGTTCACGTTTCCATTCACAAATTCTGGCCTCTCGCCAGCTCCTGTTGAAGTGGGCCATGACGAGATTGTATGTACAGATGCCCAAATATTTGAGCAGCCACGTTCTCACGAAGTTGGCAACGTGTCTCAACAAGGGGTGGACGATGATGAGACACAATTGTCAGGAAGTCAGGAGGAGGAGCAGGGTGCGGAAGAGGAAGACGACGTGGTGGATGATCCAGTAACTGACCCAACCTGGCAGGAGGATATGCAGAGCGAGGACAGCAGTGCACAGGGGGAGGGAGGCGTAGCATCCCAACAGGCAGTAAGAAGCAGAGTGGTGGCCCCAGGCAGACGTCAGGCAACTGTTCCCCGGAACAACACGACACAAGGTGCCTGTACAAATGTTAGGTCTTCCCGAGTCTGGCTGTAATACTATTGTATGTATTGAGGATTTCGATTGCGTTAGGGCAATGACAACCAGAGACGAGTTCTTGGTGCAAGACGTTTATAATATGCAACCAGCAAATATGTACATAAACGGAACAAAAACACAGTAGAACATAAATACAGGAAATACCTTCCAGGGACGGAGCGAAAGGGAATTCCCGGGACCGCGCACCGGACTCCCCCAGGGAGACCACCAAGAGCGAACCCCTATACAGGGACTGTCTGGCAATCACCCCAGAAGCCCTAAATGCGCAGCAGCCGGGACACAAAAGGGCAATAGGTAAGTCCAAAAATGTCCGTACGTGATGTGAGTCCAGAGTGGTATTAAACGGAAGGAACCGGGCAGAAGTGCCGACCAAAGACGGCAAACGGAGTCCGGGCACAGCTAGATGATACCAGATGAAGTCCAGAGTCGGTGTCGGTTGTTTTCCAAGAGGATCCGAATAACAATCAGGAACCAAAAGCAGCAGGGCAGGAGCACACAGGACGCAGTATACTCAGGCACTGGACTAAGCTTTAGGGGCGGCTTTTAAACAGATGGACAGGAAGTAGGGCAACAGAACAGAAAACTCCATGTTAACAAAGGGCAAGCTCTTTCAAAAGAAAACTGGAAAACCCGGAACTCTGACACTGGCAGTTTTTTAAGTTGGCTCCAGATGATTCTAAAAAGGCCATTTGCAACACCTGCCATGCCAGCATCAGCAGGGGTACCAAAACTAGCAGCCTGACCACCACCAGCATGATCAGGCACATGTCAGCCAAGCACCCGACTTTGTGGGAAGTACAACAGAGTCGAGGAGCAGTGCTTGCTGATGTCACTGCTACGTCTTCGCTGGTTGTGCATGCGAGCCAATCCCCTGTCCATGCTGCCTGCGAACAAGCCTCCTCCACTCCTGCACCTGCAGTTGCCTACGCAGAAAGAACACCATCATCAAGCACGTCCTTGTCCCAGCGCAGCGTTCAGTTATCCATTCAGCAAACCTTTGAACGCAGGCGCAAATACACTGCAAACACCCCACATGCCACAGTTCTAAATGCTAACATTTCGCGACTGCTTGCGCTGGAAATGTTGCCTTTTAGGCTGGTTGAGACAGAAGCATTCCGCGACATGATGGTGGCAGCTGTCCCACGTTACTCGGTCCACAGCCGCCACTATTTCTCCCGGTGTGCCATCCCCGCATTGCATAACCACGTGTCACAAAACATCACACGTGCCCTCAACAACGCTGTTTCAGCCAAAGTCCACCTAACCACAGACACGTGGACAAGTGCATGTGGGCAAGGCCGCTACATCTCGTTGACGTCACACTGGGTTAATATTGTGCAAGCTGGGACCCAGTCTGAGCGAGGGACGGAACACGTCCTTCACACACCAAGTTTTGCAGGCCCTACCTCAGTCAGGGTTTCACACACACTCTACATCTCCGGAATGTCATGCTCCTCAGCCTCCTCCTCCTCCTGCGCATCCTGATCCACTTTACCCTCCACACCAGTCCCAAGCTGGAAGTGTCGCGGGCGGAGGAGGGGACGGTGCGCTCTCCCACTGCTCGGGTCCGGCTGACGCTGCTCTACGGCTGCTGCTGCTCGTTGGCTCGAGCGATGGCCGGATCCCGGGGACTCGAGCGGCGCTACTCGCCCGTGAGTGAAAAGGGGTGGTTTGGGTTTTGGGGATATTGTCCGTGACGCCACCCACGGTTGTGGTGATTGTGTGTGGACACCACCGCTGCTCTGGACGGGGATCCCGGGAGCCTGTGACAGGGAGCAGCTTTGTTGTTATTTCTCCCCTCCGTGGGTAGGGGGGTTGGTTGTCCCGGGGCCTGGTGATGGGGTAGAGATGGATGACAGGCGGGTTGCGGGGCCTGATGAGGTGCAGGGTCGCAGGGGCAGCGCTGTGCCGCACGGCACGGAGGTACTCACTCAGCCCAATGATGATGACACAGTTCACGGTAAAACAAGTGGCTGGATGGACGGGTCACTCGGACGGCTACGGTTGTTCCTCCCTGCAGGTTAGTGATGACTGTCTCTCCCTGCACCTAAGTTAAGTGTTGGTAGTGATGGTTTCCCAACGGTAACCCGCTCCCCGACCTGGATATGGGTTGGAGGAGCCCCTTTTGCCCACAGGCGCTGGCCCTGGGAGACGGTTGCCCTTAGCGGTGGCGGTGTCTCCCCTTCACGGTTGTACGGTTGCCTTCTATCTGGACTTGGCTGTTTGGAAACCCTGAGGTTCCCTTCACTAACGGATTTGGCAAATTCACGGCGACACCAAGCCTTGCCGGGATCCGAAAGTCCTCTGCCAATGGTGCTGGCTTCTCTTTGTATACCGGTCCGGTACGGCCGGGTCACCACCCGTCCACGGTCCTTACGGCAGACTCCAATCGGCCTCCACTGCAGACGGTCACCACATCCTGCCAACCTTGCTGTCCTGTCCGGGCCACACACCCGGACCAACTTCAGGCTCTTTGCTGTCACTTTTCTCCTCTCTACTACTTTCCTCCTTCCACTTCCTTAGCTTAACTCTCACTGCCTGTGTTTTCCCTCCTCCTCGGTGGGTGGGGACCAACCGCCTGGCTCCACACCCTGGTGTGGACAACAGCCCCTGGGGAAGGCAACAAGGATTTTGTGTTTTGACTATGATATGCCTGCAGGGAGTGTGGGGTGTTTAAGTGTTGTGCTCTGTGGCCACTGGCTTGTCCAGGGCAACACAGAAGCACTGCAGCACTGCCTCGGCGAAGTGGCAACAGGCAGTGCTGAAGCTAATCTGCATAGGTGACAAACCCCACAATGCAGAAGAGGTGTGGACAGCTCTGAAACAGCAGGCAGATCACTGGCTCACAACTCTGAACCTAAAGCCAGGAAAGGTCGTGTGTGACAATGGCCGGAACCTGGTGGCGGCTTTGAGGCGAGGCCAGCTGACACATGTTCCATGCGTGGCCCATGTGCTCAACCTCGTGGTTCAGCGGTTTCTAAAGTCATACTCAGAGCTGTCTGATCTGCTGGTAAAAGTTCGCCGCCTGTCTGCACATTTTCGAAAGTCACCTACTGCTTCAGCCGGCCTTGCCGGCTTAAGACGCCGTTTGCATCTTCCGGCACACAGACTGGTGTGTGATGTCCCCACGAGTTGGAATTCAACTCTGCACAAGTTGGTGAGGATATGTGAGCAGAAGAGGGCAGTTGTTGAGTACCTGCATCACCTAAGCCGTCGGGAAATGGGTCAAACTCCACACATAACACCTGAGGAGTGGAGATGGATGTCCGACCTATGCACCATCCGCCAAAACTTTGAGGACTCCACCAAGATGGTGAGCGGCGATGACGACATTATTAGCATCACCATACCGCTTCTCTGCCTTCTAAAATGGTCTCTGCTCAAAAAACAACCATGATGCATTGCAGGCGGAGCGCGATGAGTTTGAGCAAGAAACAGTAGTGGGTGTGGGTGATGATAACACACAGCCCAGCCTCGTCTCATCACAACGTGCAGTGGAGGACTATGACGAGGAGGAGGATGAAGACATGGAGCAACTCTCTGGCCAAATTGAGGATATGACATGCAGTCATATCCTCGGTTCAGCGTGGCTGGCCAGAGGACAGGGTAGATGATGAGGAGGAGGAGGAGGAGGACAGCATGTTCAGTCATCGTGTTGGTCAGGATACTGAAGTGATGGCTGTTAAGAGTCTGGCACACATGGCTGACTTTATGGTAAGCTGCCTGTCTCGTGACCCTCGCGTTAAGAACATCTTGGCCGACAATCATTACTGGTTGGTAACACTGTTAGACCCACGCTAAAAGGAGAACTTTATGTCTCTTATTCCCGAGGCGGAGAGGTCAGGCAAAATGCAGCAGTTCCAGAAGGCCATAGTCACGGAAGTAGGCAAAGCATTCCCCTCACAAAACGCTAGCGGCATAGGTCAGGAATCACTGGACAACCAAGGCGTACAGCCGAGAGGGGCACAAGTCCAATCCGCCAGAGGTAGGGGAACAGTCTTTAAGATGTGGGACAGTTTTCTCAGCCCCTCACATACCACAGCCCCTGAGGTGAGGGGTAGTGCCACAAGAAATCCTAAGTTTGGCCAGATGCTCAAGGAGTACCTTGCAGATCAAACAACTGTACTCCGACATTCCTCTGTGCCTTACAATTAATGTGTATCCAAGCTGGACACGTGGCATGAATTGGCTCTCTACGCCTTGGAAGTCCTGGCCTGCCCTGCCGCTAGCGTTTTGTCAGAGCGTGTTTTTAGTGCCGCAGGTGGAATCATTACAGATAAACGCACCCGCCTGTCAACGCTAGCGGCATAGGTCAGGAATCACTGGACAACCAAGGCGTACAGCCGAGAGGGGCACAAGTCCAATCCGCCAGAGGTAGGGGAACAGTCTTTAAGATGTGGGACAGTTTTCTCAGCCCCTCACATACCACAGCCCCTGAGGTGAGGGGTAGTGCCACAAGAAATCCTAAGTTTGGCCAGATGCTCAAGGAGTACCTTGCAGATCAAACAACTGTACTCCGACATTCCTCTGTGCCTTACAATTAATGTGTATCCAAGCTGGACACGTGGCATGAATTGGCTCTCTACGCCTTGGAAGTCCTGGCCTGCCCTGCCGCTAGCGTTTTGTCAGAGCGTGTTTTTAGTGCCGCAGGTGGAATCATTACAGATAAACGCACCCGCCTGTCAACTGTAAATGCTGACAGGCTGACTCTGATCAAGATGAACAAGGGTTGGATTTGGCCAGACTTCACCACACACACCAACAGCAAATTACAGCGGAATTTAAAGTTTGTAACGGGAATTTGCCATGTACCTCCACTCACCCATGGTAACACACTTCTGGACTTTGGCTAATCGCTGGACTGCTCCTCCTTCTCCTCATGCGCCATCATGGTGACCGTTACAATAGTTAAGCCGTTGTTTCAGGTATACCCCCAGTGGTAAATTTTTTCGCCCATTCTTTCTGAATGGGCATTACAACGACAGGAGACCCGCTCCTTTGCAATGGGAACAATGTTTTGAGGCCCTCATGCACATCTCTATCCAGGGACAATGTGGAGCCTCCCAATTTTTGGCTGCCCTGCCTAAGGGCTATACTACAATAGACCCACTTCCTTACAATGGGCACTTCATGTTTACAGGCCATCATGCACGTCTCTATCCAGGGACAATATGGAGCCTGACGCTGCCACCGACTGCCACACACATGCTGTTTTTAAATGCAAGCACGGACGCAATAAGAACCTAACTGGTTTTTAGGAGCGACAATTACTGAGAAGTCTGACACTATCAGACACTGCTGACTGACGTGTATTATACACTAGACTTGTGCGTTATATAATAGTTTGTGCAAAACGCGCACCTGTACGCTGCCACCGACAGACACACACGTGCTGTTTTTAAATGCAAGCACGGACGCAATAAGAACCTAACTGGTTTTTAGGAGCGACAATTACTGAGAAGTCTGACACTATAAGACACTGCTGACTGACGTGTATTATACACTAGACTTGTGCGTTATATAATTGTTTGTGCAAAACGCGCACCTGTACGCTGCCACCGACAGACACACACGTGCTGTTTTTAAATGCAAGCACGGACGCAATAAGAACCTAACTGGTTTTTAGGAGCGACAATTACTGAGAAGTCTGACACTATCAGACACTGCTGACTGACGTGTATTATACACTAGACTTGTGCGTTATATAATTGTTTGTGCAAAACGCGCACCTGTACGCTGCCACCGACAGACACACACGTGCTGTTTTTAAATGCAAGCACGGACGCAATAAGAACCTAACTGGTTTTTAGGAGCGACAATTACTGAGAAGTCTGACACTATCAGACACTGCTGACTGACGTGTATTATACACTAGACTTGTGCGTTATATAATTGTTTGTGCAAAACGCGCACCTGTACGCTGCCACCGACAGACACACACGTGCTGTTTTTAAATGCAAGCACGGACGCAATAAGAACCTAACTGGTTTTTAGGAGCGACAATTACTGAGAAGTCTGACACTATCAGACACTGCTGACTGACGTGTATTATACACTAGACTTGTGCGTTATATAATTGTTTGTGCAAAACGCGCACCTGTACGCTGCCACCGACAGACACACACGTGCTGTTTTTAAATGCAAGCACGGACGCAATAAGAACCTAACTGGTTTTTAGGAGCGACAATTACTGAGAAGTCTGACACTATCAGACACTGCTGACTGACGTGTATTATACACTAGACTTGTGCGTTATATAATTGTTTGTGCAAAACGCGCACCTGTACGCTGCCACCGACAGACACACACAAGCTGTTTTTAAATGCAAGCACGGACGCAATAAGAACCTAACTGGTTTTTAGGAGCGACAATTACTGAGAAGTCTGACACTATCTGGACTGTTTTACACTGTGTACACCAGCCCCAGATATGATGAAGGCTGGTATACGGTCACCACTAGGAATGGCTATATACCCTGCCTGCCTGCCTGTATACTGCTACAATAGTCCTGACAAGGACTCTTCTGGTCACTAGCCTGTATTCCGACCTGGCTATACCCTGCCTGTATATAGCAACAATAGTCCTGAGAAGGACTCTGCTACTGTACTCCGACCTGGCTATACCCTGCCTGCCTGTATACAACTAGAATAGTCCTGAGAAGGACTTTTGGTCACACTGTTTGCAGCCCTGCAACTGAAAAAGCTATAAAGGGCAGCAAAGCTTTCCCTGAATCAGCGACACTCTCCCTGCACTGACTGTCTGGATAGCTGTGAGCAGAGCACAGCGCGCCGGCCGGTATAAAGGCTCGGTCACGCTGTGCAGGCCGGCCAATCACTGCAATTCCACAACTAACAGGGCTGTGGCATTGCAGTGGTCTGCCAGCCAATCCCTGCATGAGGGCTGGCTCTCAAAAGAGAGCCAACATGCAGAAATGAAGACCACGAGTACAGCACGAGTATCGCGAGATTACTCGGTCCCCGCCGAGCAGCCCGAGTACAGCGATACTCGTGCGAGTACCGAGTAGTTACAAGCATGCTCGCTCATCACTAATATTAATGCTTGAATCCTGATTTTGTCTGTGTGGCGTTCTTGGTGGAGTTGGATCATTCCCTGCTGGGAGTGTCTGTATACTTAGCTTCATGATTCTGCTATGTATGGTCTTTTGTCATGCTTGGTATTCAATTGAGTCCCTCATCTATATTAGTGTTTTTGGATCCCAGTAACATCAGAGTACAGGAGAGCCTGTGTGGGTTCAGGGTCTTTCCATATCAGGCATGCTGAGATTGATTAGGGTTTTACGGCTGCAGACAGTGCTGTTTCCTGTCCTCTCCTATAAAGATAGTTTGGGCCTCATCTTTGCTGAATCTGTTTTCTGGCTTTGTATTGTGTTTTCTTATATCACCGTAGTCTTTACATGTGGGGGGCTTTGTATATCTTTGGGGATTGCTCCGTGGCAGGTTAGCTTATCTTATATTTCTATCTGTAAGAATATTTAGTTTTCCGGCTGTGTCAAGATGACTAGGTCATCGTCGGCTCGTCCCACGGCTACTTCTAGTTGTGGGTCAGGATTAGGTCTGCAGTCCGTTAATGTTCACTCTGCTTACTTTTTGGGTTTCCGCATTTTTGATCCTCCTCAATCACTGAATCATAACAGCTACCCGTTAAATTTCTTTAGGAATAGAGGAGCTATTGGATAGCTCTATCCTTTCACTTTCTTCATGGAAAGCACTATCGGATAGGTCTACTCGTTCACTTTCTTCATGGATAGCGCTATCGGATAGCTCTACCCAAACAGTATTAACAACAGAGCTGTTCCCTGATTGAGACTGTGTGAGGCAAAACTGAGGCAATGTGAGGCAACACTGAGGCAACTTTGAGGGAGCACTCAGGCAACATTGAGGCAATACTGAGGAAACATTGAGGCAACACTGAGGTAACAGTTCTGAGGCAACACAATGTCGGGCTAGCGCTATCTGATAGCGCTAGTTCAAATGAAAGAGCACGGGTAGCGCTATCTGCATAGCGCCACCGATAATGAAAGAGAACATGTAGAGGTATTCAATAGCGCTACTCCTAAAGAACGGATAGCGCTATCAGGATAGCGCTATCAAAAAAAGAAGCACTAATAACAGTATTCCCTCTCTTTTTCATATACAAGGTGAGAGTGGCAGGACACGTACACCAGGTATTTATGTTTGCTGTTAGACTGCACATACCTTTCTGGTGGTGGTTACACTCCATTATTAGGTCAGCCTGATGCGTGGTTACACCTCATTGCATGGTTCATAATTCTACCTCGCGCCCAAAGGGCGCGCAATCACTCGTCTGTTTTAAGAGCATAAAAATTCAAAAATGTTCTACATTTTTGCCAAATTTTCAATATAATCAGAAATAAATGTACATTTTCTTGACCAAGCTTAATACTAACAAGGTACAATGCATCATGAAAAAAATAATTTCAGAATCACTGTAAATGTAGAAGCATTCCAGAATTATTACCACATACATTGACATTTAAGATTTGAAAGTTTTGGTCTGGTCGAGATTGGGTAATCTGGGAAAGGGTTAAAAATGATTGAAGTACACAAAATAATGTAGCCAACATGTGTGTTAAACTAAAGAAAAGGAGGCCAACCTCTTTCATGTTTTTTTTCGTGCAAGCACTCAAATCTCTATAGTCACGCTAAAACAAAAAAAAACAACTTCTTACAATAGTCATTTTTTTGTAGTATCTAAGTAGATGTAATTTCTAGCTATTTGCTGTTTTGGATTTAATCACTTTATGTTAAAATATTAAAGGTATATAATTTTCATTCCCATGATGTCATTTAAAAGTAATTTGATTTAAAAAAAAAAAACTGTATAAGTGGATTGTACTTATTTTACAATGGTAGACATCCTATTATGCAAGCTTTTCAAGGACAGTCCAATATAACTAGAGATTGCTTGAAGCCATATATAACATACAGCATTCAAATCTGAACAAAAAGCTTTTCTTCATGGACTCTGCACACACATCTTTAGACCTACTTTTTATGGAAATGTGGTTAAAAATAGTATTCTTGGCATATGCACTAAATGAAAACCAAAAATCTTAAGCTGAATTTGTCTAAATTTAGAATGTGCCACTATTATAACAACACTAAACATTCTGTGAATAGTCAAAGAAAAAGGCTCTTGTGCAAGTAAGTTCCCATGTCCTTTCACTACTTTTGGTTCAAGTGAGTTCAGTAGTCCTGTTCTCGAATACCTATTTAGATGTGAGGACAAAAACAACCCTTGGCAGTTTAAGAAGTTCAAGTAGTTCACTGTTTACAAATTGTCACTATTTTTAGCAAAGGAAACAATAGCCTACATACAACCCAAAATAAATAACTCTGTGAGTAAAATGTCCCAGATTTAGGGTGAACTTCAGGATGGAAGACTGAAAAGCTGAATGATTCCCGCCTTAATTACCGGTCTCTACAGATAATGAACAAATCTTATCCTCCTCCACAGTAGATAATGATTTCAATGGTGAGAATAATATTGCAATAAAAGACATAAACATTCTAAAATGGAATTTTACCTAAATGGTTTGTGTTTCTATCTAAATGTAACTATTCCTTCAAAAATTAGAAGTATTTTCTATTTTTAGTTCTGTTAAACAAAAATGGAACAATTATCTCTTCCTTAGCTATGTCTGTTTCTTGGAAAGTTGTATGTTAACCATTATGTTCTTCTTTACACCTCATCCCGGAATTTTCAGTAGAATTTCCAAATTAGTGAATGGCAAATACAAAATAATTTTAAAGGGAAGAATGCATTGTAATGTCAATTGCCACTCGAGTTCCTGGGAAAGTTGGATGGTTATTTATTTGGAACTTGGAAGTATATTAAAATTTAATTTCAACATTAAACCATATTACAATTTAAATTTTAATTTGTTTTAATTTTTCCCATAATTATTCCAAATTATGTCATGAGTGACTATTTAGCACAATAATAAACCATATAATTCATCTAGAATAGCTCTATATTTTTACATTGAAAGAAAAGTTAGAGATAATTTTGTACCAAGCAAGTTTCCAGCTATGAAGTCCTTTGTTACCTAGGCAAGAAGTGTACTTGAACTTAAGTCTTTTGAACTGGTTTATCCTCTCAATTAGAAAACAGCAAGTTGATTCTGACTATCCTGATATAAGCACTGACTAAATTCAAACCCAAATCATGTCCTTCCCCTTAAACTCTTAACCAATCATATTTAAGACTACTGTATCTTTTTGTAGAACTGTTTTATATAAAAGAACTTTCATGCCAATCCTTTCCACTTTCACAAACTCTTTTAGACAACTTTATATTATTACATACTTATTGAGAAAGTATTAAATCTACAGCATCTGCCATGAAGCCTCTCTCATTGGTTTTGTCACCATGCATGGCTCAGAATTTAGTACACAAAATACACTTCCACACACAATCTGAAAGCATTGCTTTTACAAAAGGAAGACCATTACCTTTCTCTTCTCTCCCAGGTCCTGTTGATTTGCCTGGTATTGGAAGCCTCTTAAATATAATTTGGAATGGAGGACTACAAAATCAACATGAAATTATGGTATGTTTATTATATAATAACCATTTAATTAGTATTATTATGTTGGTTATATTGTTAAGCTTTTGAACCTTTTTTTTCATTCTTTTTATCTTTCTAATTAGTATAAATATCATCAAAAATTTGGAGGAATCTTTAGGATGAATCTTGGCTTTTTTAAGTCAGTGCAAATTGGAGACCCTGCTCTCCTGGAATCATTTTTGAGACATGAAAGCATTCATCCTAAAAGAATGGAGATTAAACCATGGAAAATGTATAGAGAATACAGAGATGAAGCCTGTGGTCTACTTACACTGTGAGTGCAAAATGATTTTTCATTACAATAATTAACAAAAAATATTCATTTTCATTTAAGAAATACTTTTTTATATGTGTTGCTTTATATTTACTATAGGTATAACTGTGGATTTGTTTACAGATGAGCTTAATTAAATATTTTTTTAGATTTAATATAGTAGTCATTTAAAAAAAAAAAAAAAAGCTAAGTATTTTCCTAACAAAATGTTGTTAGAATTCTTGTGAGTAAAAGTTTCTTAAAGTGCATAACAAAAAACGTTTATGCACTAATTAGCAAGTGTCTCATTCTTGTGCAGTTGTACCTTAGGAAAACAAATCATTATACTGATTCCATTGAAATCACAGGTCTGTCTGTATAATTTAATCAGTTCACTGTTTTTTTTTAACAAAAGAAACACTCTTCCATTCATTCTTCATTCCACCTAACAGATGAAGGTTTTGATCAACATCAAAGGGAACCTGATGGGTATTATTTTTTCCTAAATCATGAGCATTAATCAGATACTGGCTGCATTATTATATATTTTACACTGACATGTCAGAGAATACATACTTTGAAAAGCTGGCTAAATTATGTGTCTTGGATGACTAGTCCCAGAGTATGGTCCATGGTGTCTTCTTCTTGCCTTGCTCCTTTAGACTGACAGATCTTTTCCTATTTGTGTATATTTATGGAGTCTAATCAGTGTATGGATGCTTGGGGGGGGGAGCCACCGAAGACCTGCCTCTTTGACTAGTCACTGAGACAAATGATATACTGTATATTGGGCTTTTCAGAATGTTTTCTCTAAAATACTGCAGTGGTTATGAGCAAAACATACATTTCTGCAACAACACAACCAGTGGTTCAGGCAGCATGAATCTCCTGTCGGGTTTTCTTTAAGCATATGTCAAGCTTCAAGCACATCCTTTCCAAGTTTACATCTATGATATTGGGCATATACAATAATTAAAGGTAGTTTATGGAAGTAAGCATACTG